>NC_092425.1:7736138-8052976 GCF_036169615.1 Heliangelus exortis
GCCTAATAATTACACGTTCTCTTTATAACCAGCTATGTTCAGACACATAAGCACAATGTAATCTCTCTTGTAAAGTACTACAAGCTTTATTCTTTCAAAACCTAAAAATAAGGCCTAGTTATTGTTTCTCTGCAACTTTCAGGTCTCCTTGGGCCCAGATTTTAAATCTTCCTGATGTTAATTTCTGAGGCTTGATTATGCTACCATGATTCTTCTTCCTCACAAGATTATATATGGTACAGAGAAATCACCAGTTCCTGGCAAGAGATCTTGGCAAAATAGTGATCATTCTCCTTTTCAGAGCCATTTTTAATATAAATACTACGCACAGAAATAGTAAAATTTGTCATGAGATGTTTAGGATTTGTTGAAGCCCCCTTTGAAGCCCTACTGAAATATAAGTCAGGTTTTGAGCTTTGCTTTTTCCTTGAGATTAGCAGAAGTGCAACAGAAATATGCAGATGGAACAAAAGAAAATTACAGAACTGGAAAAATATCCTAGCAGACTAATCCCTCCAAATCTCTACCCTTCTAAAACTATTTTGAACAGCTGGATGAAGGTGAATCAAGTCAAAGCTGCTATTTTAAATGAAACCTGCATTAAATTTAGAAGTTTCTGCTGCTCAGTAGTACTACGAATTGCACAAAGAAACAGCTCCCAAAATACTTACATGTCTGAACACTTGTGGCTAACATTGGGTATAGCCAGCTATTACAAGTTTCCAGTTTTAATTAGACTAAATGATATGAAGGAACTTTGTCCCAAAATGTAAATAGGTGACTAATTAAGATGGTTGCAAAAGCAAGACTTCATTAAGGAAGTTTTGGTTATACAGTCATTATTTCATTTTGTAAAATTATCTTTTGATAAATACAGATTTCTGAAAATGAAGAAATCAATTAAATGGACAGTCACAAAACATCAGCCCTTCCCTCTAGTCTCCAAAATGAGTGATAACCAGTGAGATTTTCTTGTTGTTGTTGCAAGTCTCTGAGCTGCATTCATTGTTACACATATTTATGTATTGAACAAGGATTAATCAATTGTAATCAGCTTTAAAAAACCCAAACCAAACAACCTAGGAAAGAGGCTACCAGGCTAGTCATGATCAGTAAAAATTATCACCAAGATCAATATTTCTTCCCCAATACCTCTTTTGAAGATACGGAAAATTCCTGAGAAATTATGCACTGCATGTGAAGATCATTTCAGTTGCCAGGCAGAGAAGGTTGTCAGCAGTTAAGAGGAAAAAAAAAACCCAAGGATTCCAGCTTTTACTAAGAGAAAATTCTTTGCTTTCACTCTTCTTCCCATCAAAAATACTGCATGACAATTCAACACTAAAAACATTTTTCAAAAGTACCAAATTCACTTACTAGAACAGAGGCATTTAGATAGTCAAATCAGGGTACAACAAATCATGGAAACTGTTAATTTTCCAAAAGGACAGAGCCCTTGTAATATGTTCTTCATCCTGAAATATGGTATGATCTGTAGACAAATAAATCAGACATTATGGGGACTAGATACACCGCACTTGCAGGAAGAACAATATTTGCCTTATAAATTCTTGCATCATTCTTTTCTTCATCCCCACCAGCTAAGCACAGGCTAAATAAGATGAAATAAATACTGATATTGTTTGGCTGACTTTGTGTTATTAAGGCATTAAAAACCTTGTTATTACTAAGATGTCAAAAGCAAGACAAAATTATTTTCAGTTGCCATTTATCTTTCAGGGGTGGCAGTAAAAGCTGCTGAATTTTCTCTCAATAACAATTTCAGCTTTCAGAGTATGCCACTACATATTGTCATCTATTGTTTTCAATACCCACAACGAGCCACAAATGCTTTTTTAGCCCCAGAAGTTAAGGGTACCTAAAATTTCATTTTAGAAGAGCACAGAAAATAAGCTAAAGGTTTTTCACCTCATTTTCCCTAGAGAACAACCAGCCTGCATGTCATCTCTACTTAATACCATTGCAAGCAGATTTTAATACACTGTCCATGTTACACCTGGGACGCAGATTTAGTGGCCACACAAAATAAGTTTCTAGGCCCTTCTGGTTTATATTGCATTTTTATATTAACTTTATATGCTCCATTACTAACATAACAGTTTGGTCTGACCTACACAAGGCCACATGAAGTGTCAATGTCAAGTGAGCAAAACAGATCTGGAACTGGAGGCAACCCCCCATCTTGTCTGCATTACTCACATGAATTCTACATCTGACTTCCAGAATAAATCCAGATTTTCACCTTATGCTAGATACTTATTTTTCCAGATCTGCTTATTAACAATTATATGTATTTTATTTAAAATAAACTTATTTAATATAAACTCATGGAGTATTCAGGCAGGAAAGCACGAATTAGATACCAAGTGCTTCGTTTCACACTGAAACAGAGATTTGAATTTTTATCAGCAAGCAGAAAGATTTATCACCTAACTCTAAGAAGGAGGACTGAAATTTTGCTTCCACACTGAGACACAGCCAGACCCCAGAGCTATCACATGGATATTTCAAAATGTACCACTGCTAGAAATTGTATCATAGTAAGTTAGTATAAAGCATATTCTTTAGAAATCTCAGCCTGGAAATAACTCATTTCCTCAGGCTCTGGAAACGCAGCTGGTTGGAGATTATCATACAGCAAAAAAGATCTCATTGGAGATTTTATCAGAGGACTGCCAGCTTAAATTCTGGTGCAACAAAAGGTATTTTTTGTTATATGGAGCAGACAAGGACAAGATGCAGCCCCTGATGTGATCGTTAGCTGCCTACCTGTGTGCTTGCATTCCCCAGCTACATGCCAGGCTTGGGCATAGGGAAGGGTTTAATACAAAATGCAAGCTCCATCTCTGTGGAAGCAATGGGCTTGTCAAAAGATGAAACTTGGCTGCAAAAAACCTGAGGTATCTGTACAACTCCACTCCAACTAGAAAAAAACAGCGACGTAAAAATGACACAGCAGCAAGGAAGGAAAGAAAGAAAACCAAGGAAAAAATGAGCTAAAATGTGAAGAGTGTGAAAAAGATCACAGCAAAGGCTACCTTCTAAGTACTTAACTGACCAGATGTCTAGAATTGCCCAGCTAGGACCCTTATATGATCTGCATGTTTAAAATCCATCTAAAATTTCTTGTGGATTTCTATCACTTTGGATCACTAATAGACTGGAAAAGTGGTGCTCATGCTACTTTTTTCTGTCTTCTGTACATGGAGCAGCTGAGTGCAAACATCTCACTGAGTGATCAGGTTTTGCAAAGGCAAACACTTGCTGAAGATGCAAGGAAACAGAAAGATGAGGACTTAAAAACTCCCAGGAAAACAACCCAAGACAAAATAGCCAGCCCCAGATCAAAACCAAGACAACACAGTCAAAGTATCCATCAGGATTTAATGTGCCAAAATAATAGTAATATCTCTATTAACCACTCTAATAACATTCAATTTATTTTCTTCCTTTTTTCCTAAAAAATACTTTCCAGTGCTAAGGCAAGTTTCCTATTCAAAAGTGTAAGGACTTAACACCAAACAAAGAGAGCCTATGTTGCAAATAGAGTACAACTATCAATCTGGAAAATATTTACAATTCCCAGCTGAAGATGATGTTTAATGAAGCCTGCAAAAATGCAAAACTGTCTTCTGATTGCAAATTCTCCAAAACATTTCAATGAATTTATGTCAAGAACAGCCTGCTTGCAACAGTTACTGATATAAACCATTTCACTGCAGTCTTGGAAACAGGCATTTCAGATTTTTATGGCCATATTTTCCAAGTCAAGGACACTTTATGCTACAAACACATCTGGTTTAAATCAACTCATGAACATGATTATTTATTGTTCCCAATAAAGTCAAAGGGTCTAGCTGGCCATATGCTAACAACTGAACTGTACACCTGCCTCAGCTCCACTAGAGATGAGTTTATGCATCAAACTACAAAAGCCTGGGGTTTTGGTTTTGGTTTGTTTTTTTTTTTCTAGTTTTCTTTTCCCCTCTGTATTTGTACACCATGGATTTACAAAATATAGCTAACTCTTGAGTCTTAGAAAAATGTTTTCTTACGTGGTCTTTAGCACTTAGAGAAAACTATCAAGCAGGGCTTGCTTTTCAAACAACTCTGACAAATAATTGCCATCATGCACTTAAATGTAGTGTCAATCACCAAAAATCTCAGAGCCCATAAATATGAAGGAAAAAATAATAGTGTAATTTTATGTGAGACTACTCAAAATTCATAATCCAGGAAAAAACCCCAAACAGTGCCAGAGAAGCTATATTCTGTAATGATCTGCTTCCTGCTTACAATGAATCAAATGCAACTATGAAGTTGTATGCTGTGCTATCAAACATTAATGTTAATGTTTTATGTCTTTCTGCAGCTCTTAACTAATTTATCAGCAATATTGTTTAGAAATGCCCGCACTACGCTCCTGAGCTTTGTTCACCTTTCACTGCTGAACTCTCCGTTCCTAGAACCAGTCACAAGTAACACCTTGATGATACAATATGAAAACCAACTTTTTAAAAGATCTGAAATCCCACAGATAGTTGTGAAGGTTGAGAATGAATAGCAGAATATTTGTGTGTTTTGTTAAAAAAAAAGTATCACAAGGGTCACTTAATACTTACATTAAATTTATCATCTGAATCTGAGGTGATTTTTTTTTTCCTTCAAAGTGAAAATGTGATCTTAGAATTTCACTAACACACAAAGTAATCAGGAATCATATCCAAGTGTCTGGTATTTAGATAATTCATGACAGTATATGGAAACAGACTTTCTACATGGATTTTTTTGTGTATGAACTGGGTTGCCCCTTGTCTAACTTCAAAAATCACTCTATCATTTGGAGATGAGATCCAGACAAAGCCCAGGACACAGAATAATTAGAAAGTAAACACCCTGCTGGCAGATTTACCCAACCTTCAACTAATGTTAGCTAAAATTGCTAAATAACCACATACCATGGTTAATGCTCTTCCAGCAATTGTTTTGTCCTTGAATTCGTATAACTGCTTTGAAATGAAAAAAAACCCCAAACCTTATAAGCTTTAAGCATCCACATCACTTGTCAAGAAGATGCACAATATGAATACTCTTTTTGCAAAGAAGTCACAACTTGTGTGCAAGTTCAGCAAGTTCTTGGCTATTATTTAGAGGATCCTGAACATGCAACTGGGTGAAATTACAGATAATTGAAATAATTTGGGTTAATTCCATTCTGGACAATATCTTATAAACTATAACTACTGGGAGACTACAGTTAAAATATGGACCTGAACTGTGTGATAACAGTAAATTTTCTTTTCAAAACTCAGACTGAAGAAGATCTTTTGTTTGGAATGATGGCTATTATCTGTGAAAGAAAAATTACAATATTTCGTTTACATGAAAGTAAATCTAGAAAAGTCAATATATAGAAATGATAATTCACATGTACTGGAGGACCTGACCCTTTCATATTAGAAGAAACAACAGATGTACAAAGCCAGTGCTTCATGGATTATAGCTGCATGCTCTCAGGTGTTATGCTGTAATGAGGACAAAGTTGTTTAATATTCATTACTCCTTTTCTTGTTTGCTCAGTAGAGATGGTGTTTGAACTCTACAGTGTTCAAATGGACTTTACAGACTAATTTCCCTCGGGTGGTCTTTTTGTTGAGATTCCTATAAATTGATACCTAGTCAAGGGAATAAAAGGGGATGAGGAGAAGTAAACAATTGCAAAGCTTGCTAGGGTCCATGAACTGAGAATTATTTTCTTCTCTGAGAGAATGAAGTTTCAGACATCATCAGAAGATTGTTTGAAATTTCACTCTAAATTAAATCTGTCAGATGGTGTTTTCTTCTTCTATTTGCACAGGTGAGGAATAGACTAATTTTTAAATTATGAGTTTACTTAACATGAATAAAATACACATTTATCAATGAGTCATTCTCTCAAGGAACATGAAAATCTCAGAGACAGAAGGCAGTCCTGCCATTCTGCTGGTCTCAAGGAAAGAGAGGAGTCAAGACAAAAGATTACTGGATGCAGTACTGCCTCTGGCAGTAACCAATAGCTCAGGCTTTGTAACCCAATAAATAAACACAGAATTCATACAGCCACCCATGTAGGGTAGTACCATAGAGAAGGTTTGGAAGGTTTTTAACCTATTCTTGCATAAGTCAGCTCATATTGACTAATGTGTGGTTCATTTGGTTTTGCTTTCACACAAAAACCCAGCATACTCATATTGGACGTGCTAAAACACACAAGATCCACTCCTCTATAACACAGGAACAAATTGAGGCAGAAAAAAAGTCAAATGATAAACCATCATTAATAAGGCTACAAACAAACACAGCAAAACAGCAAAAAGAATAATATTTTCTTAGTGTCCTGGATGGAGAGGACAAGGATAAAAATTGCCAAAGGCTCTACTGACCTGGGACCTCCTCAGACCTCAGCAGCAGCCTCTTGATGGGGCATCTACAATAGGGGAGAGCAGCTGTGCTTATAGGGAGATGTGCCAGGTGCCCCAAATCACTGTTCCCATGGTGCTCAGCATCAAATGGCTCCTTAGAAAGCCCTTTTGCCATCTCTGGCTTGATTGGGCTTTGTCTGTTTGTTTTCTCTCTCTCTGCTGGTGTTCTTGGATTCTGTTTTCTCACCAGTGGAGAACACCACTGATGTTGACAGGTTGCCTTCTCCTGCCTGCCTGAGTAGGACCAGTCTGGCTGGGCTTTTGTTGGCCATCACTGGGACCCTGGGCTCAGGCACCCCCAGCTGCTACCAAGTTCAGTTTGGGACTTTCCTGGTTGAGAAGTGTTTATCAACTGAGTACTGTGGGTTCCATATTTACATTTTTGTATATATTTGAAATTCACCATCATCATTATGATTACGGTCCTAGTATCTTATACTATACTATACTTATTCTAGGTTTTTTCCCAACCTTAGTCTCTCTCTCCCTTATTCCCCTGTTTCTCTTCCCCTGGGAGGGCAGTGAGAAGATAACAGAGAAAATCTGTCACCTGCTTATTGACCAAAACAGAGACAGTCAGTTATTTTGGACTGATGGTATTGTGATTTTTTCTCATCTTCAACTTTTTCTTCTATTACTTCATAATTCATCATTTGCCTAGAAAAGTAATTTTTCAGCATTTGTAATGCTCCTGCAAGTAGAATGTTTGTCTTTGCAGTCTAAGATTAATTTTTCTACCCTACCAAAATAATCAGCTTGAATGAAGCAAAAATTCTCTGAACAGCCATAGGGAGCAAAAAAGTCAAAAAACTGAAGGCAGGACTGAGGCCACCTGGTGAATGAACTACATGCATTTGGTTGGCAGAATTCCAAGGTAACTTACTGGAGAGACCTAACTAAATTATTAGATTTTCAACCATTATTATAAATTAATACTGAAACACTGATAAGATTAACACAGAAGCTTCTGCACTGACTTGCAGACTGCTTCACATCCCTAGATTTCCAAATGAGATTATAGATGATATTGGACCATACAGAACAGTGCAGCACCAAAACCCCTGCAGTCATTTACATCCAGTTCTTTTCCCTCCTTTACCATTCAGAACTTGCACTAAGAGACACTCAGAGCATACAAATAGAATTCAGCAGCAGGTAAGCAAAAAGGCCAAGTGGCTGGGGCTGGAACATTCAAGTGAAGAGATGAGAAGGTGGTTCTAGTACCCTCTAGAGCCCTGCTACTTCCATCATCCCTTTCCTTATTCATCATGGTTTGGTAGTGACTCCAAAGTTTGGCTGGGATTAGTAACAGGGAGATATCAACAGCCTGGGAACTGAGCTTTAATTTAATATATTAAAAAAAACCAAACTTATTTATTAAGCTGTACTAACCTGAAAAAGCCTTTGCTATTAGGCCCTCTTTTTGTCCTGCAGTCAGAACCCAGAGACAGATCCATGCTGTTGTCAACTCACACAAGTTTTTTACACTAAATTCTTCACTTTTCTAGAAGGACCATGACAGTTTTGTTTGGGTTTAACTCCTATTACTATGGTGAAGTTGGGAAAATAGTTCTGATCCTGGGCTGTTAATCTTTAATAAAAAGGCTGCGAAATGAATCTCAGAGCTGTGTCAAACATGACATGAAGGCTCACAGAGTTTAGGAATTTAAACCAGTCACTGAGCATGAGATTACAAGTACTTTTGCCTTCTACAAATCTGCATCAAGTGTCTTACATAAAATAGTCTGGTAAGTTGCTTTTTATTTATCAACATCTCTATTGCTCAAATGTCTCATTTTCTAAAGAGAACTCAAGAAAAATTCTGAGTACATCATAGAAGAATTTTGTCCCAAACCACTACTGTATTTACTACTGTATTTACCACTACAGATTTAAAAATCTGAACTGGATACTGTGTTTCAAGGTGGTGAGAAATCTGCATTAAACATTTAGAAATTTACCAGTTCTACATAGTCCTAGCTGAAACTCACTTGAAATAAGTCTAGTTAGGGTGCTCCAAGTTTACTCCAGGAGGTGGGTGATGATGATTAGATGAGATTTGAAAGCAAAATCCCAATCCAAATAGAAAACTCAACAGTCTATGGCAGCCCACTCTGTCCTCCACTGCACAATGCCTTTCTTCCTTTCAAAAAAAAAAAAAAAAAAAAAAAAAAGCAAAAAAGGAAAAAAACCCAAACAAACCCCTAACAAACCAGTTTTCCATATTCTACAGTGGATTTTCAATTCATAGTGATCCTGGGAAATATAACAAATTGCCAAACAAGCCTAAGTCTACCTACACAAGTTTTGTTGCTGCAGTATGTATCCTCTTAAGATCACGGTGGGATCATAGGCACTTCCTAAAAAATGTTGAAACTTAAATATAAATAACAACTTGAAGCTGGAAGGAGCACTAAAACCACCCTAGGTTAATCACTTTGTTGTCTGTAGAACCAAGCATGGGGATTCAATTTTCCAGTAAAGTTTTCATATTTGATCCAGGTTCAGCCTGGGGCACAATGCTGCAAAAGCCTCCATAGGATGAAGTGCTCTGATGAGAAAAGTTGTGCTGTTGGAAAGCACTGATGAGACAGAGCTATGAGAACCATGACCCATAAATGAGATGTCACAGAGTCTATCCAGAAGACATCTTTCACCATAGGAGTGTATCACTGTTGAAGCAATTACATTTCAATGGGTTGTTGGGGAGGTTTTTTTTCTCTTTTAAAATAATTTTGTAACCCAGCAGGGTCACATTAACTCTGAGTGCTGGTTCTGTTGGAATTTGTCCAATTGGAAACTGAAATTCCATGACCTCTGAGGCTCAGAGAAGACCTGTTAACATCATCTGCACTGATCACTTTTCCTAATTTAGACTGGCGGGGATTTTTTTCTTCATTTTCTGAAAAATGACCATAGTTTGTGTAACAGACACTTTTGGACTCGATAAATTAACCTGGATTGACCTCCAGAAGAGAAAAACGTTTTAAAAGGGAGAAGGAGTAATTATTAAGCTTTTTGTTTGTGCTGCTTGCCAATTTGCATAGCCTTCTCTCTAATGCTTTGCAAAGCTTTTTTTGGAGGTCATCTAATCTTGTTAAATCTGTCACAGGGCTGCTGCTGTATCACATTTAAATGACACAGTTGCATGACACAAGAGGACCCTGGCAATGGTGATAAATGTGTTTGTTTCAGGCAGTCCTACCATGCAGATGCTTATTATGTATGCATGTATGCATGCATTTGGATTATTTAATCAGCTTCAGAACAGAGAAAAAGGTCTCAGGCACCCAAGATATGGTTCGATTTTCTATGCACTTGCAGCATGCTCGTGACAGTTTAAACAAGCTTTATTTGCTGGCCAAACAGGAAAAATGATGAATTTCTTAAGGATTCCACACAGTTACTATTGCTACTGTTTATTTCCATAGATCTAACCATGCAGATGGAATAGTAACCAAGAGCATCTCTGTGGAAAAAACACCAAGTGGAAAGTAACACATAAAAAGCACCATCTAGGTCAGTGGAAGACACAAGTTGCTAGCTAGACTATTGGTATCAGAAATTAGGAAGAAACTAGGAAGACCATACACAATAACAATGCTTTTACAAAGGATGAAGAACTGAATTAATTTTCACTTTAGGAATTCAGCCCAAAGGAATGCCAGGGTTAAAAAGAGTTGAGGGCAAAATCCACAGGCATAGGTCAGTCCTGTGAACCCACACAGAGAGGAGAGGAAAGAAAAAAAAGTTTCAGGCACGTGTAAGACTAATAAAGACAATTTTTTTTAAAAAAAGACATTATTCCTAAGTTGGCAATTAAAAGGTAAACTGCAAGCAAGCCATTTATTCTTTTTAATATGAGAAAAAGCAGCACGTCTGGGTGTCAACATTTCATAAATCCAAAAGCTAATATCAACCAACCTGTCTAAATATCAGAGTAAGTCCATAAACTGCTACCAATTGAGACAGAAAATTGCAGCTTAATAACTGTCCTGAACCAGCATTTCTCACTGCTAAATTTTAAGTGCTTGACCATGTTGGTTAATACTGAACATGGTAGCTTTTATTTGGTCAACCTTACAAAACCAGAGAATGATTGTAATATGTGGCAAATTAGGTTCAGCATCCCCTTGCCATGATGCATTTACAGGTGCACAGTCTCTGAAAACTCATTACTGCCTGGAAATAAAACTTAATATATCAAATGGCTTCAATTTCAGCTCAAATTGATACAGTAGCTGGAAAAATGGAACAATACTGTATAGGGAAAATATCACATCTGTATAATGTTGCCAGCAGTGAAAAATGTTTTAATGGCCAAGTAAACCATTTGTTAGTATTTACAGTCATGATAAACAGAGGGTGAACTATGGGGACAACTTTTCACTGTGGTAAAATGCTGAATTAATGTCATTACCTGAAGAAGTTAAGACTATCTTAACATAGTCTTGGACTCCGCAATTTGAAAGATAATTTATTTTTGTCATTTAGTGACAGAATATAAACAACTGAAAAAGATAACCTTCGGGAGTGTGAATATTGTCTCCTGCTCCTTCATCTCCTGTGAGGAACTTGAGTGAATATACTATATGACAGGACAGAGATGCATTCTGGTTATGTTTGTACAGGTTAAATAACCGATACATATGGAGTGAAATCAATCACTTCTCCTCTGACACAGAATATTCTGTTTCTACTTGTACTGCACAAAGAGGTGGTTTTTGAAAGAAACTGAGATATACAGATCAACCACAAATTCTGTTAAATGATAAGATAGGGCATTACTCTCAGCACTTTGAAAATTGCCTACATCAAGTATTTCTACTTCTAAAATAAGAAGTGAAAATTAGAGTGTTTCCAGTATAGCCTTCAATCTTTCTCTCTTGGCTCTGATTACAAATGGCTAAAATTCCTGGATATATTTTCTCAACTGAGAAAACAAATATTAATATGATTGAATGTACTTGGTCACGGGACACATATATAATCTATCATTTGCCAAGGAAAAATTTTACTATATAAAAATGTGTTTGTAAAAATATATCAGATGGTGAACTATACAGCTTATTGTTTCTATTATTGCTTTTCTGTTTAATTAATAAACCAATGTATTCAGTACTAAGCCATACAGTCCAAGTCTTCCTTGACAATCTTGATGGTTATTACACTAATACTGACCTAGAATATCTCTTAACAGAGCTTTTCAATCATTGTAATATTCTAGAAAGAAAACATCACAAGAAAAAAAAATTCTTGCTCAAGACCCAGTCTTTATTCTTTGGAGTCATTAAAGCCCAAAGTGCAGAGGAAAGGAATGGAGAAATTTACCAAAGTCTGACTGCTGTTTAGGAAAGAGAAACTTCTGTCCCATCTCCTTACAAAAAGGCCGGTGTGTCACCTTCTTCAAAGAAAGGAAGGAATGAAATCTTAACAGTAATAACTATATAATGATGTTAAGTAAAATTGAAAAGAAAATCTCAAGAAAATTATCAGAACTTTACTATCACTATTGAAGTGTGGGGGGGGGAAATCTCCTAAATCTTCCATTTGTCAGACTACTACAGAACTGATTTTTAGAGTAGGGTTATGAGCCATCAGAAGAGTAGGCAGAGATTTATATTTTTTTTTAACTTTGCCAGTGTTACAGGTTAAAGTATAAACCATCTCAATTTTGAAGTCTCCAAGAAGACAGGAGAAAACACATTTCATTTTCAATACCACAGATATATTTTTGAAAGGGCAAACTCCAAGAAAACTTTAAGAAGGTAATCTTTGGGAGATGATCTGAAAATTATTTTGAGAGATTTCTCAATTTTCCAAGCTGCTGAACTGGGGGTGATATCAGTTGATGAAGTATGTTCTTTGGTGATTTTGACAACATTGGGTCTTCCTAAAAAGGTCACTAAGCACAAAAGAAATGACAGACTCTGTTATTGATCAGCTCAGTGAAGATGCTACCAAAATGAAATAGAAACTGTGAAAGATTCATGAACAATTTCCAACAGCTATTCTACTACAGAGATGCTCCATGGGATTCACCCTACACAGCCTCACGTAGACAAAGCTATTTAGTCATTCCAGAAATATAGCACAATATGCACATAAATCTGTAAGAGAATCACATAAAATAAGTGAATAATTGAATAAAAGTCAATTTTTACCAGATGGCTTCACAATGACAAAACTAGAGACTGTGAGAGAGAAGCAAGAAGCCATACAAGCCTTTAATATTAAAAGAATCAACCCCAACTTTAATTTAAATTACTCTGAGATTAAAGAAGTCTAATTAAGTCAGCAAATAATTGTGCTGAATCAGGTTAGCTGTGATGCTTGGGGGGAGGACAAGCTGATGAGTCTGTTAATATTCTCCAGGCCTATGTGTGCTCAGTGAAGAGGGAAAGGTTATGTTTTCAGGAGAAGGGCACAGCTCTGGCAGGGAGAAGGATGAAGTTGATGCCTAAGTGTGTTGTGTCATAGAGCTGGGGCTTTGAGGCTGAGAAATGTCCAAACCAAACTCCACAGAGCTGAAGAATACCTCTATTTATATGCCTTATTTTATTCAGTTTAACTACGGATGGAGTCAGTGATCTGAAAGGACTTTTCCAATCTAAATGGCTCCATGACTTTTTATGTGCTGTGCAGCATGAAGTGCCCACATCTCAGTTGCCTTTGAACTCAGCCACTTTGCCACTTTTGAGTGCTTGAGACAATTAGTTTCTGGGTGCTAGGAAAAAGCCACGATGCTGCACACTCATGTATAATTTGTTTACATCTACCCAGTGCATATTTTTCCTTACTAAGTATAAAAGTCCCATTATCCTAAGAGACTACCTCAATCTGTACTCCTTCGCATTTTCTGTTTACATCCGAAGCTCAAATATGTGGGAGTGATGGTGGAGATGGAAATCTAGTCTGGGGTATTTCTATTCTAGAAAAAAAAAAAAAAAACCCAGCAGCAGCATACTTTGCAAAACAAGCTGTCCTTGTGAAATTCCTGCCTACTGCAGATTCAGCTGGCAGCTTTCAATAAAGCTTCTCAATTTTTAACATGCTTCTTTGGAAAGCTGCTGCACATCAGAGTTTCCAAACCTGTGCCAGACATACAAATTGCATTATTATTTTTCATGTCAGGATTATTCAGTTATTGAAATCTGGAAATAGAGACTAGGAAAAAATGTTTGCCTATTTGCTTTGCTGTTCAGTCATTTAAAAAAAAAAACAAACATTTGATGCTGGAAGTTAATGACGCCACCAACTAAATGGTCATACAATATATATACCATACAACATATCTTAAATTATTTACCCCTTAGCCATTGTCTGAATTCCACCTTCCCAGAAAAGTCTTTCTGAGAGCCTGACTGCCTGCTTCTCTTCCAGAGACTTTTGGAACCCACTCCCAGAGTCAAGACACTAAGGGGTACCAAACACATGATAAGAGACCTGGGTCTCTTAAAATTTGTCAAAGATTTTGATCAGCAAAGGTCAAAGCAGTATTCTAGAGCTCTCTGTAGGTTTCCTCTCTTCCTTCTCTATATTCTCTAATCTCCTGAAGAAACAGAAGGCTTTTTTCACCCGTGTTACACAGGGCTGCAAACCACTCAACGTGACTCTTATCATAGCATTCTTAATTCTTTTCTTTCTAGATGAGATGTCGTTTACATTTTTATTTAAACAGGCGAAATTGAGAGCAAATAATGACGTAAGGGTCAGTGTTCAACACTTCTTCCACCTTATTCTGTTAACTAGAGTCAATTATACAACTTATTTGAATGAATGGCAGCTCTTGAGGAAGACTCCCAGTTCATGCTAGGCTGAACAAATCTTTACATACCTTCATATGTAAAGATAACTGAAATTCACTGAAAATTATTTCCAGTTCACAAAACCACAGATGTCTGGCTTTGAGACTGGATAGAGGCAAAATACTCAAACAGAAAACACAGATTTCCCCAGCATAACATCAGCATCCAAATAAAACTGATGGTGGTGGTTTCAGCAAAGCACTGCAGGGCAGAGTAAGTGTCTTCTGCAGCCCCTGACCTTAAGGAGACAGTCCTTATGAGGATTTTTGTCTAATGTCCATCCATAACTACTACAATACTTCTAGAATATATGTGCAGCATGGAGTTGCAGCTTGTCAAATATTTGGAGATGCTTGACTGTTAGCTTGTAGAAAGTCCTGCCATGGCCAGCATGTCAATAATCCATATCACTCAGAGTGGAGCATCAAGGGATTAAAACATTCCCCAATTAGGCCACACAGCACAAAGGACTGTAACAGCTGTGAACGAGCCATTGTGTCACTATTAAATGTTTTGTCATGGTGTGTCAGAGAATACTAAGGAAAATTCAGTCTGTAGATTGCTGCTAAGATTAAATGCAAGATCTCATTCAAATACATATTGAAACTCCTTGTGGAAGATTTACACGCAAAATTCCTCTTCATGTCATGGGGATTAGCTCCATGAATTCCCCACACACTTATGGCAGCAGGACAGACCCTTGTGACAGTGGGCAACAAAGGATTTGGAAATTTGTTACTGAAAAGGCATTGAGAATTTACTGGTAGGTATGCTTGTCTGTCATTTGTTCTTTTCTTTGAATGAAATAAGTTGGTTTTAATCCTTTTGTACTTAAACACCCAAAAGGCATTGGTATTTATCTTGAAAAACTTCAACCAAGTTCTTTCCCCACCCCCCCCTCAAGAAGTCCTTTGAAAACCATCTCTACTTCTAAATCTCTCTTTCTCCCTCCTGAGTATAAAAGGAAACATTTGTAAATGGGTTTATACAAACTTATTTTGCCATTTGTGTCTCAGGGCTTCCAACAGTGATAGAGAGGGAGGATTTCCTGACATTTGTCAGAAAACAGAACTGGTGGAGACCTCCCCATCAGCAAAGCAGAAATGTGATAGTAGTGCAAGCAACTCCATCAGCACCACCTTTATAGAAAGTCCAGGCTGACTATGCTGACAGCAGGTTGGGCTCCTAAACCTTTAACTGGTCCCATTAAAGTCCCACTAAAGGAAGATACTAAAATCTGAAGTGCATGAAACATGCCAAAGCAGAACCCAAAGTCGTTCCTAAATGCCTCTATGCTCTAAGATTATGATTGCAATAGGGTACAACTTCTATTATCACAGGCAAACAACATTCCAGGGAAGGATTCAGAGATATTCAGAGATTTATGTCTTTTTGTATTCTCTTTCCTATTTTCAGTTACCTAAAAAACAGCTATGTAAACAACTCTTTTCTATGAGGAAATATTGGGTTAGTCCTTGAGGGCCTCGTTCCCTTTCTCTCCCTTCCAGTTTATTCCTTCATATACTAATCTTATCTGTCATTTCATATGATCAGAGGCTTCCAATGAGACTTAAAATACATGACACCTCTAATAGAATCTTCCATCTTCCTTTAGACAGATGGTCACACGTTACAGCCCACTCACTTTAGATTCACACAAAACCTAAACAAATCCTGAGCATTGTACTCACTTTAAATAGTACTCAATCTTAAGACTAACTGAGCTGAGGTAAGACATATTCAGGGTGATATTGTACACCAGATACAACATGACAGAGCACAGGCAATATTTTAAATGAGTCTGTAACTCATAGTGGGTTAGAATTAAAACTGGGTGGTTTGCTTTGGGCACCCATTATTACAGTCTTGAATTTCCTTCTAAAACAAAGTTTGTTCCAAGCCTTTCCGTCCAATTTTATGAAAACCACAAACAAATATGTCATCTCATTTTAACTTGCAGATTTTTGATTCCTAAGAACAATGGAAAAAAAAAAGTTAGTTGCCACAAGCAGTCTGACAACACTAGACTGTCAGAAAACACATTAAATTAGAAGTTTGTATAGTTTCTGGCCTCACATAACGACACAGAGAACAGCTTTGGCTGCAGGGCCATTCTAATACAGAAAGATGTGTTTTAATAATGGATGCAAAGTATTTTATCAGCACAGCGAGGAGGGATGAGGGTAGGAAGATGATGAATGACTTAAAATTCTTCAGGGGGTTTGTACTGATGTAGCTGTTTAGAAAGATGCCATGCTCTGTCACACTGCTTTCCCTTTCTCCAGGCTATAATGAAATGAGTGCAGCTAGGGAATCATAACCTCATGCAAGAGCACAGCATGGCCTTATCTATCTTTAAGATCTAGTACTTTATTATCTGCAGTCACGTGCCATCAGCTCAGAAGACAAATTTCTTCAAAAGAACCAAGTCAGAGTCTAGACCCTTTGCCTACAAGAAATGCAGTTTGGATTGGCAACCAAATCACCACCTTCTCACTTCACTGAGACAGGCAGTCTTAGCAGGATACACCTTTGTTTCAGACTCTACTGTCATTGCAAAATCCTAGGATCTTTTTGTTAACTACCTCGATGCTAAGTATTCAAGGGACTAATTATTTATAATTATCATTCATGTTCTCTATCAACAATACTAACCTTACATGCCTTATTCCAAACAAAACACTAAGGTGCACTCAATCTCTTTCACAATTTATTCCATGGTACTCTTTGTTCTGTACCTAAATATTAACTTTAATACCAGCATTAAAAGCAGTTGAGCCAATATGTACATATATATTCTGTTTAGGACCAATACACATTGTTCACAGTGTCCCCAGAAATACACATTAAGATTTTAAAATGAAATTAACAAATTAAGAACTAAAACTTCAGATGGAAATACCTACAAGCTGGATGTGGAAATCTGAGCACCACAATTCTTTTAAAAGTAGCCTGCTTCTAGAAAGAACAGGTATTGATGAAATATAGGGATGCTCATACCATGTCAGCATCAATTTTTTATTTATTGTACAACAGATGTCGTAAGGGGTTGATTTTTTTTTTTCTCCTTTTTCCTCTGCTATAAGCTGAAGAAATGCACCCCCCAGAATGATGTGTTTCAGTGATACAAATTCCTGTTTCAAATCACAGGCAGGAAGAGACTAGACTTTCACACTGGTTTCAAAAGAACTGTGAAGTTTTTACAGCTTATTTTTGCTCATAATTTCTGAAGAGTAATAGTCTTTCAGTAAGACTATTCCACAGGTGTTCCAAGTAAACAACTGGAAAGAATCAAGACTAATTAACTTTGGAATGTGTAAGCAATGAGACAGCTTCACATCCAGTACCATGGAGCAATGTCATAGAATCATAGAATCGGCTGGGTTGGAAGGGACCTCAGAGATCATCAAGTCCAACCCTTGATCCACTCCCGCTGCAGTTCCCAGCCCATGGCACTGAGTGCCACATCCAGTCTCTTTTTAAGTATCTCCAGGGATGGAGAATCCACTACTTCCCCGGGCAGCCCATTCCAATGCCTGATCACCCTCTCCCTAAAGAAATTCTTTCTAATATCCAACCTAAACCTCCCCTGGCACAACTTGAGACCTCTTGTGCCCTCTTGTCTTGCTGAGAGTTGCCTGGGAAAAGAGCCCAACCCCCCCCTGGCTCCAACCTCCTTTCAGGGAGTTGTAGAGAGTGATGAGGTCTCCCCTGAGCCTCCTCCAGGCTGAACACCCCCAGCTCCCTCAGCCTCTCCTCATAGGATCTGTGGCTGATGCACACAGGCACCAGATAATAAACTAAATCAAAGAGAGAGAAGTGCTACTTGCTCTTTAGCAGGGAGTGAACCAGAGGAGCACCAAGTGTTGGATTTCACACTGCACACACTGAATGCAGATACTGGTGTCATTACACAGTGTCCCATTCATCCCTCTACAAATCAGAGCCAGCAAGCAGATCCTGAGTCACAAACCACAAACTCCCTAGCAAACTAAACATGGAATATCCAGGGGAACACCACCCTAGAGGATGATTCAGCAATATAGAATATACAAATATTTAAAATTAAATGAGATTTTGACTGTAAAACCTGGAAAGCACAGTGAAAGCTGCATTACAAACAGGCCAGAGACAGGAAGAAACTAACACAGAGAGCTAGAGGCAGCTCCCTTGCTTGTGCAAATGAGTGCCCTGCTCAATGTTTCACCCCAGCTGGGACTCCTGGCCCTCTTGAATTCAGCAGATCCAGCCCATTATCTTCTTTATAAGTTTATCTCACAGAAAGAGCATGAACACAGCATCTCTAGTGAGAGGTTATGTTTTTGAGGGTCTAAATGGCCATGCAGCAGGTCGTTTCCTGACTGAATGCATTGCGTTTAACTGGCTTTGAGCACAGCAGAAGAGGCAGCATCATTTGATCTATTGAACTCTTAAAGGTCGTTTATTACAAATTTTAGGAAAATACATGCTTAGATTAGATTCCAGAGAATAAAAGGATGCATTGACAAAGGGCACATTTATTAGAGGAGACCTAATTCCATACTTAACCTTAGGTACACGCTGTCTTAATGTCAAATGAAGATATGTCAAGCATGTTACATTTTTCAGAACAAGGACAAAAGGCAACAGAAGAATCAAACTTAGAACACAGAGACCTTTTCTTTTCCCCATTTCATCACAGCTAAAGCAATCTCTTGATGGCCTCAAATTAAAATACCTGCATATTCATAAATAAGATTCTTCACAGAAGAGAATCTCTGTTCTTTGAATCCCAGTTGTCCCACCCACCACACTGCATGCATACTGCATTCTTATGCATCTCAATGACAATATAATTTTACTACGAACCAGGGGACAAGATTTGGTAAAAACAGTGTTGCATCTAACCTGTTTATACCCATTTTGTTGGGTGTAAACATTTGTTGGGCTCCATTTTGTTGACATTCCTATCAAACCTTGCCTTTCTTACTAGTGCACAGCAAAGCAAAATACCACACTGAGGGAAATTGTCTCAAATAATCTCCCATTAACCACTATGCCTTCCAGCAGCTGCTAAAAACAGAGAGGCTACAGGGACCCAAATCATGCTCCAAGGTTTTGGAAGGAGGTGACGCATGATGATATATTGAGAGGTCCTTCTTGAGAGTTAAAGGAAATGAAACAAAACAACACCCACAAGCACCCAAGAATGGAAAACTGAGCTGGGAGAAAAAGCACAACACTGATGTCTCCTCTGCTTGAAGCTGCTCACCATGAGCATGGATCATGGAAGCAACTCCTTGATCCCAGAGTCCTTCTGCTGGTTTAAGTCTTTCAAGAACCAGTGCCTGGGGAAGTGAAGGGAACAAAAACTCAGCCCTCACTCCTGTCAGTCTCCACTCAACAACACAAGCCAACAACTCAAGTGGGGATCTAAGAGGCAACCTGCTTGGAAGGTGCATGGGCAGCCAGAATTTTCCTCCCTGGGTAAAAGGGGAGGAAGTGAGCTGCTTATTTACAGAAAAGGCCCCATGTGCTCATTGTTCTTGCTTGTGAGCAAGGGTCATGTCAGTGATCACAACCTGTAGAAGCAAACACAAAAATTCTGTGGAAACCCTGTGTGACCCAAGACAAAACAGAGAAAACCCACATGGAGAAGAAACCAGGTATCCTTGTTTTTTCCCAAACTAATCATTCTTGTGTAACACTTGTTACATTGGCCCATTGTAGCTCCTGACAACCTGGGTGTGAAAGAAACCCAGAGTTGAAAGCAAACTAGAAATGGCAAACTGGCAAACACAGAATTGGATCTTTACCCCAGTAAATTAATATTTAGTATTGTTCCAATCTTCTTCCCACATGCTAAAGATTTATTCCTAACTTACAGGAATGTCTCAGGAGATATTCAGATGGCTGAAGATTTCAGTAAGGAAGGAAAACTAACAAAATAATAAACACACTTTTTCCTGTATTCTCTCCAACCACTCGCCAGCTGTGCATGGGTTGTAGGGGCTCAAAAGTAAGAGATGCTGAAAATCTGTGCTTATAAATCCTCCTCCTGCTAAACAGGCAGGAGCTGTGCATGCATCCTCCTCTGTTAACACAAAAAAACTATCAGCATGGCAACATATTTGCAGTAGTGCAATATTAGAATACAAAACAAGCATTTGAATACTAGCAATAACCATGATAATTTATCCAATTGAATGTTACATATGCTTCTTCCTGTGACAATGGAATCTTAAAAATGTTTTTCTTCCTCTTGAAATGATGTGAGTAGATATACAGACAGAAATTTCAGTATGTGACAGATATTGCATTTTTGTATTCTCAGAGGTGTGAAAGTATAGAAAATACAAATAACCACAAGCTAATATGAAAAAACAATAATATCTGAGCCTAAAATAATGTTTTGAATTGTGAAAATACTGCACAAATATTACCTAATTCTAGGAGCACTGTAGTAAGAAAGCAAGCACATATTTTTCTTCACAATTTCAGACAAGAAATGGAGGAAGAGAATTAGAGAATTGTTCTTCTGAAGTTGGACAGAGCCACCCATGATCCCAACTCATGTCTTCTTAAGTCTCCTGGTCAGATGTGTGTTAACCAATTCCATGTATTTGTGTGTTCTATTATCTTATATTTTGAGGTTTCAAGTGAAGCAAAACTTGCTTGATTTTTTTTTTTTTTTAATAGAGTTGGTTGGGCTTGTTTTTTTTAAAGGATTATCTGTCATTTGTATCATTTTTCTAGATTTATCAGCCCTTTTACTCAGCTCTCTCATTCCAGATTTACCCATGAATGAATGGGTAAATCACTTAATATGTAAGAAAAAGTAGGGATCATTCCCAAGATGAGAAGGGAGGGAAAGACTGAAAAGCCCTTTATTAATGATCCATGAAGTATTTATCACTTTTATGAAATCAGTCCAAACTATTCATTAAGATCCAATGAAATTTTCAAGTATTCTGAGAAAGATGAAAAACAGACTATGCAGAGGAAAAAAATGGTAAGGTTTCTACAACCATGAAAGAATACATGAAGAATACAGAACAGCACAAGGGGATTAAGAAAGTATTTATTTAAGGGAAGAATAATTAAAAAATTGACATGTGTCAAGGCTGGAACTGCAGCTTATCTGAACAGTCTTAAGCTCCTATAAATAAACAACCAGGCAAACAAACAAAATCTACTTTGACAGAGTTTCTAATCCCCTAATTACCTGAAAGAAATGTGTTCACTCCATGAAAGTTCACTTAATAGCAGAATGTGTGCTTTGTGGTATAAAAATTATTTCAAAAAATCTTGGAGTTCTGAGCATACCACTGAACACAATGTTCAATATATTGTCTGAATGTAAAAGATTACAGTAAGACCTCATTTCAGATATTGAAGGGATGGCTGAATAAAAGGAAGTTTGGCATTTCTAAGAAGGTCAAAAGTCCCCAAAAAGTTGGTCTCCCACGGGAGAAAAGCTTAATTTCTTTGGTTCTTTTTCCCTTCTTTAAAGTTTCATTTAAAACACAACTCAAAGCTAAATCAAGCCCTCAGTGTTTAACCCCTCAGGTTAAAAAATATCATTATCTCATCAGTCAAAATGGCTGGCAGAGCTCTTATCCCAACTCAGCAAACTGAGATCATGATTTGAATCCTCTGTGGGCAGCTAAACCATATGGATATCTTACCTGAGCTGAAGCTTAATTTAATAGATAATTAGCTCTCTTGCCAGGGGTCAGTCTGAACTATGGATCTGATTTTGAGGAACTGCAGTATTTCATAGTCAATTGAGTGCAAGAAATATTGTGAGATTTAAAATTCTCACTCCAAGAAAAAAAAGCAAATTAAAACACCTCACCACCTGTGAAATACTTGGATACACCCTATCTGCACTTTTCTTTCTACTCAAGAAGAAAAGTGCTCTCCATTTATCCCACTTAGTGCTATTTTGTAAAATTTTGTAAATAATTTCCATTTGTTTGGTCCAGATTCTGCTTTTAATACACACAGATTTTGTCATACGGGAGGGTTCAAACATCAACAGAAACATGGTAACTGAACTGTTCTTGCAATGATTGCTTTGCAGGATTAGATTTTAAAAACCCTTACCAAATTTCAAAATACACTTTAAAGGACTTGTTTCCATTACAGAGTTTTCTTCCGTGATGTATGAATTCAGGCTAGTTAAAGAGGCTCCAAAAAAGGCTCAAAAAAAAAAAAATTCTTCTTCCATACATGAAACAAGTAGGTACAGAAAAGCTCCAGGCTCCAGAAGAAACCTTTTTCTCAGTTGCTGTTACAGAATTCAATCCATCACATGTTTTTTCAAGGCCATAAAACCAAACCTGGAACCTCATTTTTCCTATGGAAAACTTTTATTTAAGTATAACTCAGAGACTTCCTGGAATATTATAATTAAAGTCTACTCTTTGTTACAAGTATTCTGAATGCAAGGATAACAGATGAAAGTAGGAAAAAATTATGTAGAATACCTTTATGTCAATAAGGGTACAAGCCTTTTAAAGTTATTTAATTGCAAATTACAAAAATTGCTTAATATCATCACTATAATTGTCTTATGCATAAATATGTCAAGGTCATTTGGTGTTATTCCGGATATAAGAAGCCATTCCAATATAAATATTGTTAATTGGGGGATTAGTCAGTCGTACAGCAGTGCTTAAGAAACTCCTTCACAAAGCTTGTAAATTCAAGGGTCACCTCTCCAAATATTTTAAGAGGACAACGGCTTGTTTCCCTAGTTTATAAATCCCTTAAGGACACTCAGTGTGGTCCCAGCTATCAGCCTTATGAGGAATTTCTGCCTCCACAGAGGAAAACACCTCATACTTTCTTAGCAACAAAAAAACCCAGTAGCTGTTACTACTACTCTCTCTCCTCAAAAGTTTCTTTTTTGCATGTCATTAATCAGAAGCCCTTCCTATGGTTTCAGAAAATAAAGTACATTCAGCACTACCCACTTTAGCCAAGTGCCTTTAAACAGTGTACCATTTCCAGATGAACATTCTGTAAATTAAAAAAAATAAATAAGTAAAAGCAAAACTCACTATAGAAAAAGCTTATCTTAGTTTAACTACCCTAGAGCATTGGCACAATGACAGACAGTCCTGTCTGCAATCACGATGACAAAAAAACCCCACTGTGACTAGAATAATGAAAGATGCATTACTGAGAGATTTAAGGTATTACTGACACTTGACATACCCTTTATGTTTTCCTAGTATTTAACAACTTGTAAAAAAAACCTCCAAGAGTATGATGTGGACAGAAATTTCTAGAAATTAATGAGAACCTTAAGACTTACAAAATTCTAACAGAATTCATCCTCTTGTTTCTTCCCAAAGGCTACTAAAATTGGAACAATAAAACCAGCACAGATTTTAATGACTGGTGTTAATTACTAAATGTTATGTACTGAGCTAGCACACTCCAGAAGATATATTTTTTAAATGTAATCTAAAAGAAATTACTATTCTGATTACAGGGGTTTGTGTGCATCTTTTGTTAAAACTTGATAAAGTTTTTAAGATTGTTATAATGCATTTTTAAAAGGCAGTAAGAGAATTTCTGACAAATACTTTTTCAAAACCATAGTCACAAATGACTTATTTAAAATTTACTACAGTGAATTTGAATTAACACCTAAAATGAGTGATTATACTATAATTAAGGTAGAATGCAAAAAGAGACTTATTGTGGAATTTTGGAAATTGATCAAAAAAGCTTAATGTGTTCCTAGATTCTTACTGTGTTTGCTTCTAATACAAAATGGAGATGAAGAAAACACTATTAGGTCAAATAATAATAAGAAGAGCACCAGTTTTTGAAGCATAAAAATTAGCAGATGTTAGAAAACAGTTATTTAAAGTTAACTATTCTATTGTAGATACCATTCATCTGTTTTTTTTCCTTCACTAGCTAGAAAGCACAGAACCAATTTGTTTAGAGATTGAGATGAAATTAATCTAAATTCATGTTTCTCATGATGCCAACCAGGCCTTGCTTTGGTTCCTTTGGATATGCTAAATCATAGGATTTCACCTCACTCAGAAATGACTTGTTGGGTAACACACACAGTTCCCAAACACTGGCAGCACCCACCCACAAGGAATATTAAACCCCTTAAGAAATCAAATTGGTGTAATAAAGCAGTGATGCTTTTATATAAAATGGATATGACAGTTTATATAGTCACATGTATGTATATAAAAAAATTATATAGACACACTAGATGTACTATCACCTACTTACAGTTTCCTAGAGTCTATATAGACACATGTATGTATATAAAAAAAATTATGTAGACACACTATATGTACTGTCACCTACTTACAGTTTCCTACAGTTTATATAGTCACGTGTGTATATATAAAAATGTATACAAACACAGTATATGTATTATCACCTATTTACAGTTTCCTAAAAAGACTGGGCAACTGGAATATCATTTGATTGGAACTTGGCTGCCAAGTTACCTCTGTCAAACTGTTGCTCTCCAGCTATTTTTCTCTTGCCTGTCCCCACACACATGTTCACAGAGGCTGAAGCAGCAAATGCAACCCCATGATTCTTTTAGAGGTGGCTTTAAATAACCTCCCCCTTCCCCTTCACCCAGCTGAGAGAAGGCAAAGGGTTGGAAAGCAAGGCATCAGCTCCTGCCCCCAGATACACCTCTGAGTTCATCTCTCCATGTTAAGGCTCTATGTAAAATGAGACAACAGCCCCAAACTTGTGCTGTGATGTTTTCTAGGCAGGAAGAAACTATTACCTTTATAGGGCAAATACTCTGAAGGCTGGCTGAGTGGGTTTATGGCTGCATTCCTTTTTCAGGATCCACACCTGTACAAAACGTGGTGATTCATCTGCTATTTCAGACAGAAATTCACCACATACAGCTTTACCTAGAAGATAAGCAATCCTGGCAGCATGAGACTGCTCTTCTTGGCCTGCTTTAATACATGACACCATGACATAAAGTGGCTTTTTACTCTGAGGTGTGTTTGTTGAGGTGTTTTGGTGTTGGTTTTTTTTTTTTTCCCCTGCCCATTTCACATCTACTTTTTATAGTACTTGATGAGTCACAGCAAGAGAGACAGCTCAGATAAATTGGATCATAGCCAGCAAAACCCATCTCACAGCTGCTCTCTACCTCTGCAACAGAAACATCCTTCATCATAAGATCTCTTAAAATAAGCTGTCAATAAAAATTCCCCACATTTATCTGGAAAACAGCTCCTGGCAGAAAAGGCCAGTAGCAATAAAGTCAAAGATTAGGCAGTGCAGCATCAGTCAGGGTTCTGTGAGGAAACAGAACCAAACAACTGCGTTACATTTCATTACAATCAGGCAGAGGAAAATCTGGGGCCAAATATCCAGCGTTTGTAAATCACCTGAGCTCCACTGAGAGTTACTTATTGACATCCACTAAAAACACAAAGCTCTTTCTTTGGAAATGAAATGCCACATGCACTTATCTTGAAGAGATAGGAAGGTGTTTATATGCTTTTTAATATCCTGTATATCCCCTCCAATGTCTCCCTCTCAGTGCAGTGCCACAAAGACATGTACCAGCCTACACTAAGCACATCAATAATTAATACACAGAAAATACCCTGGTCCTGGATGTCGTTTGTAAAAGAAGCTGTATTGCCTGGGCTGCTCTAATGCTGAGTGGGAAACAATACACTATTTGTCTAAGAACTACACAGCCATAGGAATAACCTTAATGGTAATTCTTGTTGCAAAAGGACTAATATAGTTATTTTACATGTGCTGGAAGTAAGGCAGTGTAAGTAAATTGTTCAGCCACAAGCAGAGCCAGAAGTAGAAAAAAGGTTTTCAAGTCCAAGTCCATTTCTGCCACTTCCACACCATATTTTTTGTCTTCTTAATGGTCCACTATTGACCCCTATATAGAGCTCCTTTCAGACTCCATATGTCTTAAGCAGAAAAGACAAAACCAGATGATCTTTCTTGCATGAAGACACTCCACTGTCTCAAACTGATCTACAGAGAACAAAAACACAATGTTCAAAACAATGCAGCACAAGGCACTACAGCTGACAAAAACCAATTAATTTTCTATTCTTCCAAGGCTTCACAATACTTCTTTTTGCTTACAGAAAAATACTTACACAGCATGTCTAGAGTAGCATCACTACTCTTTAGCTGAGAGCTAGGAAGAGGCAAAAAAAAATTACCCTCAGAATTCCAGTTACACAAAGAGACCTTTCAGACCTTTGAAGTACCTTGATGCTCTTACATGAGCTTCTGATGTCTCAACATTCTAGTAACTTATCCACTCTATACAAATTCTGTCAAATTGTGTGTGCAGAAGAGCTCTGCTTCTTTACAAGAAGCGGAGCTGCGACCCTTTGTGCATAATTAAGTTCCAGTGAATTCCTCAAAACTGAATTTAAAGAATTGAATTAACTGCTCCTGCCTCCACAGGGGAGGGCTCCTCACACTCTTTCCCAGCTCCAGAGTGGGGTCCCTCTCACAGGAGACAGTTCTCCACAAACTTCTCAAACTTTAGCCTTCCCACAGACTGCAGTTCTTCATGAACTGCTCCGGCATGGGTCCCTTCTATGGGATGCTATGGGATGAAGCCCTTCAGTCTGTTCTAGCATGGGGCCCCCCTGGGTCCTAAATCCTGCCAGCAAAACTTCACTAGCATGGGCTCCTCTCTCTACAGGAGCCTTCTTGGGTCACAGACTCCTCTGGGCATCCCTCTGCTCCACTGCTCCATGCGCTGCAGGGGCAGAGCCTTCCTCACCATGGACTGCAGGGGAATCTCTGCTCCAGTGCCTGAAGCATCTCCTCCCCCTTTCCTTTTTCACTGTTCTTGGCTTCTTTACATTCTTTTCTCTGGCTGCAACTGCACAGATTTTTTTTTTTGCCCTGTCCTAAATATCTGATCACAGAGGTACTCCTGCCACTGCTGATGGGCTTGGCCTTGGCCAGCAGTGGGTTCATCTTGGAGCCTGCTGACACTGGCTCTGTTGGACATGTGGGAAGCTTCTAGCAGCCTCTCACAGAAACCACCCCTGTTGACCTCCACTATCAAAACCTTGGTATGCAAATCCAGTACAACTCTGTGCACAATCCTTACTCAAAGAGAGGAAAAAAAAATATCAGTGCTTTCTTATACTGCATTTTGTTCTCGTACTGTGAATCAATTCTTTTTGCTTTAAGGCATTTTCCTTTACATTCTTCTAGCCAGCAATGAGTTGAATGTGCATTAGTAGCTGCCAGCAGACAAAGCAGGGAGGTGCACTGTTTCCTTTAGAATGAAGAATCAAACCAAACAAAGGATTTGCACATCTTTAACTTTCCAATGGGTGTGCCACATAGCACAAAAAGCATTCAGGGTACCCTACACCCTGGAAATCAGCAGATTTCATGATTCCACTGACTACAAACTGAGCAAGAAACATCCTGCTGTTTGCAGATTCATCCTACAACTGCCAGGAGTTCACCAGTGTGCCCATCCTTGTGATGCTGAAGCTTCCATAATGTGAGGCACCTCGAAATGACACAGTCTGCCAGCTCTCTCCTTGCAAGGCACCAACCCATTCCCTTTTTGCCCAAGACTATATAATGTTCATTCTTTTAGCTAAACAGTGAAGCACATCAAGGAGTGGAAGAGGTGGCAGTGGTGCTGTCCCTACCCCCCCTACATAAGCAATAACATAGTGCTGTGAATTCACAGGTAGGAAAAGAAAGCTCTTGGCTCTTTGTCACTCCTGTGCTAGAAAAGGACTTAACTGTATCCCTACCAAGGGAAATATGCCCCATGCAGCATGCTCAATAAGGATCTAGGAGGTGCAGCACAGTGAAAATAAATCAAGGTTTACAAAGCAGAGGAAGAAGTGCAGCTTCACACTTGAGAACTCACAAGAAAGGAGTCCCTCTAATCCCTTTTTCTTAAGCTGTCCACATGCATCATCCAACAGCTGATTACCTGGGAAGTCTAAAGCAAAGCCAGAATAGCAGTCAGACCTCCTGAGTGCTAAAAATCAAACCCTATTCAGTGTGCCAGTGCTCTTTTATCTGCAGAACTGTTCCACCCCACAGTACCACTAAAGCCCTTCAAGCCTCTTCTGTGATCTGAGTGAGGTCAATTCCTCCCATACCTTCCAGGATCCTCTTAATAATGACATTACTCAATATCCAGTTTTTCCCAGTAGAAATTTGAAGGACTTAATGAAATAAATTTACAAATAGCTTACTGGAGAAAAATGTTGTGCCTTTGAAGTCTACAGCATTTCCAGTGAATTCCTTTCATTATGCAGTACATTCCCTACTTCATAATTAACAGAACTGTAAAAGTAATCTCTTGGTTTTATACTCAAGCTTTCTTAGCTCTTATCTTTCTTTATAACTAATAAGAGCCTTTCATTTACATAGCATTATTATATGAGAATTTCCACCATGTTAAAAAAAAAGAAGAAAAAAAGAGCTTTCTGCAAATGCACAGGCATTTTTTTTTTTTTTGTCAATATATCACAGACAAGAAACATATTATGTTTTCTTACTGAAATTTAGTATGTACCAAAAATCCTCTTGAGGATAATTATTATAAAAGGTGCTAGGACGTTTCACTTGAGACAGAATTAGTCTCTTGAATCACTCAGCTTCAGGAGGCTTCTTGCGTCCTGGGCCCCTGTGAATAATGTGTCCAGAATTACACTTCCTATGGACATTATGGTAAAATTTCACTGAAATTATGATTACACATACATGTGTCTGTGTGTGTATTACTAGAGACAGTAACATAACATTTTGTATGTCACAGTATATGACAAAGAAGAAAGAAAATGGGAAGAGGTTTTATGCAAGCCCTCTGTCACTCTGAGCAACACCAACAGTAACAGACTTAAACAGAGATGCAATGAACAACTGGGGACTGTTGCTACACATTTTGAAATGGCATCTAGTCCTGAGCAAAGACACTGAATATTTCCCTTTTTGTTTAGTGGCTTATGGCAGCACTGACTTAACACATCATCATCATTAAATCTTTTTGAATTTACCTGCCTTGAGTTCTATATCCTTAATTTTTATGCTTTCCTTTTCTGATTACAAAAGAATATCGTGTATGTTCCTTCTTGAGAAGGTGTTTCGTACTTCTATATTTACCTCTCTATTTTCTTGGACAAAAAACCCACCAAAAAAAAAACCAAAAAAACAAACCCACCAAAAAACCCAAAACCAAACCAAAAAACCAAAACCAAAACAAAAAACCAAAACAAAAACCCAAAAAAAAACCCAGAAAAAACCAAAAACAAAACCAAAAACCAACAACAACAAAAAAAACCCACAAACCAAAAAAACCAAAAAACAACTCTGGTGGGTTTTTCTTATCAGTAAAACTATTTCTCTCATTTTTTCAACCTTTTTTTAAATTGCATTTTTGGATGAAAAGATTAAATCACCAGTAGACTAGAAAACAGTTGCAAAGGATTCAATGCAATGATTCAAAGTACAGGTCAGGAAATGCTCCACCTGGTACAGAAGAAATGTATTTGCTACTTCAAGGGGTTAATTTCTCATAGCTATTCAGTGTTCTCTAAAGAGGTCTGAACAGGAGGAAAACTCTAGGAAACTCTGACTTCTTTAAATTGGTTTTAGATGACACCCTAAATTTTCTGCTTACTTTCAAATAGCTCCATAATACCATAGTGATGCAAAACCTCTTGGGCAGAAAGAGAAATGGCAGAAAGAGAAATGTATTTCTGACAGTGATTTAGTCAAACTGCTCATGAATCCTTGAATCTTTTCATTTACTGTCTCCATTCTTTTACTGGAAAGCCCTTCTTTTCCTTCCTCTAGTGTCCCTGGGGAGTCCATGCTAGTGAGAGATCAAAATACACATCAGAGGGTTTTGAGGCTTTCCAGAAGAGGTGGAAGGTGGTTGAACCCTGCCCCTTCAGCCTTGCTGAAGTCACACAAGAAAGGTCTTTGGAGGTGAGGGGGTCTGGAAGTCGTCCCCAGGAACTTCACCAGAAGGTTAAGCTGCTCATCACATTCTGATGAGAAAGAAGGAAAGAAAAATGTGAAGAAAAGCATCTGGAATCAAGATATTTGCAAAGCCTTAGTCCAAGAGTAATGCTAAAATGAAGTGGATCAGCAAAATCAGGAAATCTCACATTCCACCAGTAGCTTATGGCTGTAACAAGTTTTTATGATCACCCCGTGCCCTTACCTTCTGTAACACTATATAGAAGTAGTGAGACACAACACAAAATTCAAGAATATTCAGTATGAGCCTACTCTTTGCTATAATTTTTCAGTACTAAGAACAGTACTTTGATCTAAATTGAGAGCAGAAGTTGGCATGAACTACCTGGAGTACTTCAGAGTGTTTCTTTTTTTAACCTGAGCTCTGAAAATGCTGCTCTGTATTTTCACAGGAAGGCATCCGAGCAACACCTACCCAGCCAACTGCACTCCCAACAGTGCTGAAATAGCCTTCAAAACAGCTTTTTGGCCAAGAATTCTCAGGGTTTTACCCTTTGATTTCTCTTGAAAATAGATTATATACCTCAAAAGCTGATGTCTTAGCCTCCCCTAACCAAAATGTAGTCTGCAAATATACACACTATGAGTATATAAATGTGAATTGTGCAATACCTGATTATTAATTTTGCAAAACTGGTAAACTCTGTTTCTTAAAATCTACCCAAAAAGCAGCGTTCAAATGACAAGCAGTAGAGCCCACTAGGAATAAATTACATGAAACACCTTCTAGTTAGGCACAATAGACTTTAAAAACCAGCCATAAGGGGCTTCCTGTAGTTGTTTCACTGATAAAAAAGGTTCCAGTCATAAAATGGGAAGTGTAATCTGAGAACATATCTTAAAAATTCAAATAAATAATTATTTGCAAGAGAGATTCGATACCAACAAACCATTGCTATCATCTGTTATTTGTGGTTTGTAAAAATGGTGATATTTTCCAACAGATCAATTTACCAACTTGAAGCTAAACCTTCTACACTCTTGAAGTCAGAAACTCCTTTTTAAATGAATTAAATGTTATGTATGTTTCTCTATAAAGCCTATTCCAAAACAGAGGAGGGAATAAATGAATAATTAATGATATATAAATCATGATAAAAATAATAGTAATAAAAATAATATATAAATGATATATAAATGGATAAATGAATGTCATTACCCAAAACCAAACACAATACAAAACTATTTACATTACCTTGCTCACAGAGCACAGTATAACATTTTTCTTCTATACATAATAGCATATTCTGCATTTACAGAAGATATTATGTGCTTTGAGAGAACTGTTTTATCCTGTTCAGAAAATTACACACATCAGCGGGAATATATCAAAAGAACATAAGGAGGAAATTTTTTTTTTTTACTATTATAGACACATCCTAAATTATCAAGGCCAATATCAGCCAGATCACCAATATATGCTCCCTAACAGGAGCTCATTTTGGAAGCTGTGACATCCTGATTCATGCTATATACTAGCAGTGCACTTTACATATTATATATCTTTAGTAAAGTGTATCACCAGACAGGATTTCATCCTCGTTCTTGTCAGCTGATATTCAGGAGCTTAGTATATACCTCAGTTAAAGTTTGATTATGACTACTAATTATCACTCAGATTAAGCAAGGAGCTACAAGTCTAGTAACTGCTTTTTAGAAGAGTTTCTTATTTTTATATGATGGAAACAATTGCACTAACCACACCCAGTGATCTTAAGGAACTATAAAGAGATAATATGTTTTCAGAACTTAAAACAATTGAGTTGCTTACATCAAACACTGCTTGTGCCTGCCAGGTTTCTTAGATGCTGTTTGCTGGCAACTTGTTTCATAGGTTACCTATTCCTGTAGCAGCTTCATTGTTTCATCTTTTCTAAAAATGCAATGCAGGGCTTTATGAGAAAAGCTGCATCAGAGGTCTGAGACATTACACTCTTGGGCTGGAAACACACCATGTTGGGTAGTGCCTGCATTGAATTTGGAATTATTATTCTGCTTTACAAACATGACTGAGCTTGAGCTGCAGATACTGGTAACAAATCAGTAGAAAACAAGACTATAGAAAGAGATATTTTAAAAGACATTTCCTATTTATCTGCCACACCTCCCAGCAAGGGCTTCCTGCCATACCTATTCCCAAATTAGTATAACTAACCAGGAATGAGAAACCATGTGCTCAATGCCACACACAAATCGTAGATTAACAAATTTAGTCAGAAATATAATTCCTGATTTAGCTGCCTCCAACTTCCCAAAACCATGGCCCTGATCCTCCCCTCATAGCAACAACCTCCTCTTGACAGCTGTCCTTTCCACCTCTCAGTCTGGATGCCAGAAAGGCAAGATCAAAAACATCCAAGTGTAGTCTGCCCAAATTCTGGAGAAAAATCTAATTTATTTTGCAGGAAACAAGAGGGGAATTATATCTTTTAAAATAACATGGCTCTCAGATCCCTTCTGCCTGCAGCCAGAGTAAGACTGGGTTGGACTAGATGACCATTAAAGGTCTCTTCCAACCCAAATTATTTTATGATTCTACAACACTCACAAGCAGCTGAGACACTTCTGGGGGCTGTCAAATGAAGACAAACCAGGGAGACACATCACTGTACCATAGGTGCAACTGCTAGCAGACCTGCATGATTTTCTTTTCACTTCTCTACAGCAAATTCAAAATCAAATTTTAAGCTAATTGGGTTGATCAATTTTGAGAGAGAAATTGTCTTTACATAGTGTAATTTATTTAACTGGAAGGCACAGAGCTCCAGTTGGTTTTGACACAGGCACAGTGTAGGTTATATCCACAGATGGCAAGCAGGGTATACTGTGGTCTATAAACCTTGGAAAGTGATGTTGCAGTGAGAACCACCCAAAACCAGAAGCAATAATCAATTCAAAAGCAATTCCCAACCACAGTGTAGATGGCTGTGGATCTCATACAGTATATGCTATTTCCCTTACTCAAGAAAGAAAGAAGACACAAAAACATTAATTTCAGTCAATAGGGAAAGTCTGATTTAGAAATACATAGCCATGCATCATCACGGTGTTTCTTTTAACTGCAGGTTTGTTTGAAATACATTTGTTTCTTCTCTGTGGGACCTGACAGTCAGTGGCTCAGGACCTCAGTTCCTTCACAGCTGATTTTGCCCTTGGACACTTAGACAACGAGGGAGTTCTGCCTTCTAACTTGTGCAGGTAGGTCAAATTCCTAATGTTAGGTCAGTCCTGTGTACATTTCTTTTTCCTGGGTGGGTAGTGTCAGATGAGGGGAGACAAATGTATTATCACACAGCTTTTGATTTAAAATTATCCTACCTATTGAATCTCTATCAAGTGGCCTTTTGGAAAAGGATAATATATTCCAGCCACCGAGCAAGACTTCTCCTCTGGCATGGACTGACATAAAAGAGCAGTTTCTCTTGAAGAGGATTCCCTTTCTGACCCTTCTTTCACTTTAGACTTTTTGCCTGCAATTTCAGTAACCTGGAGCAAATCTCTAGCATATAGTCATTAACCTCATGAATCAAAGAAACCTGACACTGGGCAAAAGGCATATCTGTTCCACACTTTCCTTCCAGTGCCGTATCTCCCATTTGGCTCGATTTTTCATTGCTGTTAATTTATGCCCTACCAGCTAATCTCTCCACAAAAGAAATAATTAAATGATTTCATTCATGTACAAATTGATTGTATAGTGTTCAAACTGACTGCAAGTGAAAGTCAGTTTTACTTTGACATAATTATTAAATGAGCACTAGAAAGAGGAGATTAGATAGGAGAAGACCACGGGTTTTCCTATGTAAGCATGTTGGCTTAACCCAGCTGGATTTGCTTTCTGCTTTGACACACCCATACAGAGAACTGAGAATTATTTTACAATGGAAAGTCTTCATCAACCCTATTAAAATTTACACTGCCTGACCATGTAGCCAAGAATACTACATACTGGAAATGAAGACTTTTCAATCTGAAATTAATCTAACACACCAGAACAGCTCAGTCATTAATGTGTAGATTCAATTCAAAACTCTCACTGGTCATATATGCCCATGATTCAATAAATGTCTTTATAAAAAAAAAAAAAAAAAAAAAAAGGAAAACTCTACATCGGATCCTATGCTTTTGATGTACAGCATTTGTTGATGATTTTAGAGATTAAGGTTTCCTACTGCAATTGATTTAGGGCCAGAATTAACACTAGGTGTGCTAAAGACACTGAATGAAAATAAGATTTTTTAAATGCCTTAAAAAAAAAAGGGGGGGTGGGTGGGGAACTCTGACCAGTAGAAAAGTGTGAGGTACAGCATTTTAAGATCTTATTGAAACTTTCTTCAGGCTTTAGTTTGTGTTCAAGAACAAGTACATGTACCACACCTCCAGTTGCCAGCATTATTGTAGATGTTTCTCATTTTTCATTGGGGCTACAGAAATGAGAAAGTGCATTGTCAGGTGATAGCAGCAGGAAACTTCAGTCCCATGGTGAAAATCTTCTATTTCCTTTGACAGACTAAGATTCAGAAAAAAGAAAGCATGCCACTGATGACTCTTCAAATGCCCAGCTCAAGTGAAGGTGTGCCCCTTAAAAAGTGATGCCCTGCAACATTTTTCTCCAAGAAGACTGAGGATGCACCAAATGCTTAAATACACTGGAAACATTCCTGCTTGCTTCAGTCACAGCAAGCTAGTGAGGTTCAAGGGCCCTCAGGTCTTAAAAGATCATCATGGCTAGGAAAGGATTTTATTACTTGAAAAACAGACCTCCCAGATTCACAAGCTGCCCAGAGTAAGATAGCATAAAAATCTGCCCCCCCTCCACAATATCTGCCATGTTTTTTCAGCAGATAAAACTGGTTTTGCTTCCAGCATATATACTACTAATGAGTTTGAAGTTTGAGATGTTTTATCACATGGTATTAAGTAGGCTTTAGCATTCTTAATGGAATAGTTGATTTCAAATGGTACAGAGTATTTCCATTTTATCATATCCTGTAAGTTACAGGAAGCTCCTCTTTAATTTTAATACTTGGTTTACTGTGATTTCCCAATTATGTTTTTTTTTTAATCTTTCATTTCCAGCATTTTTACAATTATGTGTTTTAAGATTAATGTGAATTACCATATGGTTTAAAATGCAACAGACTTCAGTGAAAATTTGCATGAAGAACACCTGGCTAAGTTTGGATAATGGCATTTTTTTTCTTACCATATTCACTGCTTCGCTCGCAATCAAAGCCTGGTACAGATCACATAAAACTTGTGATGAGCTGTAAAATCAGCCTCCATCAATCCACAACCCTAAAAGCAAATCCCATCTTGCTGCTTCAACTTTGTAGATCACTGATGGACCCCATAACAATCAGGTTCTCTATACTGACTGCCTTGGAGACTCAGGAGTTGACTGTAGGAGCCAGAATGGTAGGGGTTATGTGCAAAGTGTACGTGATACAGCTCTCCCAGTCTGCACTCCCAATTTCTATGAACATACAGACATAATATCTCCTCATGCAGACTGATTACAGACCCATGCACAGAAGATCCACACCAGATTTTAGTGGTCTTAGTAAGTCTTCCACATCAGGTTAAGAAACGTCCTGCCCAGGGGGATATATGTCAAAGCATCTAAAAACTGCCCAAAACTAATATGAAAATGCTGCTGCTTTCCAAGACATTTTGTAATTCCACATGACTGCAGGCACTGCAAGATGAGCCAAGCTGTGTAAGACCAGCTGGGATTCATAAACTATGTGCCACTGCAGTAGTATCCTGTGAGTAGCTCAGCACATACCTGACAAGCTCTCAACACCCAATTAAGTGCAAAGTCGAGCAACAGAAACACTGTAGGATCAAAATATGCATCTTTGAAATAACAACCTATTGATGGCAGGTGAAGGACTGCAGGCTAAACTTCTCCCTACCAGAAGCAGATCCAACCTTATTTATTCACTCTTAGTTGATACCAAAGTCTAAACTGAGTCCCTCCCTGGGAGCAAGTGCCTGAGAAACCCTGCAAAATTCAAAGGGACAGAAAGAAAGAAGCCACTTGGTACATGAAGAAAAGGAAGAAATCAAGGTGTATGCCATTCATCCCATCTCTGTGAAGGGCAGAAGCAGGAAGAGACCTGCTGAACTCTTCCTTGGGACAAGACTTTACCTAATGGGCTACAGGCATGCATTTTCATATATATTCATGTATTTTCAGGAAGGCATGCTATTCATCCCTCCTAAATATAGATTAAATTAAGTCAAAGCACTGCTTTGCCACAAAACTCTATCAGTCCTAAAGACCTAATCACAGATGACTGAGTAAAGCTATATTTCAAATTCTACATTATGCCAAAATACTCCTTGTATGTTCCAAGATCACTTTATAAGTGAATATAAAATCGTAAACTTACTCAACAAATTTTTTTCAGGTCATCTATTTCCTTACCAACCATTTCTTTAAACTGGAAGAATAAAAGTAAAACTAAAAATTAGAAGCCTTAACCTGTTTGTCTGTTCACCACTTGGGGACTCGGCCAGACTGATGTGTTGACCTTTGAAATGCAAAATAGAAAGGGGTAAATACATGAGAAATCATGGGAACCTGGAACATTTTTAGGCTGTCTCTACTGTATGTGAAGTAGCACCTGAGTTCCCTGCCATACACAATCCCACCCAAGTCAGGCAACTGTTTCACCAAAATAAATGTAATAAGAAAATGTTCTGCAGCACTGAAGGTGCTCCCATGCAAACACTTCAGTAAGAAAGATGTCTGCAGGGAAAGTTCCTCTTTTTATAGAAAGGAAAAAAGCTAAATTTTAGTGCTGATCTCATATTTTAATTGCTATCAATAAAAAACACTTTGCATTTTTATAACACCTCATTTATAGGAATTTCCAAAAATTCCTCTGACACGAATAAATTCTGTTTCTTCCTTCCTATCAAGTGTGAGAACATTATCCCCATTTTAACAAACAGAAGCTTAAGGTGTTGAAATTAAAGGAAGTCTAAGGAGGAGAGAGAAAAAGTGCTGCAACCTTTTAAGCTTCTCTTGCCCCCTGCTCTACACAACTGCAGCTTTGCAGTGTAATTTTAAAATATATCTATATTAAAAAATATATATATAAAGTGAACTGTATATTTGCTCTCAACAGTAAAAGAAATATCCCTCTGCCATAAAGGGGAATACACAGCTTTAGCAAGAGGAAGGGATGTATCAGTATCTCAAGGTGTTCCTTTCACTACTCTTCTCCCAACTGCAGAGTTCATTTGTCTTCAAACATTCTTCCACCATAACTAACTCCAAACCACTCCCATCTGCTAAACAAGAAACTCTTGTGTTCCTTCTCAGTGAGAAGACTGAAGCATAAAAGTCAAAGGTTATGCAAAAGTACCCAAGGACTCATTGTGAAACCTGGGACTACTCAGAACTGAGCAAATGTATGTTTTTGTTCTGATGGTATAAGTAAAAAGTATTTTTAAAAACGTATGTAATTTTAGTTACCTTTTTTCTATATTATTGTAGTAGGGGAAAAAAAAAAAAAGGCAACATTAAATAGCACCTCTCGCCTAAAATTAAATACTACCACCTTTCAGTTACCAGAACTTCTTCCAAATTACATTTTTCAAAACAAACAAAAAATAATTAAAGATGTAATGTTTTGTACACTAAAAACTATGCTCTAAGCAAGCAATACATTTAACACATTTCTGCCTCCTTCACTCTAATTTGCAGTTTGTCCACAACCATCCAACTTTCAGACACCACCTCCAAGGGATTTGATAACCAAGGAGGTAAGGGGGTTGCTGACTGAAGCAGCTGCTATCACAGCTCAAAAGCCACCTGTGCTTACCCAACAATTTCCTTCTCAGGGCAATTTCTGTCATGTGCTGTGATAACCTTTGCTATGCTCTTCTGACAACTTTCTGCACCAGGGAACCAGGGCAGCCCCAGTAAAAACCTACTCAAAAACTTCCTGTTGCATCTGGCCAGCTGTGAAAACAGAATTGGTACCACCTGGGCCTTCAGATCCAGGGTTGTAGATGCTAAAATGTGGCCTAAAACTAATCTGGAAATCACCCCCCCACACACACACTTGACTTGGATCCTTTTCATTTCTTCTGAAAATAGTGCATTTATGGATAAGCAAAAGGAGCTGAAGGTAAGCCAAAGGGGTCACCTCCTTACCATATCAATTTTCTCTTGGATGGAATTTCATGAAGTACAGATTTCCAAGAGTAAATCAAAAAAGGCAGAAATACAGCTGAGATGTGCAATAGCCACATGAGCCAGAGAAGTCAGGTTATTTAGTTAAAAAAAAGAATAAAGCCAAAAGGAAGGATTTTGTTGGTATAGAATTCAGCCTAGTCACAGGCTGCAAAGATGCTTCCCAAAAATGTTTTACTGGCCACTTCCCTTATACCAAAACTAGGGCATGTGGTCTGTGTGTCTCTTTATAACTTGATGAATCTGCTTCAAAAATTTCAGCTCAATTCCACCCTGAGTTTATGTCCAATGATAATACTAAAAATCTCTCTTCTGAAGCAACACATTCATTTGGAACCTCTTTAAGAAGGTTGTACCGAGGCTGAAAAGTCAATTTCCAGCTGCATTAATCAAATACGAAGATGACAAGAAGTAACAGAGAATGGTGAGTTTTGTTCCTAACTATAATCAAATTCCAATTATTTTGTTTGAATTAGATAAACCACTGGGTTTCATTCTGTCAGAGGTAAGATTCAATTCTTGTGGACTGGGCTCAGAAACGAGATGCTTAGGATTCGGCAATTTTTAAAATTCCAAAATCATAGAAAGAATATATATATATATATATATATATATATATATATATATATATAGGGAATTATTTCCATGCATTTAGGATAGCATCTCTAACCATCAACAATTTTTCACAGTGTAAATTTACCAGGTCATAAGGATCTTTGCTCACTATATGAGGCTGGGCAGATGAAACTGTAAAGCCCAGTTTACCTTTCCCATACTGGAGCTTGCTTTCCACTAGTCTGGAGTTTTGCACTGTCAACTATGATGGATTGCTCTGCATCCCCTGCTATCCATGTATCTCCCCTGCCCAGGAACAGGAGGCAGACAGAATATAGGCTTGAGGAAGGATTTCCTGCATGGGATATAGAGCTGATGAAACAGCCCTGTGCTATGGAAGCTTTGTGCTCCCAGTGGGATGCTTGCTTTAGAACCACACCAATATCTGAGAGACGCAGGTCAGCTCCTGGGCATAACCCAGAGCTGCTGCAGCAATCCTGCAGCCTCCTGGGGAGTGTGGCCTGCCTGAGTTCAAGCCCAGATGGTTCTGAGGGGGCTGTGATCTACACCCACCCTTCCAAAGGCTCCAACTACAGCCCATGCAAGTAAAGTGTGAAACACAACCTGAAACTCAACTTGTCGATTCTCTGCCCTGATCTCCTTCCCCTGCTTCCTACACAGGACACAGAAAGAGAATTCAGGGAGGTAATCCTGGGAAAATCATGGGTTTTCAGAGAACACAGTCCCACAGAACCTGCCCATTTTGCAAGACTTGAAGGAATATTTCTTATTTCTGCTAGGGAGTCTTAGCAGCAGATGAATGCAGCTACTGCCCATCTATTTATTGCTTGTAAACCCGAGCCCTTTGAGGCCAAAAGCAGTTGAAAAAAACCCTTTATTGCCCAGTCTGTATCATCACTAAAGGCCCCCAAAACACAGCGAGTTCCACCCCTGAGGTAAGTCCTACAGTGAATAACTGAACTGTATTGTCTTTAAAACCAACTGGACACTCACATCATGAACTTACTAGAGAAAACCCTTAAAATACCCATAATGCTGTTGAAATTAAGAACTCTTAAATACTCAGTGAACTATTGGTCAGTTTTGCTCTCAGTCCACTTGGCTTCAAGCCCACTTGAACAGTTAAGCTATCTTAACTCCCTGTCATTCTTGATAAATTCAATTTGCATGAATAAGCCAGCATTACACTGAAGATGATACCAACACATGGTTGTTTAATTTCTTTTTTTTTTTAAATTCTGTTCCTTAAAAATAAATCAGCATTGTTATATTCTTTTTGAACACAATTAAAAAGAATTTTGATACATAATTTATTTAAAGAAACATTTTCAAACTTGGTTTCATGTTTTAATACAATTTCCATCCAAAGACTTTGATAATGCACTAAAAAGGAATGGACTGAAACAGCCCAACTCTAAGAAACATGCTTGGCAAGCACCTTCTACAATTACACTGGCAACCATGTAATATCCATAACTTCCCAGAGGTTAAACTTAGATGGAAAACTATATTATTTCAAAGCTAGATTATTTCACTTTATACTGGAAGTATTCTGGTATTCCGGAAAGTTCTATAGCCAGTATTGTAAAGAATGAATAATAGTTCCTTTGTCTTTTTTGTTTTGTTTTGTTTTGGGTTTTTTTATTTCTTTCTTTCTTCCTTTGGGTTTTGTTTTTTGTTTGTTTGGTTGGTTGGTTGGTTTGGTTTTTTGGTGTTTTTGGGGGGGTTGTTTTGGGGGTTTTTTTGTTTGTTTTCCCCTCATTGAAAAGGAAAAGCTGTTATTTAAGTATTTCCTGATGCAGGATCAATTTTACTAATGAAAGATGAAGAGTCCCTCAGAAAACCAAAGCATGATACATGTGGATTCACTGTTTTAAAATGGTTTCTACTTCAAGAGACATTGTGCTTAATGTACTCCCTGTATACCAAATTAAGGTACCTCAGTTTCTCAAAACTAGCAGGGGGGGTCTTGACTGTTTAAATATGTTTCAGGTCATTCTAAGTATTTGAGGACAGTATAATGGGCAAAAGGAAAAGCTTTATAAATATTTTAATATAGTACCAGCTTTATTCATGTCTCTTTTGAAACTGCTTTGTCAGCAGGCGGTAGGGACCTACCTTCTGCCTCCTTCCCCTTCCCTACCTCTCCCCTTTTTTTCCCCTCCTCATCATTTTAAGGGTAAAATACAATTAAATCTGTCATGTACACCTGAGAATAAACCAAGGATATCTGCAGAGGGAAGATACTGTTCTGAAAGGCAGGTGTTCCTTAAAACATCTCACTGGTTTTCACTCCCATAACTTACAGCCTACAAAACAGAAACAGGAGGAAAGAAATATGGCATTGCTATAATGAGTGAGAAAGGATTTCATCCTTCCTGCACCTTAGAACTATCCTGCAGGAGATGACTTCTTGTGCCTCTAAATAACTGCATTTTGCCAGAAATCATCACCAATGTCAACGTTGGTGTTGCTACTACTTCCCATCACTCAGGGGTGCATCAGCACCTTTCAGGAGTGGGATCTTCATGCAAGTGGGAAAAAGATGATATTCTGTGTAGCACCCACGTTCCAGGGGCAGTGGGAAGGGTGGAGAAGGAAAGCAACATTACTACTACATTCTCGTCTTCAGATGGTTTGAACAAAGAGGAATGGTGTCTTATTTCCAAAATGGAAGCAGCCAGTCCATTGCAGGAAAATAATTAAGCCTCATTAGTTGCCAACCATGTTCTCTCTGGCCAAACATTTCGGTTCAGTCATGTTTTGTAAATGGGAAGTGGGTCTGGGGGGGATTTTTTTTCCTTCTAAACCCCCACAATTTCTATTTAAAGTCAGCTACAGAACTCTGCAACAGGGGTCCTAATACATGCTACCAATATCACAAATGCAGTAAAGGAAATAAAGTTCTTTTGCCTTATCCCAGTTTGTGAGATGAAGCTACATGGATGAGGAAAAGGGCTGATGAATGGGTTAAGAAAGTAGTTAAGAACAGTCTTTGCTCATCACTCTGACTTGTCATAATATGTCATCGTTTTAGGAGGAGGAAGACAAAACAAATCATGTCCAGTTGTGTTGTTGATATGATTTTAACCTCAGGATAAACATCTGGACCATCTCTCAACATCACTATTATTTGTTGCCACTATTATCTCAGAATCTGCAGCTCTGGAGCAAGACCACAGCAATGCTAAATCAGTGGGTGGGGGGAAAAATAAAGACTGCCTCTTTCCCTCAAACAAACACATATACATAACAAAAGGACAGACATTATAAATAATATTAAACAAAAAAACCCACAACCCCCCCCAAAATGACATCATGGAGGTGAAAATGGTAAATCTGCACCCTTGCTATTGTCTCCTCTTTTCATGCCTCTTCCTAATACACAGGAAGGCATTTGCAGCTGAGGGTCTTCAAGAAGAATTCTGCAATAGCACAAATGATATAAATATATTCCACCCCACAGACAGACTCCATTAAGCAGATTTGTAGGCAAAAACTCTTAAGAAACACCTGAATTCTGATTTGACTAAAACACCAATATGGGAATGTGTCCATTCCCTCTCCCGGAAACTGAGACAAAATTATAAACCCAAATTAAACACTCCAATACCAGAATCATAACAATACAGATACAATGGAGTCCTTAAATCAACTGTACTTTAACTGAATTTCATAAATTGGGAATCCATCTACTAGTATAAAGTCCTTTCTTTATTATGAAATCTCTGCAGCATCACTTAATGAATTTATTTATTTACTACAGAAAACAAACAAAAACAAAACAAAAAAACCCCCACATTCACTTCTTCCCTGTCCCTCATTTCACCTCCACACGTGATGAGCATCTTTTCTCTGGCACAACAGGGGGAGCACAGCAACTCAGTTTTGTCAAGTTTTCCTGTGGAAATGGGATACTGTAATCATTAATTGCAGGACCAGATCTTGTCTCTGAAAGAATGGTGATTTGTCTCCATCAACACTCACCAGAGTACTGAGAAAAGTGAAGGAACGTATTACAATGACTACTTTGTTTAGATGTTTGCTCTTCTCATGCTGTTAAAAATGACGAATAATTGATGTCAGAACTTTCACAAAAATTGCAGTTGGGATATAATGGGAAGGAGAGAGAAATACTGATCAAGCAAGTAGGATCCATACCACTGAAAGCCTTGGGAGTCACAGAATGCCTGAAAAAAGAGCAATGACTGCAGCCTTGCCTGGTGCAGGACTGTGGTAACCACAGAGGCCCTGCAACATGACATCCAACACAAGAACATGGTGAGCAGGTAGTGATAGATTTGGAAGTGGATTTGTGACAGATGATGTTACCTAAACTGTATATCCCATGCTCAAGAAAGGTATAATTTCTTATATATATAGGAGCTCTAAAATTATGTTCTCGGGATTGACTTCTATTTCTTTAAAAAGTTTTCCCACTGTTTCTTTTTTAATGTTCTTGTGCTGATTCCATACGTTTCATCAGCAGGACCACCTGTGTGACAAATTCCAGAAGGTTTGTCTTGAAGCAAGCCAAGTTGCCCCCATACTTTGCACTTCCTGAGTGGTCTTTCCCCGTCTATTGTATTCATGCCAACCACACTGCAGATGCTGCTTGCCAAGACACTGTGATCCCAGGGAGATGTGTTATGGATGCAAATCTGCAGTAGCAAACAAAAAGGTCAGGATGAAGCTCCTTTGCTGTTTAATCTTGTTGACATTTGAATTATTACTAGTGCTGATTCTTGCGTAGGTGACTGTGACTGTCACCTAACTCACTGAAACAGCTCTCAGGTGATTAGCTGAGGCCACCAGTGTGAAAGGATTTTCAGTCTGAGTCATGGTTAACACTTCACAGAAATCTGGCCTGGAATAAGCTTCCCTAGTTACCTGAGAGGGAGCCTGTAGGGTGACAATGCTATTTGCCTCCTCTATCCTAGATGGAAAAGACCTCAACCAATACTGCTGCAATGAGGTGACTATTATCCCTGCATCACACATCCCCATCTCATTTCAAACCACATTATTTCTCCTGTTCAACAGCAAAGTCTAAAAGGGAAAACGGGACAGCATGAACTAAGTAGTACTCACTGGTTCAATTTAATAACCAGAAGTTTTCTAAGTATTGTAAATCAGAGTGAGTCAGTCTTTGAGGGCTTCTGACAAAAAATTCAGCCCTCCAAAAAGCACACTTGAAGAGATTAGTGAGATGAAACATTTTTGTGAGTACTGAATACAAATTGAGCACTATATACAGGGCAGGAGGTGTCTTCCTATGCCCATAAACACACATTTCCAACTATACTAATGGAAAGAACAGTCTCATTAGTGTTGTACATGTATCTGTTTATTTTTTTTAGTCTGGAGATTTCTTGGAAAAATCTGATTAAACTGTGCCTTTGCTTTCATGCTTTGAGAGCCTGGCATGGGCAACTGAAATATCTGTGCTTACTCCATAGTCTTCCACTTGCTTAACAGATTTGGAGGCAGGGGAGGGAAGAGAGAAATCCTCTAAGTCACTTTGACAAAAACCTTAATTTCTTCTTCGCTCGAGATTTACATAAAATCATTAACTTGTCTGATTATAAAAGGACAGAAAGTGCTTTTAATTCAAATAGCCTGGTCACTCCACATTAGCACTATAGAGAGAGGACAGGATGACACCATTTTCCCCTTTATTTTGCATTTTGCAAAATGACCATTTTATGGGTCTGTAACATAGCAATATCAGCCAAGAAACTGAAAGCATGACCTTGGCCAGCAGGTAAGAATACACACTACAGGTTTTAATTTGTGGTTATCTAATTGCTGACTTTTTCTGGAACACCCATTATTTCCCTGTTTGTCAGGCTTTTTCACTGTGAACTCCTAAGCGGGTAATCTCACATCTGAAGTGCTTATTTAGGCTTAAAAAACTGAGGATGAAATTTAGGTCTTACTCTAGTTGAAGGGAGTTTTGTCACTGACTTCAAAAGTGTTATAATTTCAACCTTGTGAATTTTAAAATCCTTGCCTGGTGAATCTTGCATATGTATTCCATGAATACCCAATTCTGTCAGCTCTGAAATACTAAGTGTGAGTATAAGGGGATGCTGCAGGAAAAGTATGGGAGAAAAATGAAGAACTCAGTTTTGGAAGAAATAGATATGTGTGGAGGACCTGCAGGAGAGGCCAGGTTTTGGGAGACTAGAAAAGAAATAAGGGAGAAAATAAAAAAGGTTGTAATATTAGCAATTTACTCAACTATCAACTTCATGTATATATTACAAGCACACTGCATGGGAAGAGATATACCCATTCCAGAGCTGGCAAATTCCTCTACAAAAATCTTTCAAGTTTTGGTTTTGATTAAGGATTTGATTAAGATCCTTTTCATCACTGAGAGACACACATAATACTCCTCCTTGCTGTTCATCCTATAATTTCAGCTAAAACAGAACTGCAATAATATATTGTGACCTTTTACTTCACTGAATTTGATGAGCAAATCTTTTCAATGCCTAATCAGCCTGCTGTACATTTTCAACCAGAATGAAGCTCTGGGGGAAAATAAACAAACAAAAAACAACACGTGAGCAAAATTTTACTACATAAGAAAAACAACCCTACTTTCATCCAAGAAACAAAAGACATTCAACCCTGGAATGTAAGCCCTTGTTTCACCAAATAGCATTTGAATCAGACTCTCCAATCTAATCTGGTTTGCCTGCAGTAAAACCAAAACAATATTCTTGTAGCCCTATTCATGCAGACTACAGATTCATAAAGAAGGGACACGAGCAGAAAGCAAGCTAACATGACAAGCAGTTACACAAATTAGTTGCATACACTTACATTTAGGTGGACTGTAAAATGAGTTATCTTTGAGTTTATCCCTGATTTCAGTTATGTCATCTGGTCTAGCACTTTTAGCACAAGGTCAAGTTTTGTATCCCAGTATGTATAAGGGACTTCCTTCCTTCCTTCTGTCCTCAAAATTCAGCCTATTATATCCACATCCCAACAAGAACTTAGGTGAACCAGCACACACTTCTGCCCCTATAGGTAACCAAACACAACGTATGACCACAAAACAGAAGTGTGCAAACAAACATTTGCATTGCATTCCCATAGATGCAAAGTATCCTGACCTCCTCTTTCAACTTGTGGCAAGGAACAAGGACAGTCCAGTGGGGCCTTCTCCTTTCTGGGATTACAAACAATCCTGATCTCCAGGCACTAGGATTGCATAGATTAGTTTTCTCTGGGTATGCTCTTATCAAACTCACATTTCTCTGTTATTCCTGAAACTTAACCAACACTATCCCATCAGAACCATCTTCCCTGCAGAAAGGTGCTGCACCCAATATCCATCCATCTCTGCACTGCTGTAATTAATGCTAAGCTCCAAACTGGATTAGTCATGTAAGGCAGCTCTGTAAACAAGTTAATAGGATCTCCCTGCTAATAACACTGTTACCAATATCCAATTACTGTAACCAGGTATTAATCTAATGCTGTTAATCTGTCAAATTCTAAAACTTAGAGCACACTGCTGGAACAGTTTAATACAATTTAAAAAGTGATTTTTTCCCCGTGACAAAAATATGTGTGCCAATTAATATTTTATTTTCATGTCACACCAGTGGGTATGTAGAAAACAAATAAACAAAAAATTCAGATCTGCTCAGGGCCTGGAATTTCCATTACTGCATCAATCAAATAGTGATTTTGACCTTTTTTTTCCCTTTTCCTGCTAGGTAAAATAATACCAGTGTGTCCAACCCACTTCATTGGATAAATGGCAAGAGGTTTCTAGCAAGCCTTCTACACGCCCTTAAAAACAATTAATAAAAATAATACTGATTACTATCAGAATCCACTGTGGAATAATAAGGAAAAAAATTGCTCATTATTTAAAACTGTTCCCTCCTAGCTTCTTTTACCCAAATGTTTAATAGAGTCTATCAAAGAAGAAATAGCAAGTTACTAAAAAGAGAGCCAACAGCTCATTTAGAATAGACTGCAAGTTGTATCAGCCAACAGATTGGTTTTGATATTCTGTATAAGAAAGGAACCAACCCAATAATTACAGTTTGTGTCTGTAGATTCACTTACACCATCTTGGGTACAGGAAGCTATTGGAGAACACTAAGATACAGCGAGGTAAAAACAGAAGGAAAAAACAAACGAAAAAAAAAAAACAAAAAACCAGAACAGTTCAGTGTTAGTGCTGCCACTGAGAGGAGCAGTAGCTGTGGGCTCATTTCAAACCTCCTCTGGGTTCCATACTCAGAACCTTTAATCATCCATCCCTTCCCACTGCAGTGAGGAGCTATCTCTGTACTTGTGTCCTCCAGGCTGCTGGGGATGGCCAGGACCCTGCTGCACCCAGGGCTGTGATGTTGCTGCTGCTGACTGGGGATGGGGATGCTGGAGAGGCCAATGCAGAAAAAATGGCCAAATCTGTCATCAAACCAGATTATAGTGTGAGGTTTACACATCATACTGTGGTTAAGGGACCCAGAAGGAGAAAGAGCTTTTAACTTAGCATGGGATGAAAAGATTGATCTTCAAATAGTCCAAGGGATAAAGGAGACATTAATGAGGGGTACAGCAATAGATGCCATCTTAGGACCATTGTGAACTTTCTCTTTAATCCTAAGAGAAAACAAAAACTAGATGGCAATTACTAAAAGATAAAACACTAGCATGATCCTAGTGCAGAAGCCAGAAATCTGACACACAAAATCAGATGCAAGTAGAGATATCAAGGGAAAAAGCAAACAAGTAGAAGGAACTAAGTAACATCAGCTTCAAGGATGTAAAACAGAGAAAGATAAGAGCACATTAGGAGACACACAGAAAACTTTTCAGCCCAGCTGATCCAGCTACCCTAAAGACATCCTTGATAGACAATTAAAGAAGTGATGGACACACTCTCACGAAGAAACGTGGAACTGGTGAAAAACAAAGAATTATCTTTACAAGCCAGGGACTTAGAGACCAGCAGCATGAAGCAGGATGTTTGCATGGCAAATGTATCTAAGCCTACACAAATTCCAAACCTGCAGAGTTACATTATCAGTGTTGTGAGACAGAAATAATATTTCCCCTCTGCCAATTTGCTTCCTTAATGTGGCTTTAGCACTTCTCAATCCAAGTAGGTGTATTCACTTCAGCACTTATTCTTCTGCTACAGCCTTCCTGACACTAAGGTCTCTGCTTGAGCTGCATTCTTATGCCCTACAACTCTTTATATGGAAAACAACTCTATCCATTTCGACGTTCTATTTCCCTTATGAAAAATCAATAATTTGAGAAAGACTTCAATACCAGTAATATAAAGATAATAGACATATCATTCATCAGCTTAAGTGCTATTAAAATGATAGATAATAGTATTCACTGGTAAATTCCCAAAGAAGTAGTTCCAGCTTTTTCTTCTATGAGAGAAAAAGCTAAGATTAAAAAAATAAAATTAAATAAAGTAAAATCACATCATTACAAGTCTGAGGTACAAACTACCAGAAGTCCACCAGCTTCTCACAGTTGCAAGACTGTGACTTGTTGGTCACTCTTCTGTCACCCTGTATGGACTCATTTGACAGTAACATGAAAAACTCCTCAACTAACAGAACCACACACCCCTCAGTTGCCCACTAGTAAGACTCAATCTTCCTGAGAGCCTCTACATGTTTTTCTTCATATGCTATAGCTCACACTGCTTTTATGTACATATAAATATATATACATACACACACTATAATAAAAAGTGCAGTTCTATATTTTTAAATGCCTGATAAATTGTTCCATTTCTTAGAAATACAGCCCAGACTTTCTTTCATTTTATATTTCCTTAGCTAGCACAGCTGATTGAAAGTGCACTGTATTTTAAAACTATCGATATATAAGCTTAGAGTATTTTATAAATAATACTGGTGAACTGTAATTATTTGGGATCAAGAGAAGAAGGACTGTAGTAAGTACACTCAAAAATAAGTCAGGAGGAGCAGGATGTGCAGGAACAGAAACATAACTAACATGTCAAAGGAGAGATACCACAGGGAAATGGCCATATTTGGCCATCAAGTGTAGATCTCACACAGAAAAGAGACTTCATAAAACTTCTCCAACACATCCGTCTCTACTGGACAGTTTTTACCTTTATCTCCATCACTCAGTAATGGGAGGGCTTATATTTTGTTTCAAACAGTTGCTACAAAGCAGAGGCACCGAGACACCCACATTCAATGTACACAGGTATATAAAGCACTGATTCTTCTAGGATGAATGAGTAAACTGTATAGGCAGCACAAGGTCTCTGGATTTGAGATGTCTTGCTGTCTGCAACAGAACAGGTCAGTGGTTCAGAAATCTTTCCCTCACCCTTCTACAATCCCAAAGCTTTCTACCAAAGCACACAGAGGGCAAGCTGCAACACTTGCCAGGCCTTGAAGCTTTTATTTTATTTTCCTTCTCCAGGCTGAAAAGCAAGCAATAGGGGGAGAGTTCACTAAATACCTAATGATTCTGCAGACTTAAAAATTGAGACTTACAAATGCATTACGAAGTTACCCTTTCTGAACAAATCTGCATTATTTCCCCATCTATAATGCCATTACAGTAAGTCTGTTGGCATGAGAAGTTACACAAGAAGTTATACAAGCACTGACAGCCAGACTCATGGCATTATATACCAGTGCTATCCCTCCAGAAAGGCATCACAGTCTTGTTGGTCCTATTTTATTGCCTGCATGCATCCTGTGGGCAGCCTGAGACACTCTCTGAAGCATTTATAACCTAAGATATAGCTCTCCAGGTCCTATTTCCAGATTAAAGTCCAACCTGATTGACAACAATCAAGGAGAGCACAGTAGACACCACTACTTCTGCAGTCTCAGCCTGCACTAAAGTGAAAAAAGAGATTACAAGGTCAGCAAAACCCTTGTTCTCGACATGCAGTATTTTGGAAAGAAAAAAAGGCTGTCACTGACTAAACAGGTCACTAGAATGCCTCAGCATTTTTATTTTTATCTTTTTAAAACCATATGGCAGTCTGGAAGACAAGAATGTGTAGATGAAGTTTGGGTCTGAGTATACCCCTTGCACAGTCATTGCCTCCTAACTCTGTCCTGCACTCCTTTTACAGGATCCCTCATCCAGTTCCAGCACATTCATAATATAAGGTGATCCAGAAGTGGATTCACTGCCATGATGCTTCTATTCCTTAAGGGGCTGGTGTGGGTTCCCTAACAGAGATTATTGGGCAGGCTTTCCTTTTTCATGAAGGGTGAAAAAAAGATTTGATCGAGATAAACCCTTGTAGCTCACTGTGGATTCCTCCTGGCTGCCCTGCAGCTCTAGGGAAGAGCTGGTGGAGGGAGATGCCATGGCAGCTGCCTCTTTCTGGAAAGAGGCTTTCCACCAGTCATACAACATTTCTAAGGCTGCCTGAGGACCTTTTTAAGAGAAGCTGGCAATTATGTAAATGTGCAAGGTGTTTGACAACTTTTCTTACAAGGTTCTACTCTATTCCTGATGTCTGGTGTGTTTCTTTTTCCTCTCTTCTCCTCCTAAGGATGCACTTATTCCACATCTCAGACTCCAGCCACTTGGTCAAGGCCCTCTCCAAGAGGAGTAACTTCATGAAGAGTTGCCATTACTTCAGAATAGACCTCCTTGGCATTCCAAGTGACTTTGTGGTAGCTCTGCTAAAAGTGGTTTTTGGATACACTCTCTGTGTTGAAAGTAAGGCTTAGATCTCCCTTTGGGCAGATCTCTGCTTTGGGCAGAGCAGCTCTCCAAAGAAATACACCATGGATGGAAGCATCCCAGCAGCAGTGGGAGATGGATAGTGTGAGCCATGCCATATGTCCTTTGGAGAGATGTGTTGGCAGAATCAGATCATTCCAAGTAGGTCCCTGGGAGGTGCGAGTCACCGAAATGGCCTGAATGCACTGACTGCACTTGGGAGGGGGGATGCTCCTGAGGTTTTCCCCCCAGGCACCAGATGGGGCAGCCAACCAACACTGCCAGGCACTTGTCAGGGAAACTGGATCCCTGTGGCAGTCTAGAATCACAGTACAGACATGTCCAAGAACACCTGAAGTCACAGTAGAGGCACTTTCAAGACTGGTGGATGGTGATGACTGACAAGAAATCATGGCTGATTTTACAGCATTTCATGTTATGGTCATCCACAAGAGCTCTAAACATTTGTAACATTGTCTAGTAATTTTTTCAGTGATTAAATGGCTGCTGGTAATTGTTTTTTTGTTTAAATACTGGTGTTCAGAAGAAGAAGAAGAAAGGTTTCAAGATAGACAGATATGTATGCATAGGCACACGTTTAAATGTGTTTATGAATATAACTGCATGCTCTTTTAATTGCATAATTTAAGCTGTTTCTGTTTATTTCTTCAGAAACAGCCAAAGGGATTTTTCTTTGGGCATTTGGGTGATTATGAGCACAGGATAAACTGTAATGTCCATTAATAAATGTTCATCAGCTACATATTCTATTTTTAAAAATGCTTCTTCAGTATCCAAAAGCTTTAGTCAATAAATGTTCAGAGCTGACTGTGTATAGCAGGTAAGATTGAAAAGGGACATTTCTAATTCTTCCTATAAGCCCTTAAAATTTTCAGTTAATTTATATATCTTTAACAGCAAATATAACAAAACCACAATACACTCTGAATCTGCAGATAGCAAATCTGTAACTCTGTTGTCCAGTGCTTAACGTATAGGGGAAAAAAAAAAGTTTTCTAGTGGCTTGCTAACACAATGAATTAATAACTTCTGGGATAAATTATGGAAGATTCTTTCAATAACAAAACACTTTTCATACAGCATGGTATGTAATAGGAACTACAGAAGAAACTGATCTATTCAAGCACTGCATGTATTTATGGAGACTGATTTATCCGTTTTAATTCATCAGAGTTCAAAAACATTCAAAAAATACTTCTATTTGGGTCTACAACAAAACATTAATTCAGGCTCGTTTTTCTTGAGATTTATCAAAATAGTTTTATGACCTCATCAAAATCCTTATATTAATTTAAAATTAGGTTGAAAAGAAATCCCTGACCAAAGGTGCACTGTACACTTTATACCAGAATTTCAGAAAAACTGATAGGTTAAACTATCATTTTAAACTGGAGTTTGTCAAAGACATTAAATTTAAATACCTTTTACTGCAAAAGTACCACAGGTTTTAAAATTATCTGCTCAAATCTTTAGCTTGACCTCACACTGGAAGCACAGCAGCACAAATAGCACAGCACTTTTAAGCCCCATTACCTTATAAAATACAAAAGAAGAGGACATCTCACATTATTTCCAGCAGATACCAGAAGTCATGGCTAAACCTTGTTAAGCTTATGAAATCCCACAGAAGCACTACACAGAGCCTCAGCAGTAAATGACAGTTATCCTGTATACCAAAACTACCCAGAAGTACTTTGATTTTGTTAGATTAATTCAGGTTTAATAACATCAGGACTTCAGGTCATTTTGCTAGTTATACATTTTTTCCTGCCCAAGGCTTAAACTGGTATTAAAGATTTAACATACAAGCTGCAGTTCCGCTGTTTTTACTCCCTGGTACCAGCTCTGGGGTTACCAACAACCCTATGTCCAGATATGTTCACAGAATTTAATGCATTATTTACAGACTTTAACAGAAAATATCCTGGACTGTGATCTCCTGCTGCCTTGGCTCTGGATAACTAAAAATAATAAAAAACGAGTATCACGATGTCATTAGTGCAGCAATGAGTACATGGGGGGTCTCAGCAGATGACAGGGTGGTCACAGGACTTGGTTTGGAGCATGGGTTTATTTGGAACATGGTATTTAACAGACCAAAAGTCTAGTGACCCATGGGAACCAGCAAGTGACAAGTTGGAGAACATCAAGTGCTGGTTTTGACTGGTTTCAGTGAGAGAAAACCCTGAGTGCAGAAGGGTCCTAAAGGCAGAAAGCAGTCTGCTGAGTATGAGACTTGAGAGATATTTTTTGTATATTGAGACACTGATGGCTGCAATCCAGATCTCATTTCCTTGATTCACCCATCCCTGACTTTGTCTGGACTCCCCATGTTTCAGCCCAGCTGTAATCACTGCACCTCACCTCTGCTTGATGCTGCCCTCAAAGCCTCCTCAGAAGAGGTTACTTAGCACCACATACTTTGGGTTTCAGATAGCACAGGAACAGTTAAATTTGGGGCTTTTTTGTGGTTTATCTAAGCAGTTAACTTATCTAAAAGTCTTAAGTGATATCCAGTCTAATAGATCTGAACATCCTATTGACTGAAAAATCTACAGGGTTGTTTTCAAGTCTAAATCTTGATGGAAATGCATTTGGTAAACTGATTTAGATTAAGCAGAGATCTGAGTGTCTGAGATTCAAGCTGTTTTCCTGAAATTTTCATGACGTAGAATCTATTGTTATCGGGTCCTCAGGGAAACCTGAAGGAGATCAAATCTCACATCTTTGCCTCATCTCCAGGCCTTAATGCTTCTTGATGGGCAGTGGAAGAAGGCAAATAGTCTCAATGTAGGAAAGCAAATCTGTGAAACCAAGGCATGCTTCATACCATTTAAGAAAAAAAAAATCCCTCAAAACCCCTAGTGAATTTCCACATCTAAGTTACCTTCCAGTGATTTAGTATAAGAAATCAATATTCTTGAAATATTTTTTCCTTGGTACTATAATTTTAACATTTTGTTTTGAATCACTGTCACAGAGTACTGATTCCTTTTCTCTTTTCCATCTGCATTTTCCAGATTAGGAACTGTTCATTTCTACTCTCACATGGAAGCTTAAAATACTGTTACTACTACTAATAATGCCAACTTCTTCCCAAACTCCCTAACCATAAACCTTGTACTACATATTTACAACATATGTCTAGACTGCACATAATTTTAGAAACAGTTGCCATTATTGCAGAAATTATTTCAATACAGAAGCAAACAAATGCACACACACATATATATATGTATATAAATATTTCAGACTCAACAGACCTGCACTAAAAGAACATTAAGGATGTTGTGCCAAGTACTCCAAACAGAGGCATAATGCCTGTATTCAGTTCTCTATGCTCTGCCCATTTTTAATTTCACAAAAGTACTTTTTATTCTCCTCTTGCAGGATAAGTGCTTCATCCAGTGTGCAGCATGGGACTGTACAAGAAGAACAAATCAGGGCTGTGGAGTGAAGGTTTTTTCACCACGTCTCGTTCATTGCCAATACTGCAAGGAGTTAATAAATGGAGCTGGAGACAGAGAGAAGAGAAATTAGTGTTTGATGGTGAAGACAGTTGAATGCTACTCTGGAGAATTGGATTCCAGCCCCATCTGCCATCGAGCTGCAGTGTGATGGTGGGCAAACATTTCACAGATGGCCACTAATTGTGTCTTTCTCATTTCCTGCATGCACAGTGGGCAGCACCTGAGGCTACATTTACACAAGTGCTAAGCACTCAAACTGCAACTGTATTTGACTGAAGCAGTTTCCTGAATGGAACATTGCTGCATAAACTTAATGCTTCTGAAATTTCCTACCATGCCTCTTCAAACAAAACTTGACAGTTTTGGTTATAAATGACTGAAGAGTCAAGTGTGTATTTGCAGAATAGAGAGAGGTAAAGCAGTAACTTCTCTATGGGTCTGGTTTGGATAAATTCATTAAAGTTTATACAGCACTTTAAGACCATGGCCCTCTAATACAATATTCCCGCTTTTATTTAGTGAGAAGCTGCAACAAGGTGCACTAAATATAACATTCATATATATATCAGAGTAGATTAAAAGTACCAGTCCATGCAGCCAGTCTCCTCACTGTGTAAGATTTCTCAGAAAATAATGCATGACCCACAGGAAAAAATGTTTAACAATATAACTATACACAAAAAGGTAAAGGATTACTGAGAGAACGCTATTTTATTTCTGGTTTCTCCTGTCATTCAAATATTCAATTTTTTGCAATCCTAGCATTCATGCTTTTTAACACAATTTGTACTTCTATGAAAGCAGATAAAAGACAGACAGATTTCTGTTGAATTTCCTACCAGCCTGCAATTGTTGTCTCAGCAACTATATTTAAACAACTGGCTACAATCTTGACCCTTTCTTTCTGAAGTTGTGTTGAAATTTAGTTTTTCAATACTTCTCCTTTGCTTTGAGCATTAAAATACACCACAGACTGCAGCAATAGGTTCCCTATGAGATTATGGGTAATTTCTGTCCATTGTTGTTGTACACTTCAAACATCAGGCTGGTTGATAATAGAAGTCACACAGGGCTCCTGTTCCCATCTAGTCCACTGAAGAAATAATTCTGAAGAATTATTTCTTACCTCCTTATTCACACTGATGAACAGGAATGGAAGTTTTCTCTTTCATTTCAGAGCTTTGTTAACTGAACTGTATTTACATCTTCACAGTTTGTACATGCTGGCTTTCTACATCAATCTTCAATAAATTTAAGATGAATGCTTCACAGTAAGGCTTGTTCTGATCCTGTTGAGACAGGGGCAGCTAAACCTTGGCCTTCCCCTTTACTTTTTCGTATCAACTCTCAAACTGGAGCCACCTCAAGGCTGCTCTAAATTGTGGTCAAGTGCAATGGCATAAACCAAGTCTGGCATTTACCCCCAACCATTTTTTCTTCCATCCCACCTCTATCCAAGGTGTCCTCTGACATATACTTCATACTGCAGACTGCAGAGAGGAGTGGAAAAAAGACATCCCTGCTGGCATGAAGCCACCTGGAGATTTTCTTTCCTCCAGCACGCTCCCTGGGCACTAAGCTGTGCCAGCTGCCCTGCTGCTCTTATCTGCCAGAACAGCACAAAACAGTGTGAAAGGAGACTGGAGATCTAGGCCATGATATCTTTTTAAAGAAAGCCAAAATTCCCATTCTGTGTTTGGTATTCAGGATGTTTGAGATGAATGTTTTTAAAACCATAGCGGCTCAGGCGGAGAAAAGAGTTTTGTGTTTGCCTCCCCTCTTTGACTGCCACAGGCTGAAGTTTAGGGACTAATAGCACACAAGTCAATGGGTAATTTGGGGCAGATAATGAACCCAGATTTGCAAGGATTGCTTAAGCAGTTGTCAATCTGACACCAGCAGCACAAAAAAAAAAAAAAAAAAAAAATTAAAAAAAAAAAATACCATCAGCAGTTCCTACAATCTAAAGTATTTTTGAATATTCTGTAATAGTCAATATTCCTGTAGGAAGGCAACCATGGTTATTTGCATGTCTTTTATGTCTAAACAATTATGTCTGCAGCCTATTTTAAATAACATCAGGAAAATTCCAGTAGAAAACTCAACAATCTAAATTTCTGCTGATAATAGTGTTCACCAAGTGACAGTTTCTGAAGAAGCACTGTATGAAGAGCTGTCAGTTTTCATTTGAGTTTTGCATCAAAAGGATACATTTTGAATGATAAATTGTAAATTACAGCAAACTGGAACAGAATTTCATAAATATTAGTTATATTAACCAAAGCATGATTCCGACACACTTAATACAAGACAATCAATCAGGCTCAGTTGCAGTTAAATTCAGCTACTACCCAAAAGCTGCCATTGTCAGAAAATGTGATGGCTTTTGAAGTTCCGAGTTAGGAGTGGAAAAGAAAGTTAAAGCATGTGAATGTCATGTGGAAAGGGAAATCCTTGTGACTGGGATACACTGTGAAATGGAAACCCATGTGCCTGAGAAACAAGTTTTATTAACGTACAGTTTACACATATTTAAACTTCAAACCAAATCACTTTTATGTGATTTCCATGGTTTGATGTACTTATTACACTCTTCCACCTTTTTGACCAAGCTGGCTTTGGATATACCCTTTTTATTATTAAAGGGCAGGACCTGCATATTTTAATATCTCATTTGTTTGAAGTTGGTAGTAATAATCCTCATTCTCCTCCTCCAGGACTGTACTGGAGTATTAACTATTTTAAGACAATTATCTAAGGAAGAAAATGGAATGATGGGTGTAATGGCAAAACTCCACCCCTGATTTACAACCACTTAACAGCAAAAGTGGCAACAGATCCTCAGCTTCATAATTCCACCTGCAGCATTTCAAATTCTTATGTATGTTCCTTACAGAGACACTTGGAAGTGTGGTGCTCACCTATCAACCCTACCAGCCTGTACCATAAGGTTTCATAATACAGTGCCTGATCTCCTTTACTTATGACAGCTTGTTTTTGGGGTAAATTTAATTAAAAAAATAAATTAAATGTTAAATGTACTTAGTTTTAGCTTAACATTCACATTTATGACAGTAGATTTGGATCCATTTCATGCATGTTGCATCAATGAGAACAGGGCAAAACTGCCTTGGTCAGTACATCCCCATTCATTAGCTTTAGCATAATAAAATGTTGCTCTAGTGCTACTCTGTCTTCATTTACTCAGAATTTAAAATTTTATTCAAACCCTACTTTTTAAGTAAGAGCCTGAATTTTCCTCATAGCATTCCCCATTTAGAAATGTAGTTCTGTAGCACCTTTAAGTATTTCTTCCTGGCTACATCAAGGATTTATCTAAATTCCCTCGGGCTGTCAATATCTTAGAGCAGCAACATCTCATCACATTATTTCATTTTACCCTGAGCTTTCATCCTATGGAGATAAATGTGGAATACAAGAAATTGAGGCCAGACATCTACACAATCAAATTGTCTTCTTTACTTCTATAACTGCCTACTACACCCCTACTCTGTGTCATGGTTCTTTGCCATATGCAAACCACACTTCTCAGGGAAGGGTTTATTCCCTGAGATTCACACCACAATAGCACAGTCCTGTAACTTTTTCTTTTTCCTGAGACACTGAAAAATGTAGCAGCTGGGCAAAACAAGTTGAGGCAAGTAGAGTACTTGGCATTTGAGCAGAGTTTGTAGCCACCTACATCCCCTAAATTCTGCAGCACTTCATATGATTTCCCCCTCTAACGTGTTTTGCTTTCTTACCAGAAGACTGAACACTCTGCAATTCAACCTTGAAGTTTCTTGCTCAAGTGAAAAAGACCACATTTTATTCCTATCATTTCTGTGACAGAACAAGAGGAAATGGCCTCAAGTTGACCCAGAGGGGATTCAGATTGTATATTAGGAAAAATGTCTTTACTGAAAGGGTTGACAGGCACTGGAACAGGCTGCCCAAAGAATTCCTTGAGTCACCTTCCCTGGAAGTATTCCAAAGACATCTAGATGTGGTGGTTAGGAAAACAGTTTGATGGTAGACTTGGCAGTATTAGGTTGTTAGGTTTAGAGTTGGACTCAGTGATTATAAAGGTCTTTTCCAACCTTTATGATGCTATGATTTTACCCACAAAACTGTGTGCTTTGCTCTCTGGGCTCCCATGTTTGCACACAGAAACTACTCAACACTGGAATATAAGTTCTGTCAACATGAAGATCTCATCACACTGAAATAAACAGAATTTCCAAAGCAGATAGCAACAATAAAGCTTGAGTTGAATCCTCAGGAAACGAAGCATTGCAGTATTTATCCTATTTCATATTCTATCTTCAGTCAGATTCAAGAAACCAGGTTTCCCTGGCAACCTCCATTTCTTTGCCTCTCTGGGTTGCTTTAGTCTCCTATCACCTTGGCACCTGCAACACTGTGCAACTGGTCCTGCTCAGATGAAACTCTGCTTTCTTGTGCCACCACCCCACAACAGCCACTGACCTTCTGCTGCCTGCAGAGCCCATCACCAAAGGACCAGGGCTCTGAAGCCTGACCTTGCTGGTTTGGTGGAAGCCCAATTAATTTCCACAGCTCCTTCCCACAGATTCAGGTTATCAAGCCACAGAGCACTAGGCTGAGTTAAACAGCCTCCAAAAAGAAGTCCAGCTCTCTCATAGAGCTGACAGTCTATTAATTAATATGCAAGAGCTGAAGGGAGGGGGGATGAGAGAGTGAGAGACAGACACAGGGTGAAGCCTTGGCTTCCAGAGGAGTTGCTATAAGGTATCTGAGCAAGTGGTAACAATAAGAAGGAAATCCTGTAAGATTAATATGCACTTAATATCTATGACTAGTTGCTAATAGAAGCTGAGGCACAAGCCCTTTCAGAACTGAAGTGACATTTGGCTTGATCAGTATTGACAGCTTGTTTACTGGGGGATCTCAAGAACTTCTCACCAAGTAGCTTAAGCTTCTTCCTTCCAATACATGGAAAATACAGCAAGAGGGAGGCAAGCTCCTTACACTGCTGCTGTAAGAGAAAAGGAAACCTTTTGCTCTCTGGTTTTGCATTTTATTTAGGAAATTTGACTTGCTAATCTTTTATACATTGGCATTCTTTCATCTTCTTGAGAGATAAATATTTTTAATCAGGCAATTCCCTTCAGGATAACAATGATTCAAATTATACTGATGAGTGATATCAATCGGTTCTTAGACATGAAAAATGTGTATATCAAGCCTAACAGTGTTTATACTAACAAAAGTGTAAACCTTTTTTACCAATTCTTAAAAAACAAAACCAAAACAAAAATCCTAAATCAAAACTCTAATAGCTTTCTTACACACACGAGGGTCTTTTCTTCAAATGGTAGAACAAATCCAGCAGTTAACTGGTGAGCCCTGTTTGCTGCAGAACATTATTAAATGTGGAATTAATCAAATTAATGGGCAATACCATGCCGTATCCCTGCAGACACATAAAAGATGATGTTTTCAAAGGCTGATTTTTAAAATGGAAAATTCACATTAAGATGGCATTGTTGCCTTTAAAGCCCTAGACAGGGCTGTCTCTACTTCCCCATTATTTTGCCAGATATCCATCTTGACTCAGACAGCACCCGACTTTTAAGGATTTTAAATGATCAACACATCAGGCCTTCTCTCCAGGGAGCTCAGGCACAGAACTCTTCTCCTCTCTATCCTTCATCCTAGGAGTCAGACTATGATCCTTGTCAGAGAGGAGGGGACTTCAATAAAATAGGCTGTCTATCAAAGCTGCATCTCATTTTGCTTCTCCATGTGGCAAGGGAAAACACCTGGACCATAACACAAGGTTTTTGTTGGCAAACACCATTCCACACAAATGGCTGCTCCAGGGCACCCTCGGAATACCTGGCCTCACAAACCAGCTAGGAATTTACAGCAGGTCACTGCAGATGGTGGTGTAATGAGGAGATGGTGATTTCTGACAGAACCTAGGGAGACAACAGCCATAAACTTTGCTGTAGAGACTCATATGGTAGCATGAGTAACCACTATATAACCTGTGCATATAGCATGATTGCCTTGAAGTTGCTCCTATGGAGACATGGGAAATGCGCTGCCCTCTGCAGACCTTGCAGGACAAACTTAGCTGATAAATTTGTAAGGGAGGAACCTGTATGTGGTTCCAGTCTAGTCCACGTGCATGACACAATCCACATACCTTGTCTCACCTTTACATTAAACAGCAGATCTATAGATAACATTTCTTCACCTCATCATAAGAGAAACTATGAATGTATTGGTTTAGTTTTAAGAAAATCCTATGAAACCTCTAAAGACCACAACACCACCAAACCTCATCATGGATGGGATCTGTGTAGTGTGATCATCTTGCAGGTGTTTGTGAGATGTGATAGCCAAGGTTGCCAGCTTCAGAAGGAACCTCAGCTTGCTATCATTTTTCCTACAAACTCTCTTGACATCAGAAGGGACATAGGATTGCTATCATCTTCCCTACTCATTCTTTATACAATGAACTTATTAATCAACCTTGAGTGTCTGTGCTTTTCTTATTGAGATTCCAGTAGAACCTGCACAGCCTCAAAAAAAAAATATCCATGATATGCAGCAAGCTATTGACATGCTTCATCAGGTACTGTATCTCCTTACATTTGGAGGGAAAAATAAAACAGCAATAAAAGAAAAAAAAAAAAAAAAACCAAACAAAAACCCCTCTCAACAAACAAACCCCAAAAAAACAACCCAACTGTCATCAACCAAACCATTTATTCTAAGGATTACATGACTAAGACCTGTAACACGTGGATGGAAAAGAGACACTGAAAAATTAAGTACCAGACCTGTTCCTTCCAGCTGTACTTCAGCAGGGGACCAACATTAGGAATCTGATCTAAGAGGCCACTTGTGCTTCACCTGCTCCTCACAGTCCTTTCCCCTCTCCTAGTCACCAGTAAGTCAAGTGGTCCATGAAAACCAGCCTCCCTATTGCCATTATTTTAGCTCTCTCTCAAGAGGAGCAAAACTGCATGTGAGATGTCTGGCATTCATTTTAGTAAGGGTTCACAAAAGGAACTCAGCAGATTAAAACAGAATCTAAAAAAAAAAAAAAAAAAAACAAACCAAAAAAAACCCCCCACCACATTGCATTCTGAAAGTAAGGCAGGAAGCACAATTCAATATCCAAACAACTCCACACAGAATGGTGGTAGAGGACAAGTAATTCTCACCTAGATTAAGTTATAGTAAAATTAATTTATTTTTTAAACATAAAATTCAGATCAATAATGAGCTGTATAAGCATCTAAAGCAAAGCAAGATGCAGCTGAAAATCATGGCATAAAGTCTTCTTTACAGCTACTTCCTTTGTCATTATGGAACTAAGCATATTGTTTAGTTGTTGGCTGCTGAAATCATTTTTACAACAGCATTGGTTTATGCACAATGCATCTGGTGGCGAAGATAAAAACTGAATATACAAAACACAGACATGATGATATTTTGCTTAAGTTAACACAGTGATTTGAAACCTCCTGCTTCCATAAAGAAAACCAAGTTTAATTCTCTATGCAAAAGATATGTATGTTCACAGGGATTTCTCACAAACCCAGATCAGAAGTGTTGTTCAAAGGAAGGTATTTGGGGTGGAGAAGTAGTGACGGTGCCTTCTAAAAATTCTTGCTCAGAAACATTTTAACCTAGGACTGCAGAAATACAGAAAATACAATTCTGTGCACAAATTTTATTTCCCAGCAGTGGGTAAATGCCTAATTCAAATTGATTCTTGACAGTATTTCATGCTTTAATCAACAAATATATGTTTCAGAAAGCTATCTGGGGGAATTAAAAAAAAAAAAAAGAAAACATAACAAAACATGGGTCCTGATCTGATGCCATGAAGGATATTCATTAATGCAGCAACAGATGGTTAATCTGCAGACTTAAAATATGTCAACTTCATTTAATTAAAAGTCAACATTATTATAATATTGCCATCATAAAATCAGATTCTGACAGCAAGCCAAATGATATTGCTGCTTTACTTTTCAAGAGAAACTTTTTGATGAGGAGCAGCATGCTCACCACGTCTGTGAACATTCCCAGCTCTCAATAAACACACAGCAACTTCTCCTGTGGCTTCCCTCCTGCAGTGCCTTCTCCCACACGCAGCAGGGTTTTGATACCTCAACTCCTACACTTGGTACAGAAAGCTAAATACCTGACAGGGTCCCAGCAGCCACCTAACCCTTCAGCAGCCCCTGTGACACTTTTACAGCTCCTACAGCTCAGAGCCACCCAGCTGGACAAGAGGTCAGAGAGGAGGAAAGAGCCGATCACCCCGATGCCATGGTTGGAGAGAAGAAGCCAAAGCCTGTGCTTGGCAGCTCCTCCTATTTGAATGCAGTGTCAATCAGCACAGCAGGCAAATCCACATGGACAAATTAATCAGGGCTCCAGTAGGAAGGTTTACAATGCTAATGAATAATACAGTGCTTACACATGCCTCAAAGTGCTAAAGGATGCTAAGCAGGGCTTGGTAGGTGAGAGCAAAACTTGGTAGATAGCAACTTTTTGTTTACATCTTAATAACTGGGTCTTTTCCTCCGAGTTTTTGAAGTGTAATCCTTGGATGCACAGAACAGTGACTGGTGCACTCTTATTAAAAACATCAAACCAAAAACTATAGTGAATTCTTCAAAGCTGAAGGAAGAACTGGGGTGCAGGGTTTCCTTAGTAGTTTGCATTGGTCCTTATTTTAATGAGCCCAGGCAAGCCACTCTAGATGCTGATCCTAAATCTGGATGTCACAAGAAGAAAGTCTGGGAGTTACATACACAGATGATAAGAAGACAGGCACCAGCAAATGCTGGTGTTGCAGATCAAATGGGAAGGCAGAAGCTGCAGGGAGCTGGTACACGCCTGGCTCTCCATTTTCATGGACAAAACTCACCTTGGGTGAGTTTGCTGTTAACAGCTGTAGAGACATGGCCATGTGAAAGAAGCCATCTCTTAAGTAACCACATCCTAATCCACTCCAAGCTGCAGTATCATGCAGAAATTTTCTGGTTTTATCAGTGGACCCATCAGAAAGCCAATATACAGAAGCAAACAAACACAGAATATAAGTCTAAAGCAAACATGATTCTTACAACCACATCCAGAGCTCCCTGAAGTTCTATAAAGAACAGAACTCAACTGTGTCCAACTGTGAGAGAAACAAACCTCCTGGTGAAAAATATGCAGTAAACAAATCACTGTAGGTTACTCATGTAGTAGGTTATGTGCTAAATAGCACAGAACTTCAGTAAGCATAATGCCTTGCTGGGTACAGAGATGTACTCAACTTTTCCTGGTACTCAAAGTAGTAAACCTGGAATGAACACTAATTTTAAGTAGTACTGATGCTTGCACAAAGAAGGCATTTGGGGAAACAGGACTCTTTTCCTTCTTTGTAAATGAACACTGATTTATTTCAGTGGAAGAAATCTTCAGCCAGTTTTAATGCCTTAAAATATTTTTTTTTTCTTTTTGGTCAACATAATGAGAAAATGCTTGTTTCTACATGGATAACAAACGCTTACACTGAAAACCTCATTGAAAACCTCAACCACCTTAATATCTCAAGACTGCTGGAGCTGGGTAATGCCCTCATGCTTTAATAATTTTTCAAAGCAAAGAATGAGAGTCCAAGGACATCTCCAATAAAGATTAATTTTTCAGAAGCAAAACGGTTCAGTTCCCAGAGTACTTCAGGATACATCCTAAGTATGTCACTATGCCAGAGAAAGAAGAGAGAAATTACAGGAAAACATGGAATGCTTACAACCTGATCCAAAGGTCACAGACATCAAAGGAGGCACTCATAATGACTTTGGCAAACCTTGGGACTTGATCACAGTCACTCAGAAAATAAAATTTCATAAATTTTGCTAGTTTCCTATGCTATTGCCCATCTAAAATCAGTAACTGGTTTCAAGAACTAACAATAAATGGATACAAATACTTGAAACAGTACTGCTCAGTGGTATTACACTATCATGCTCAAAGCATCTCTCATTAAGATCCTGTGATTATTAAACTCCTACAACTCCCATGCATTCCAAGTATGATAAAAAGAGATCACGTTCAAAGATAAAACATATGCTGATTACCTCATATTTTTGGATATCACAAACTACACTTTCTAGTTCAAGTCACTTATTTTAATCCTAACTAAAAATAGAGTTTCTAGTTCCTGTGCTAGCCTGACAAGTAGTCTAGACATGGTTAGGTAATAGCATTCACCTTTGGCAGTCCCCTCTGAGGTATTAAACATTTGTTAATAGTTTAATAAATTCCAGTCAAATAGTTCTTTCTGACAGTCACATCACTTATTAAATTACAAGATGTTTGTAACTACAAAGATCAGCTTTGTCCTGAGACACCTGAATTGGCATAAATTATCAGGATACAGATGTTATTGACATTTGGAACATAACTGATAAAAACCATATTGCACATACAGGTAAGTAACAGTGGCATTTGTTATGACAAACAATCTAATGAAGTAAACATCAAGATAGTTTGTGCCATGCCAGAAATCTTTGGTTTTGCAAGCATCTATTCACATTTCCCTAATATTATTCAGCATTCTGTAATTCTCATTTGTGACCAGCTTTAATGACAAGCAATTTTCAGTAGCACTTACAGCCATTAGTCTGCTGCATGTTCCTCTGCATCTTGAAGTATTTCCTAAAACAGTCTCTTCTCAAAATCCATGTATCCTTGATATTCTAAAACTATACAGACTCTCAAACTACACCCAGTATCTATGAATAACATGCAGCATTTTACAAAGTGAAGATATATTTTCTTACAAGAACACCAACTGACACAGTAAAGAATTTTTTTACATTATTAAAAATATTTGAAACATGCATGTTACTTCTAGGATATGTCCTTACCTAAGCCTTGTCCTTCAGCTTTCATGTATAATTTCAAGCCTTCACTGCCTACAAGTTTTCACGAGGAAGGAAATAATTTCTCTGTGTGACTCAGCAGAGTCCTAACACAACAATATCCAAATATCTGCTGACCCTAAAGCTGTAAAGAGCATCTGTATTTACTGATAAGAGATCTATACAAACATTAGGTCACAGATCATTCTACTTGAATGTTTCAGTTTGTTGCAATAAATTCTGACAGCTTCAGCAATCACAAATGCTTCCTTGCTACTCCAATAAAAGGTTTAATATTGCCAAACACATTTATTCTCTCCAGCCTTCTCCATACATAGTGCATAAAAACCAGCAGCCTGTACAGTATGGCTACAAACAATGAGCAAACATTTAAGAAGGATAAATTTGTTCTCTGCTGATTACTCAAAGAAAAATAATAGAGCAGCTTCTGCAGCTACCACAGAACATCTGTGTTTCCCCTACCTTTCTTTTTCATAGACAAGAGAAGGATGAAAATTCTCTTTCTGTGCAATGACTCTGCAGAAGTAACATTGCTGCTGTGGTTAGGGTTGTTCCCATCTATTCTAGAAAAGCAAGGCAAAGAAATTAACTGTCTGGCAGTTCAGCTGAGAAAAGCAGCACGGCAAGTGATTTCCTATATAATATTTTGTTAATTTTTGTATCCAACCACAAATAAAGTGATCTGAGCACTGAGCTTTCTACTGATCCTGAGAGTCAAGGTCAGCTAAACTAGTATAGCACTTGGCCTGCAATGTGATAGAAGCTCACTTGCCCAAGACAGACAGGGCAGAGCAGTTTTATCCTATTCAGAAAAGCTCTTTCCAAATGTCTGCAAGTGCCTCAGGATCTAAGACACTGACTTACAAACTGGTTTAGCAATGACAAGGCTCACAGTTTAAAAGATCTAGATGCCCACTCCCATGAGCATTATATTTCTCAAACTATCACTCCATGGTTAATTACTATTACTTTCTGTTTTCCACTTCTCATTAATTCTTTGTCCAAGAGTACCAACATTAGTCAAAGTACCCGAGGAGGATTCCTTGCAGGAATTCTGGAACATGGTAATTCAATATGAAGAGGAATAACATGCTGGTTTGTGGAGCCTGGCACATGCAGCCACACACAGTTCCTACAGAACTTGACTCCTGTCAAGGCCAGAAGAAAAGGCTGACCTAAGGGTTGGTGTCAAGCCAGCTGCAACTTAATGGCCAGACAGAACTTCAGTGATGAAGAGAACGGTCCAGAATTGTATCCAAAACACTGTGCTGCAATTCATTGCCAACAATCACAAATAAAGATCTATATACCTGAAATAATGATGAGTCTATTATTCTGGAGGTAATCTAAGATGGTTCCATACATCCAGATTTTTCTAAGTAGACCATCAGACACCAAGAATAGAGAATTTGTAGCCTTTGGATGCTAGCATGCAGAAAAAAGACTGAGCCTCTGGGACATGACCAAAGTTGACAGATAAAGACTATATGCATTGGATAGCTGCTAGCTTAGGTTACATTGTGAGGAGATGGGGGCAGGCAGGAGTGCTGCAAGCCTGGAGATATGTCTGAATGTGAGATACACATCATCAGAGCAGAATAATTCAGAGCACTCTGCTCCAACCATAATGTGAAGAAGGCACTGACATGCCTGCCTTGCTGTGATCAACCCTGCTTAGAGCCCTGTCCAGACACCGGTCCAGCAGAGCAGGTTTTGCCCTTCCTCTGAAGGGCAAGTGATGCTGTATGGATAATGCTCCCTTGGGCAAATCCTCTTCATGGAAGTGAAAATACATTTTGCCCCTTTACACAGTGCCTGCTGGGTTCTGCTGCATGGTACCCTGAGGTGGATGTGCCAGACACACTCTGGATCTGAATGGCCTGATTTTTCTTGCCATCTCCTCCCCCCTCACTTCAGAAGTCTTAATAGTAACACCACCACTAAAATAGAAAGCATAATATCCCCCCAAATATGGTTTAGACACATTTTAAATCATTTTAAGTATGACTGGCAAGAGAGGCTGAGAGGAGCCTCTACAACTCACTATAACTACCTGAAAGGAAGGTGAAGTGATGTGGGTGTCAGTCTCTTTTCCCAAGTAACAAGTGATAGAACAAGAAGTGGCCTCAAGTTGTGCCAGGGGAGGTTTAGATTGCTTATTAGGAAGGATTTCTTCACCTGAAAGAGTTAGCACACACTGGAACAGACTGCCCAGGTTGAGTCACCATCCCTGGAGGTTTTTAAAACATATACATGTGGTGCTTTGAGACATGGTTTAGTGGTGGACTTGGTAGTGTTGTTACCAGTTGGACTCAATGATCTTAGAGGTCTTTTCCAGCCTACATGATTCTCTGATTACCATCCTAAACTATCCCCTGTGGCTTCCAGTTTCCCACCTCCCCATCAATGTTCTCCTCTTTCTCTTCCTACCAACCACCACTGCTTCATAACCAACCCTACAAGGCCAGGTTTTCCTTTTCCAGCAGGCCCCTACCCTTTCATTCCTACCTTGGCTGGATCATAGAATCATAGAATGGTTTGGGTTGGAAGGGACCTTAAAAGATCACTCAGTTCTAACCCCCCTGCCATGGGCAGGGACACCTCCCACTAGATCAGATTGCTCAAAACCCCAGCCAATCTGGCCTTGAACACTTCCAGGGAAGAGGAATCCACAATCTCCCTGGGAAACCTGGTCCAGCAACTCACTACCCTCACATTAAAGAATTTGTCCCCAACATCTAACCTAAATCTTTCCTTTCCTAGTTTAAAGGCATTGCCCCTTTTCCTAACAGTATATGCTTTTGTAAACAGGCCCTCCCCAGCTTTCCTGTAGGCCCCTTCAGCTACTAGGAGGACACCATAAGATTTCCCTGGAGCCTTCTCTTCTCCAGGCTGAACAACCCAACTCCCTTATCCTGTCTGCCAAGGAGATATGCTCCAGCCCTCTGATCATCTTGATGGCCCTCCTTTGGACTTGTTCCAACAACTCCATGTTTTTGTAGTGTTGGGGGCTCAAGAACTGGATGCTCCTCTCACCTCAGACCTTCACCTCCCAACACTCTTGCTTTCTCCCTGCTCTTCTCCAGAGCTGCCCTTCTTCTGGAACTCCATCGTAACTGCACTGATAAAACATAAGCAAAATATTATTCTCTCTTGAATCTGTGATGTAGCCAGGTTAGCAACATCTCCCAGGTGGTTTGCTGATGCCTAACTCTTTATATTTTTTTTTCCTTCAATAACTCCTGTGCCATAAAATGCACAATTTACTGGTGTGCATCTTTGTTCTTGCTTGCAAGCTAGCTATATGCAAATGTGAACTCATGGACGCTGGTGCAGGTTGCTGAAATTTTTCTTGGAACATATTTCTCTGGATGAACAAAACATTCAAAACAACCCCCTTCAGAGTATTTATAGTTGAATAAATTGTACACTTCACAAGCAGCTACTCCCTATCGCATTTGGTTAATATAAGCTAAGCAGATTTATTTGCTTTACTGCAACACTGTCTTGTTTGCCCTTTAATGGATTTTTGTGTGTGGCTTGTTTTGTCCACTATCAGTCAACAAATAATTTTAAGACAGGAAACAAAACTGACAACTCCTAGATGTTCCTGCTCCCAAATGGGAGCTTCTCTTGCTGTCACAAACACTTAAGTGGCTCAAAAGGACAAGGCAATTTTTTTCTTTTGTTTATTAGAAAAACATATTAAATACATGATGAGGTTTAAAAAAAAATAAAAATTGAAAAGGTGATTAAAAGTATCAACACCCTGTTCTCAGAAGAAGAAACAATTCACTCTGGTGCATGTTTTAGGAACAATCATGGGGAACTAACCTAACAAATTTAGAAGCAAGATATTTTTACAGGTGCATAACAGATGATTTCACACAGACACTGAATGAACAGCAATTTTCCAGGCATTATGCACCTGAGTTCCCAGCTAGAACTGGCAATTGCATGCTTAACTGGGAACACACACGCTTAATGTCTTTCCAATGCAGAGCACAAAACATTTCCCTTGCCTTAAAGCAATCACTGCTAACCATAAAATGGGTCTGAGAACACATACAAGCACAGAGGTAACCAAGCAGAAGTTCTATATTTTATTTAGGCACTAGGAGACTGATTTTGAATTCCTAGTGAATGTTTCCTCAGTACAGAAAACTACTGAGGGTCAGACCCTACCATTATCAGTTAACTCCTCTGGTTCAATGTATAAGTGAACTCATCACCCATCACAAAGTTGCAGATGCTGAGCACTTTTGGAAAGGGGGTGGGGTGAGCAGAAGGCTTCCATAAGCACAGTAATTATTAATGAAGGCAAATACCTCAAAATCCACCTGGAGGAAGAGATATTTACAGTTATTTATCTCCTTTTATTCTGGAATGATTTTTAGCTCTCCCAATCCACTACCTCTGGAGGTAAAAATTCATTATCAAGCAGATGACATCAACCTTATATTCCCTCTCAACGATTTCCTCAGAGCAACAGAACAAGTTTAACAATCAAGCAAAGAGACAAAACTAATGCAGGAACACTAAGACAGAACTGGACAAAGCACTGGTAAAACAACTTGTTAGTTATTTGATTGTCACGTATTACTCCTCTGGTAAAAACCCATGAATATATAATGTAGGTAATACTTATGGGGTTTCTTTACATAGGATAAGTTTGCATATAGATTGTCAAGGACATTTGTGCATATTACACTATGTCCTCATAAGTGTTTTTTTTTATTCTGAGGATTCTTACCATAGTTAGAAAGTATCTCTCTGCAATGAAGTGAAGAACTGAGAGTATCTACACTGAGCACAGACTAGAAATTTACCCCTAATTTGTCTGATTCTAAATTCTTCCCCACCTAAAGAGACAGGAAAAAAAGCAGCAAAACTTACCTAAATCCCACCTTCTCACAAAAGACAGAAAAGCTACCACTCTTCCTTTTCCAAAAGGAAAAGTGTCACAGGGTTCAAAACAAAGAAATAAATTGTTTCTATCAATCTCTCAGACTATGGTAGTTTTAAAAAACACAGTGGATATTTAGCAGACATTGTGTGTGATTTTGAAGAAAGCTGATTAATATTTTCGTGCTGTCAGTCAGAATTATTTCTGTAACAAGAGCTGGTATTTTCTGCTCATACAGTATTTGGATGAGATGTTGAAAATAGGAGAAGAAACAAGGCCACATTGAAAGCACAAATACTCTTATTCCAAAAGTGTTGGGTACCATATTTTTAAAACCAAATTGCCTAGAGGGGAACTAAATCACAGCTCAGTTTTCTCATCCAGTTCTCAGATTACTCCTTAAGTACATCTATTCACATGTAAAGACCAAGCTAGGGGCTTCACTACATGATGCCAAGTTCCCAATAGCCATTGTCTGTGACATTACACCACTTCGGTTACTTTTTCCAGGAGAAAACAGTCCCCTATAAACAATCTCTGAATAAATCCAGCCATGTTAAGAGGATGTTTTTTGATTTACACTGCAGTACCTAATTTTGACATGTAGCCCTTGTTGCCACTGGTGTGTTTTACAGAGTTTTAAAAACTCTAAGTGGAGATCTAATCCAAAGCAGAGTGAGAAGGTAAGGACAACACACAAAAGTCTTCCTAAGACATTCACCTAAGAACTATTGATAAAAGACAATTAGGTTTTCTTTATTTTGTCCATGCCTTCATGCTCAATTCCAAGCCCTTTACTTACCATTAAGAAGGAAAAAACCAAACCAAAACAAAAAAAGCATCAGGGACAAGACCCCTCCTTAAGGTACTATCTGAAAAGTAGCATTATTTAATTCATATTTAATTCATTGCAATAAATCACAGTGTTTAATAAAGTACTGGGTCATTCTCATGTAAAATAAAAACCATTTTCCTATACTAAATCTATCATTTCCAGTGCATCTGATTGGTGTCAGACATCTTGAAACAATATCTAGCATGTCAAATGGTAGGATGCAGCTTCAGCTTTTGTTCTTAGTTTGTTCTTTGTCTGCCAGTACACTAGCAAAATAGACCCCCTAAAATGAGACTCTTTTTTCTTTTTCAGCATGAAACATTCTAACTTATGAAACATACCTGGAGTCTTTACAATAACATCAAGCTTCATGTTATGCTTCTGAATCAAACTAAGGAAACTCATTAGAGCTATTCAAAGAGTGCAAGAACAGTTCTTCAAAGAAGCATCAGTAAATTCTAAATATACATATGCTTACTTCAAAAGCTCTCAGTTTAACAAGAACTGCATATTCAAAAATACTTCAGGATCTAAGCAATGTCAAGGAAAGATGAGAAGGAAGAGAAAAGCATAGAGGAGCTTTTTCTAAGAAGTGATAAGGAATCAGACTGTGCAATGTAAAATTTTCAGAATGAGGCCAAACACTTAGGGAGGAGAGAGGCTGCTCTCCCAGATGTGAGAAAAAAGGCTGAGATTGCCTCCTAGGACCTTGGAATCCTAAACCCAGATGTTCAGTTTTCATTATACCCTACTGATGTTAAGACAATAGAGGCCTCCCACCACTGATTTGCTACTCTCCTGTCAAGCTCAGCAGTACCAGTCCATGCAGTCCTGATGTGAATCCACACCTTCAGTGCTCCATCAGTGTAATGAACTTTAAAATACCAAAACTGACAACCTAAGGCACTAGGCTTTTTTTGGGGGGTTCAGGTTTTTTGGGTAGCGTGTCTTGGATTGTAGGATTTTTTATTTTTTTTTATAGACTGATTTCATTCAGTTGTATTCAGTCAATTTGCAAATTAAACTAACACTGCCTCTGCAACATCCTCCCTTTGTAACAGCTTGTGCACTGCAACAGGAGCCATTCACAGCCTCTGGCTCTTTCCAGGCTTAGATTTCCAAACCATTACACATCTTAGTGTTCCTCACAAAATCCTGAAGAGGAGCTCTATTTCCTAACAGAGACAGCAATCCCTTTTAGAACATCTTAACAATAGTCACCTCCTTGAAAAAAAAAAAATTTAAAAAAAAGTGTCTGCACTACTGCAGAGCAAATAAAGATATTCCCATGCAGTTTTCAGTTGAATTTCCAGATGTGCAATTCTGCCCTTCTGCCACTTGTCATAGATAACTTGTAAAATAAAATGGTTACTGGGAGAAGGAAACCCTATCACTTACCCACGTTACAAGTAGATGCATGCAAACACAGCAGTGACCAACCTGAAACTGGGATCTATTTCCAGGATGTTGATTAAATCCTGATGGGAAGAAAAATACCAGTAAAACAATCTGTTCTGTCTTACAAACGTGAAAGTAGTCAAATTTCCTCATACAGCAAAGTACAAGAAGAAAGACACAAAAAGCCCAGTTGCAATGCTGCTTTTATCACCGTAGGAAAGTGGGCAAGTTTCAAAATTTCCATGTATCCAAATCAGAAAATTATATCAGGATCTAAAGCTGAATTTGAGCTGACAATTAATCACCTGTTATTTCCTATTACTCTTTCATCCTGTCCTTTGCAAATAGCTCACTGAATCATATTATCCTGCTGCACAAAATAACATACCCACCATGAATCCTCACATGCAATATACTGAAAATTGAAGGTCTTCCCATACAAGAAAGAAGGCACATGCATGAACACTACTGCAAGCACTTAATTAACTTCAAACAATTTATAATTTCTATAATTTTCTTCCTCCCATATTCATTAGCACTGGTTACTTTCCCTTCAACTTTATTCTGTCTGGTTTTTCATCCAACACCTCTAACAATCCCTGTAGGAACTACAGCATATATTGAAAACCAATCTGGACTCTGCAGCAGGTCACACAATTCCTTTTATCTTAAGAACATTAGGGGTGGAGAAGCACATACCACAGAAAATGAAACCTCAGTAATGGATAAATGAGCACAGACATCCCTGCCAAAGATTTACTGACCCACTAGAAGGCACTCCAAATACAAGTGATAGCTATGAAAATGGAGAACTGGTGGTCTTCCACATGTGGCCCAGCTTCCAAGTTCTCCATATTTGCACACAGGTTCTGTTAGGAAGACATTTCAGGGGCATGAGCCTAGACCTCAAATCCATCTTGTACCCAACTTTATAAATGTTCCCCTTTTTGTGACCCCAGTTACTGGGATGAACAAATAGTTTCAAAGATGGGAAATTGTCCAAGCCCAAATCAAGTCAGAACATCCTTCTAGGCCCAATGCAGGTTCCATCTGTTATTTCCAGAAAGCAGCAAGCTGTAAATACTAACAGGGTAGCCTCCAAAATCAGCAGCAGCTTTGCTGGTCATTTCAGAGGTACATGATAAAATTTCACAGGTGGTATTTCAATCTCCAAAAATTAAAGGGCATAATCTCTTGGAGTTTTATTATTACTATTATTAATGATTGATTATCCCAAGCACATTGCAGTGACTAGATACTCACTTTAGCAGGTTTTCATACATATGTATTTACATATTTTTAATTTCTACAGAGCTACCAGTGTCAAATTATATTATGCTATAATCCAAACTCAAATAATTTACAATACTGGCACTGGGGAAGCAGTTAAGCATTCCATTAAAAATCTATTCTTGGTAGTGAATATAAGGCTTCCTACTGAAGCTTATTTTACCTTTTAATATGGAATATGGGCTCACCTACTACATAGTTAAGAATAAAGACTGCATTCCTGGCTGCAACAAATGTATTAATGCAGCAAATTTTTATATACACAAAAAGCAAAGACACAAATCCTGATATTTTTGCTTAAAATAGTTAGTCTGGTAATTCCATTTTTTTACTACTCCTAGCTGGGGAGTGCTGATTTCCATCCAGATTCTGCTGCTAATGATCACTCAGTGGCAATGACATTTTCCATGATCCTCTCAGAAGTTGTCACTGGTCTCAAATAGCTGGACCTGCCCAGATTCTGCCTGGAAACTTTTACTCTTAATGAAGATTTCCTATTAGTGAAAAATTTGTCCAGGCAGGAAGACAAATTACTAATGGCCACCCTCACCAGAGCTCCAATAAGAAGGAGGATTACATGCTAGGCACACAAATCTGAATTCACCTGAGGAAGCAAATTCCCAAAAAGTAAATAGCAGCTGCTTTGTTCAACTTGAGCAGGGTATAACAGGAGCAGAGTGATGGGTGTTACAAACACGTGGTCCTGTTACACATAAGACACCAGCAAGACTGCTCTTTCCTGCTGGAGAAGGACTAACTACAGACTTGCCTGCAGCATTAGGAGAAACCAGATGCTGCCCAGAGGACCTGTTGCTCTGCTGTGTCAAAAAGTCAGCAAACTACCAAAAGACCTGGCAGGTAAGCTTTATTTATTAGCTCCAGTAAAAACCTGATGTCTTTGACCTATGACTAAGAAAACCTATTAGAGAACCCAAGCTGGCAGATCTTGAACTTGGAAAGAAGGAGAAAACCTTCAAATTCACACTCACCATCTTGGGTGGTCACCTAATATCCATATACTAAATGCACCTTATGCTCAGTCACACTTACATCAACTACATTGTAAAAATAAAGCTACAAACTTAACACCTGTGTCATCCTATTCTGTGTGTCTAAGCCAATGAAGCCACAGTTGTTGCAATCAGGACTTCTCCATGATGTTTTTCCCCATATATTAGAATCTGAATTCTCATCACTGAGAAGCTTTCATTTGCACACACACTTAACTTGGCACTGTAAAACCCTCTGAAATGTTGGAGGAACTCTCTCCCATCATCTGCTTGTATACTTACAGGAAATCAGCAAGGTAATTTCCTAGGAAGACCTACTACCAAGTCACTACCAAGTCTGGATGGCTGTAAGCAATCAGATATACACCTAAACACATCAACACCCATGGATAAACTACAGTAGTCTGGAAAAAAAATCATATTAACAACTTCCCCTTTGAAAATCACGTAATTTCTTCTGGTGAAGGAGATTGTATGAATCACTGTTGTAAACCCACTGACAGAATGCTTGACTGATCCTTGCTCAATTAAATAAAAATGTAGAGACCAGGAGAAGGTGAAAGCAGAACAATCCAGAGCATAACTATCTAAGGCCTTTTATTTCTTAGTCCTCCCTAAATCACATCAATGCACAGGTATTGCTCCAATTTGTCCATCAAACAACCAGATCTGTCTTTGAAGCTGTGCATTGTTATTGTTACTAATACTTCATAGACAGCTAAAAACTGCTTGTGAGTGGCAAACAGTCACACAGCTTTATACAGATTTCTTGCAGACATTTTATTTCAAGTTGCTTGAAGATTTCAAGAAGGATGTTATGTGAAAGAAGAAAGAGCCGGAAGGAAATATATGGACTGGAGTCTACCTGACCACTTCTAAATGATCATGTTCTCAAAAGAGAAGCAGAAGGCTTAGCTATATAGATATTGCTTCTGCCAATGTTTCATTAAATATAGTACATAAAATTGAAACAGGATAGGCTTTACTCATTAACTCTTTGGGCACCCTACTGAAAACATCACCTTTAAAACTTCTACACTATATGTAAACAAAGCTTGGCTTCTGACAGAAGTATAAAACAGGAAGGGATACTTGAAACTCCAACCCTCCCAACAGGGTTGGTTTGTTTTGCTGTTGTGTAACCTTATTTCTATCAGGTTGCTTACTTCTTGTCAGCATTCTACATACATTTCCTCTTTGTTAGATTCCACCTTTAGCTTAACTCAAGGAAGAGCCTTTCATCTTTCATTTTCTCCTTTATCTTTCCGTGTGATGCTTTGCATTGTTCATTTTTTCTAGTTTTATATATTCCTTGACTCCTCCAACAAGCTGCATTTTTAAAAGTCCACAGTAAAACAGATTTGCATCCAGCCACTCTGTCAGTTCTGCTAACACAGGCATAAATTCTGCTTTAGGGATGCCCTACACTCACAACAAACACAGCACTAAAAATTATAAAAATCCAAGCAGCTTTCAGATAGGACTTAAGACCACTGCAACCCTACAGCAAATATCACACTTGTTCAGTACCCTGTTCCCCATCCACAGCTCTGTCACAACCACCTGCCAAAAGATGTAGCTTTACAACTACATCTATACGAAACCTTTATCCTACATTTTTATTTCTTCGCTTTCCCCTCTTACGCTGTCCCCTCCCCCCTTCTTTGGCTTCAGTCTTCTAGATCCCACTATAATAAGGCTTTCTCATTCTTTTATGGCCAACAGTGCCACTGTTTCATCATTAATCTGTTTTAAAACACAGCTGTGAGAAGGAACTTGAAAATTTATCTTGCAATTCCTTAATTTAAAAAAGCAAAACCAAAACAAATCCAACAGCAAATGACAAACACTCCTGCTCTTGTAGCTGGTGTATTTACCAGGAACGTCCAGCAATATGTCTCCATTTTGTTCATTCTTCTCTGCTTTTACTTCCAGCTCTACACAGATGTCAGGTGTAGTTGCCAAGTTTCTACAGCTGTACCAGGTAGTAGTACTTTTAAGAAAATCTTGAAATTATGAACTATACTTTTGTTAGTGCCTGAGAAATCCAGCCATCTGCCCATTTCCAATAGGACCATTCTTTATATTAGTTAAAATAATGTGGTAAACTAATATCATCCTTTTAAAATAACCATCAGGTCCAGAGCATTCACCTTGTGCTGTTCACTGAATATTTTAGCATAACACCCTGTAAATAAAATACTGGTTTCTGTATAAATTGACTATTGTCTTTAAAAAGATGTCATTACCTCCCTGTTATGACTAGATTAATTATTCTCCATAAATCTGGTGTTTTAAAATGTCATGTGCATTTTAGAAATGATGTCTTGAAAAGGATTATTACTGCATAGGTTTTACTTGCAAGGAGGACATTACATTAGAGAGAGAGAAAAAGCAAAAAGGGGCTGGCTGAAGAAGGACATGAAAGAATCTATTATCTGAAACACATAATGAGGGTGGACTGAACTCACAGACTAGGAATATGAATTTCAAAGCACAGAATATTATTTCCAGTGATGCATACTTTTTAAGTTTCTTCTTAGCTAAGCTGAATTTTCAGAAAAAAAAAATCAAAATGCAAAACAAAATTAAATGAGAAAGGAAATAAAGCAATGTCAACTACTCCCCTTAGCAGCTGCTGAATTGGATTGGAGCTGAATTGGAGCTGCAGTGGATTTTAGGTTTTCATATTGAAGGCCAGGGTACAAATCAACTTGGATCAACAGATATTAAAACTTGAAATAATTTTAAAATGAGAAATTACACAAGACACATATCATCTGAATTATAAAAACACATCTCCCACACACTTTATTGCAACCCTGAATTGCTGGGAAAATACTGATTCATTGTGCTTTATCTACAATTGCTGTTAGAACTACAGCACAATAAATAGAAACAAACACAAAAGACTTTGAGAATCATCAGTAATGGTATGCTTGGAATTTGGAATCACATCCTTAATATCAATTAATAAATAAGAAGTGAGAATGCAAATGGATTTCAACAGCTCTCAAGAATTTTCTTCCATTTTAGGCTGTCCTACCTGTACAGCACTGAGGAACGATGCTAAAGGAAACATGTGATATGTTGTGCTAAAAAGTGTTTTGGATTTTTTGCTTTAGTTTTGTGTATTGTGGTGGGTATTTTCGTTCTTTAAGTATCTAGATAATTTGTTGGAATCACCTTGTTGGTTGGTTGAGAGGGTGTGTTGCCAGCTCTTCTTTATATCAGTTTATTAAAGCACGTGCAAAGAGACTGCGCCAGCAGTAAATGCACCACTGCTGGTGTATAGAACAATTATAAATTGATGAGTACACACACAACACAGCAAGTTTAAGAACTGCTGGCCTACTCGCTACCTTGATAAAAGACTCAAAAGGGGTTTGCTGGCCAGACAGACTGAGGTCTAGAGGAGAGGGGTTGGCCTCTGGAGCTTCCTGAGGCAGATTTCTCATGGTGCTGAGCTGCCACCCTTCACCACCTCTCCTGGCACCAAGTGCTTGACTGTTTCACAGCTACATCTGCTGACCTCTAGCAAGCCTCTCCATTTTCCTAACTTTTTAAACTTTCTTTAGTTTTTCTACTTAGTTTAGTCTACTTAGTTTAGTTCTACTTAGTTTTTCTATCAGCTCTTCACCTCTTCATTCTTTAAGGTACTAACAATCCTTGTCTCTACAATTCTCTCTCTGTCTGTAATGTTATCTTTTAAAAAGTATTATTTCTTGTAAAGGTTTTCTGACTGCTCATGCTTTTGAAAATTTCTCAGACATCTGAGCCCAGGCTACGTGGCTGGAGTTTTGGAGCTGGAGCAAGACCTTGGATCCCTTGAGGAAAACCAGATGAACTGGGAGGTTCATGAAGAAGTCATAGAGCAGATGTAGGCAGAAGTTAGAGTGTAGAGAGAAATCAATACTACAGGAGTGAAATTCTTGTCTTAACATAATTGTCTCAATCCAGCCTAAACCAGAAATAAAAGTACTTTGAGTGTTGGCCTAGGGAAGAAAGAAAAACAAACAAACAAAATCCCCCAACACTTAAAATATTTAAACATGGCATAGACTCATTGGTGTTACAAGACTTGATCTTCAAGCTTCAGCATTTATTAAGTCACAGAACTTTCTTGCTAAAATAATTTGCCACAAAGGACTGAGCCTCTCCTCACCAGCATTGGAAGGCTTTTACCCTTCAGCAATTATCACTAAAATTTCAGAGCTTTTAGTTCTGTTTGTCACCTTGCCCTGATTGCTTATCTCTGAAAAAGATACTTCAGAAACATTTTCTAGAAGTTAACTTACTAAACCCAGATATTAGTGAAAGAGTTAAATGTAAGAGCTTTAGAAGAGCATTTTGTGCATTTCCTCATGATCCCATCCTCTGTTGAAACTTAGTTCAACCTTTACAGCATCTGTTGGATTTCTTTGAAATCATATTTCTCTTTTGTGATTTAATCTTTACTTGCATCTTAAGTATCCATTGATCTTCTGCCCTCTAAACCCAGTTACCAGTGCTCACCAAAGCTCATGGGATATCCTCACATGCTGTGCCACAAATCCCATTTCTTGATACATACACAGGGTACTTTGGGTTGCCCTTATTGAAAGAATAAGTCACATTCTGTGCATTAAATATCCTTCTATTTGGAAAGTTATTTTTTAAGTATTTCAAGTAGAAGTACGTCATTTCTTTATTTCCTGGAATGAAAAGTCTAAACGATCTGAAGACTGAAATGCACAGAACAAGTCCAAAGCTAGAAAAAAACCCAAAACAAAACAAACCAGGCCTCATCTGAATAAATACAGAATTACATTTTTTTCTTGAACTAGCATATCTCAGCTCTTTATCAGCTTCTTGGGATTTTTTCAAAAAGCATTTTTAGAATTTTTTTTTTTTTGCATTTTTAGAACAACTCTTAAGTCTCCTAATTGTATGCACACTGATGCAAAGTGTAACTAGCTTACCCTCTTAAAATACATAAATTGAGATGTGTAATAGTTTCAAAGGGAGGCAAACTGAAATCCAAGTACATGTATACTTCTGACTGTCCTAAGACATGACAGAGACCATATCTGAGATTTCAAACTATCATGTTTCCTCATATCAGCATCCGGATGGATACTGCTTTTTTCCCTGAAAAGGAGTCCCTTTAAGTGACAAGGACAGGTAGTAGATTTGTCTACAAGTCAGAATGTGTCTGGCTTTCAAAAGAAGAGGAAGTTGACACAGTGATGAGCTGAAATAAAACTTTATGAAAAATGATGCTTCAACTCAGCCCGAAGCATTTTTGGAGTTTAAATATTAAGATACAGGTCGGGATTCCTACAAAATTAATAATCAGGTAAGAAAGGGTATAAATTTAACATAAATTTAAAAAAATCTGCTGTCCAGTCAGAAATTAACACCTCTTTTTTTTTTTTTTTAACTTGAACTTCAGGTTTTAAGAGCCTTTAGCAGGGAGAAACATTTATTCTGTAAGACTAATGCCAGATAAGTTACAGAAACACTCCAGTGATTCAGAATAGCAAGACAGCTTTTTAAAAGGTTCCTTGCTTGTGAACTTTTATATATAAACAGTGAGACTGATATTTTTATGTTCAACAAATGCTTGTGAATTTTACTAAATCTCAGCAGCAATTTATTTATTTTAAACTCCATTACTTGTTCAACAGCATGAGGGATCTCATTTTTATAGTATCAGCAGCCCTTTCAGAAATAATAATCTAAAATACCTGTGTAATTATTACCCAAAATGCCTACCTTATTGTTTTGTTTCTCTTTCTGGCCATTGCATGAGTGAATTAAAATGAGTTATCACAGCTATAGTTCTAAACCAGCAATTAGTATTTCAGATGTTAAGATAGTTTAGAGAAGATACTCAGAACCCAGATTTATTATCATAGCTACAAGAAAGATGGATATTTCCAGGAAGAGCATATGGTCTAATTTTTAGTTGCCCCTAATTTTTAGTTCAGAAACACTGAACATGACATTGTATAAGCTGATGTGAAAGCTATCACCTAAAACCTCCTAAGCAGCAGAACCTGCCAGTTAACCTCAGCAACAGGGCTTTCTATTGCTATGATCCTACACATTTTGAGGTGGAAAAGTCAGGCTATGTGACTTTTTGTAAACCAGAATCTAATGTATTTTAAAATTGGGCTTATTAGGTAATTTCTTTTGTATGAGGGTCTGTAGCACTACTGGCAAATAATACTTGTTAGACTGTTCTTTCATCAAAAAAGTGCTATTGCTGAAAAGGTTAACAATTAATTCTAATTTACAAGAATATAAAAACAACTGCAAAACAAGTTTACACAGATTCACATTTTACATGCACACATTTACATGGTAACTTTCACACCTGAGACTTTAATAAACTGCTTGACCTAAGAGGTCTTGCCACAAAGCAGCTGAAGTTTCTCTAAGAATGATGTGATGACCACCAAAATGCATTTTGGACAAACTCTTACATTTCTTAACCCAAGATTATCACTAGCAGATGATCCAATTGAACACAAAATTCACCTGCAAGCAGTCTCTGCTATCTCATTACACATTTAACCAGACACTGGTTTAAAACAAAAAGTTTGCAACCTAGGTCACTTTTACTGGGATAAAACCAGGTAGATTTGTGAAGAAATTTCATCCTGTTTTTCAACAAAGTGCAGTAATTCACAACCACTAGCAAGAACAGTAAAAGCTAAGAGATTTAACCTAAGTCTTCCATTGCAAAGAGATGAATCTCTTTAGTTTTGCAACTTGCATCACGTATTTTAGCTTGCCATTATCACCTGTTTTGGTTTTAGAACACAACTTTTTTTAAGTTCTGTTGGTGTTTTTCCTCCTCTTGTTAACCTCTAACTTTTCCCACAATCACCATTTTATATTTGGAGGAAGGAGAAGTTAAAGAATTCCCCTCCCTCATTATCTGTCCTACCTGAAGAAACACTGAACTCTCCACTTCTATAAATTCCCCAGGCTCACACAACTGATGCTGAGGATTGAGAATTGAGAGCTAGACTGATGAAAGGAATTTTTGAGGTTGTGTAGGTAAATATCATCCATGTTTATCTCCTACCTAGGCTCTGGGAAAACTTAGGTGTCTCCAAAATGGCATTAGCAACAGCCAATGTGTAACCAGGGCACTGCCTATGACAAGCAAAAATACACTGATGAAAATAAAATTGAATTCCTTCAGGGCCATGTTCCCCAAAATGTAGAGATGTAAACATCATTTCCATTTATTAATCTCAAGACAAGTTAAATAATCAGTAGTTTCTGAGCTCAAATGCCAGGATGGGGAGAGATGTACAAAATTTCAGCTTCAGAAAGCCCATAGCTTTCTTCCAGAGTCAAGTACTTAAACTACATTCTAACTAGAAAAGTCAAGAATGTCACTCTTCTTCCTTTAAAATATCGAATAACTCAGTAGGATGACTCCATTTCTGCCTCAAGATTTCAGTCTTCTCCCATCAGTAATACATCATTCTAGACTTAAAATTTTTAAAAATACTTACTATTCAAAAAAGAACTGCAGACTTCACTGGTTCTTTGAAGTGGCCACGGTTACTGAGACTTTGTCATTGTCTTACCTTATATAAAAATATGCTGTGGTATGCATCCCATGCTGCTTTTTTTAAAAATTTATTTTATTTTAAAGAAGTGACAGCCAACATAGAGGTAGAGATTGAAACAGATGCACAGAAAATGGCTTAGTGTCTCTGGATACAGATTCATGTGTAATGGCTGTATTTGTTTCTACTTATCTAAAGACTGCTTCCTTCATGAAGACATTTTTCCATGGAGATTACATTGTCAACATACCAGACTTCTGGGGACTAGGATTTGATTTTTTTATGTTTTCAGCTGATAAAAAACCTGAAAACAAAATAATTTAACCTTTCAATTTTAGTCACTGAAACTTGAAGTTCCTCCTTTGTTTCTGGGATGAGAACAATGTGCTTCATTTTTACACAATTTCCAACTCAATCTTATGACAAAGCCCTTAATACTGTTAATTTTCCTCAAATTTTGTAAAAAACAGTGCTTTTCAGTTCTGAAACATTCAGTACAGCATTATAATGACATTTTCATAATTTTATTAGTGTCATAAATAGCAGCTAATCACACAAATGACATGGAAAACTGAGGAATTCTTGTCTTCCAGCTCTAGTTTTAACCATATCACCAGAAGTTTGGGATATAACTTAAGTCTTCCACTGCAAAGAGATGGAACTCTTGAGTTCTGCTACTTGCATCGCATATTTTAGATTGCCAGAAAAAAAAGGAAAATAATTCACATGGAAGCTTTCTTCATAGTGAACACATTTTCTATCTCTACTGTTTAAAAAAACCAACCAACAAACACAACTTTAATTTAAGTTCACCCTCTAAATGCAAAATCTAAATATGAAAATAGGTTCAGCTGCATCACTACTGTCAATAGGCTTTGGAATTTAATCAATGCTGTCTTCCATGAGTGGTGAAGTGAATAATTGCAGGTGCCCTACTGTAGGCAAAACCACGATTCAGAAATTCATTTTAGCCATCTCTGGAATAACACAGCAAGTAAATCTCCATTGAGTCACCCAGCAATACTTTCCAACTTCTTTTAGCCCTTGCAGTCCTAGATGAAAGAATTAATTTAACAGCAAAGCACTCCATCTGACTGCAAAATCATTGCCTCATTGATTTTTTTATTGCTTGGTAATATCACACCAACATTTCTTTAAAAAAATCTACTAGGCCTTGGAATGGCGAAGTGCATTGGGCCCAGCCAGGTGTGCAATTCTATTGACATCTTTTGTGTTTGAGGCTGAGATTAGAGAGATTTATTTTTCTGAATAACATAACCTCTCACAGAAAATAATTATCTCATTTTGCTAGTCTCACATCTTACATGTGTCATTTTAGTTTGTGATCCCTATATCCTCAATACTTTTAATCACTGTCCAGCAGAATTTTCACTGATAATACTTTCCTGTGCCTTTCACACCTAAAGTAGCAGCTTAAACAAACACAAAAAAAGAACACCAGCTTTTCTTTGAAAAGCAAACCACAGCATTCTCTCACATCTTTATCTTTCCTTTCTTTGGGCAGTCCAGCTCAGGACTCCCTCCTCTAGGGGACTTTTTTGTAAAAGTACAAAACATTTCTTGTAGTAATGCCTCCAAGATCTCCTAATGAAAACTTGATGGGGAAGACATGGAGTAATCATCAGAGAGCAAAGGAGGAAGTCCAGATAAATAGGATCTAGACTTATTATAATAAACTTCAGGATAGCCAAATCTCTTGCTTTCTAATTGTCAGAAAAGAAACAACACCTTACTTCCCATTTATTCAATTATTAGTAGGTATTCAGGCACAGCTGTAACTTGACTGTCAAAGAAACTATCAAAGTCTGCTTTCCAAGAAGCCCAAGTGACTCTCATTTGTCTCAACTCCTTTAACAGATTCATTAAGTGCTCATTAGTTTTATTACTTTGTTCTCACTTAACAGGGTCTGTGCTTTAACCAAGCTATTGCAGGAAGTTGGGACGTACAACTGAACCATCTCACTGCTGGAAAACATCACATTCTGAGGAATTAATTGCCTTCAGTCCTGCTATTAGGAATTTATTTCTTTGAGTGTAAAACTCTGATAAAGAAAGAAAATCCACAAGAAAGTATTGCATGAAGAAAATGTCAGGAAACTATAGATCCCAAAAAGGTCCTTACGTAGCCAAGAAGAAATGTTAATAAAAATCCACAGTGAATTTCAAATTTTGTTCTGTTACTAAGAAGCACACACATATGGCTGTCTCTCTACACAAAATTAAACAGTCCAGACATACAACCTGAATGCCAGCTAACAGGTTTGAAGCATTTTTACACAACTACATTAACAAAATACACAAACAATAAAACAGTTAGGAAGAGGAACCTTTGAGAAGGCAGAGAGAAGATTTTCATTATTGAGGAACAATAAGAACTTGACTAAAAAACTTGATCATATCAATATATGTAATACATTCTGGCCACAATAATTAATTTTTTGAGAGCTCCTAGTTAAACAAATTACATTTTGAACACTTACCAGATCAGTTTCTACTAAATATTAGTGTCTCTTTGGAATGCCTATTCATAATTGTCATTCTCAACTCACTAATACAAAACAATCTCTTGACCATTGGCCTGTTAAGATCCAATGTTTTCCTGAAAAGTCAACATTATAATCCATTTACTTAAAATGGATTTTTATGTTTAATGTCTGTCCAAAAACTTGTTGAAATAAGATTGGAAAAATAAACAGTATCTAAGCTCTCCAAAAAAAAATCATACTTCCATTTGTTCTCATGCAGAAGCATTGTATTAAAATTTAACCTATGAGGTTTCCAGTAAGGTTTAGAAAAAAAAATAGACATCTTCATGTGCTAACTGCAAACTACTCTTCCCTTCTTGTAAAATTAATGAGACAAAGGCTCAGTGGTTTTTCTCTCTCCCCTCACCTTGACAGAGAGCAATTTTCTTTGTGTTTGTAGATCTGATAAACATCAAATAATGAAAACAGTCACTCATTCTGAGCTGCTTTATAGCTGGGCAGGAATACCCACAACCAGCCCAATTAGAATAAAAAATCCTGTGTTAAAATCTCCACGTGAGTGCAACACCAAGAATAACCTCACAAAACACAGAGCAGTTCCCATGGCAATCCGAAGTTTCACTGCACATTTATTAAAGGTCTTTTTTCACATAAGTGCCAAAAGCACAGATAACTTGGCAACAATTTGTTTGTTCTGTATTTACATGGGTGTATATGCATCCTTTATGAATCTTACCAACTATAATTAATCCCACAGTTGTTCTCTCTCCTACGATCACTGAAAAAAGCCAGTATGGAAAACTGTTTACCATGTTATACACCATTTCTCAAATATTTTGACACATCTGTCATGACTGTGACCTTCAAACTACAGACACACTTTAAACATCCCCTGGGGCTGTTAAAAGGGTCAGAGTCAAGATTTCAGAGTAGCTGCTAATACCACATGCCCTGTCCTCTTTGCACATACAACTACATGGTTCACACTCCACTACTATTATTTTTGGTGCCTAAGAACCTTCCTGATTTTTCCTGTCAACTTATTTTCTCTTTCACAAAATAGTACTTCAATTAGTATTTAAACAAAAAAATGTAAGTCTCTCAACTCTCTCTCCATCACTCTGACAGCCAGAACCTCAGTCTTGAAGCAAGAATTCTGGTTTTATTCTTCTACCCTCATTTTACTGTTAAAATTTTGCTTTCTCTATTGCTGCTCACACACAACCCCTCAGTCTGACAGAAAAAAGCACAAGAAATAATCAGACTACTGTCTGAAATGTACTTTGTGACCTCTGTTAACCAGAAGAAAATACTGGAAAAAGCTTCTAGAGCTAACGACACACATCTCAGACAGGTTCAAAACCCAAAGAATAGGTCTGGAATAACTGTTTCAAATATTTTCCTACTCCTGACTAAATATCTCTCTTATCAGCCTCCTAATTCACCCAAAACAGAAATCTGTAAATGAGATTATCAAGATTAGTTGTATCATGTTATAATAATCTCACTGCTCTCATCTATAGTGTAGAAGATCCCATCTTCTATAAATAATAATGTTCCAGGGAAACCTGGAGTTATATGCTGTATGAGGAACTTGTAGTATGCATTTACATTTCATGTTTTTTTTCCAAAGTCTATACAGAAAGATGGGCCTTGCCTTACTCTTTGAAATCTTAGAACTCCTTTCTAGAAATCAGAAGTGAACCCAAGAACACTGCTCTTTAGGACATCTAGAAAGTCTCAGCACTGGATTCATTTAAACACATTTATGATGCACATACTGGAAAAATCACCCTTTTAAGTTTGTTCTCAAATAAAAGCCCTCCATTCTGAATGACATACAGACCACATCTGATTCACTGGAAATTTTTAAGTGCTTAAAGACTCAACATGTAGTTCTGATTTCTAAAACATGCTGGGGTGGATGCTCTAAGTCTGACCCTGAAGTTCATTATCTGGTCACCTGATAAGACCAGATCAGATCACCATCTGATCTTATCATTATGTTATTCACACTTTTAGGAAACATGTGGTATACATATTTCACCAGCTATGACATAAACTAAGAGTAAATAACTTGATGCTCACAGTACCTAATCACTGCAACCACTGCTGAAACAGAGTGCACTGAAGCTTTACTTTAAACTAGTAAACAGTTAATTTCAGATAGCCATATGAAAAATGCTCTTCAAAATAATTTTCATTCCTAGCTTGAAGTTTATAACAACAGACATTCAATATTTAATATAAATAATCCAGAAACTCTAAGCAGTTGAAAACAGTTGAGGCTTAATAGGCAGGCCCTATGCTACAGTAATAGGATACTAAAAGGGAAGTAACAAGATTTGCTCCCTCTTTTTCACTTCTCCAAGTCCTATTTTTCCTAACATTGATTTGAAAAATGTAGATGAAATTCTCCATGACAGGACTTTTGTTCTTCACGTGTGAGACTGTGAGACACTGAGGGCAACTGGGCTGGTGAAAGGACTCGAGCACAGATCCTATGAGGAGAGGCTGAGGGAGCTGGGGGTGTTCAGCCTGGAGAAGAGGAGGCTCAGGGGAGACCTCATCACTCTCTACAACTCCCTGAAAGGAGGCTGGAGCCAGGGGGGGTTGGGCTCTTTTCCCAGGCAACTCTCAGCAAGACAAGAGGGCACAAGAGGTCTCAAGTTGTGCCAGGGGAGGTTTAGGTTGGACATTAGAAAGAATTTCTTTCCAGAGAGGGTGATCAGACATTGGAATGGGCTGCCCAGGGAAGTGGTGGATTCTCCATCCCTGGAGATATTTCAAAAGAGCCTGGATGTGGCACTCAGTGCCATGGGCTGGGAACTGCAGCGGGAGTGGATCAAGGGTTGGACTTGATGATCTCTGAGGTCCCTTCCAACCCAGCCAATTCCATGATTCTATGACTTACTAACATGCAACTCCTCACCATCACCTGCCCAGTGCTTCCCACACTTGCCATTTACCAGTTCAGTAGGCTCTTTCTTCACTGCTAAACCTCCTAATGTGTACTATTTCTGATCTCACCTGCACAATTTGCTTTCTATCTACTTCCTTGTAAAGCTCTGCAGACCTCCACAGATCATCTTCTCAACTTATGGAAAAATGCTAACAGAACTAACATCCTTGATGCCCAATTTATTTCAGCCAATACTAGCACCCATTTTCAGTTTCCACCTACCTCTGGGATCTCTTTTTAGCAAAAGGAAACAAGAATACATGCACATTACCTTTAGCAAATTGTAAAACATTTTGATAACTAGAAAGAGCTTTGGAAAACTGTTTAAAAGTCTGAAGTATCCCTGTTGATCCAGTCTGCACTCATAATCACAAAGACTTGAGTAGTGCAAATCCAAAGGATTGCTGAACTTATGGTAAAATGTTCACTCAGAAACTCCTACTTTCTTGACATTTATTATAAACTCTCTTGTCTACAAGACAAACCTAGAATCAAAAAGCAAAGCACTATAGATCTGTCAAGAACAGAAAATAAAGGATCATCAGAAAATAAAAGCTGCAGAAACAGTGTAGCATTTGCCTCCATAAGTATAAAGTCAAACAAGTTTGGTCCCATGGGCATAAACTCAAACTTACTCCATCCACTAGCCTGGAAAATAAACAGAAATCACACCAGCACTTAGGATAACAGCACACTGTGAATCTTCACACCTCTGCATATTCATTAATGCACTCTCAAAAAGCATTCAGCTACAAAAGTCTGACTAACCTTCCAACTGGATTAGGAAACAAGTTTGTGTTGAATTTATGACTCTCCAAACTCTTCATTGTGAGAACCACAGCCTTAGTCAAGAGAGGTGGAAGGAATTTTTTTTGAGACATTAGGAGACAAATTTGTATTAAAAATTACTCATGTCATCACTCCTTACATGCCTTCAAAGTAACAATTTATAAAGCACTCCATATCATAAAAAGCATATAAAAAAAGTAAGAAAAATTGTCAGGGAGTGAGCTTCACTGAAAGAATTTCAAGCATGAATGGAGCAAGTTATCAACATAAAACACAAAGGATGACAAAAATGTTACCGGGTTCCTGAAACGAGTAACAAAGGAAGTGACTCCAAAAACGAGGAGTAAAAAAAAAAAATAAATAGGAAAGTAAACCACGAGGAAAATAATAAAAATAAATTCCATTTATTGTTACCGAGCTTCAGATATGGCAGATAAAAGATAATGTACACATAATACAGTTGTGCTCATAGTTAATCTGTACTTGTAATTTAGTAGTACATGTATCCTAAGTATGTATTAAGAGATATTGCCAAGCAAAGTTCATATGCTACATAAAAGAACAGTCAGGCATAGATGGTCTACCCATCATCTTTCTTTTTGTAAGCTATTCTCCAGATTCCAATTTTTTACCCCCCATTTACTCCTTACCATCCTTTTCTGTGTAATTTCCCCCACCTAGTGACCATCTCTTCTTTTTTTCTGTGTACATGTTAGTTGTTTACTCTCTCCCTCATTAACCAGGTAAAAACATTTGGAAAATAACTAATGATACAACACGTTCCTGTAGTGAATGTCATAGGAGGATTACAACGCTGTTCATTAAATTGAATTAAATTTAACATTCTTCTGCCTACTGCAAAGGATTACAGTAATGGCTTTAAAGATGGGAAAAATGAAACTCAGAGAAGGTAGGTTCTATCCATAGCTCCTGAAAGAGGAAAAACCACACATTTAGTGTGTCAGTTTGAGATGCTGATGCCTCAGATTTTCCATTATTCACTGCTTGCTTCCCTCCCACACACAGAATCATTTTTGTTGGAAAAGACCTTTAAGGTCATTGGGTCCAACCAGAAACCTAACAGTACCAAGTCCACAACTAAACCATGTCCCTGAGTGCTGTATCTTTTAAATCCCCCAAGGGATGGTGAGGCAACCACTTCCCTGGGCAGACTGTTCCAGTGTCTAACAACTCTTTTGGTAAAGAAATGTTTTCCCAATATCCAATCTAAATCTCCCCTGGCTCAACTTGTGGGCATTTCCTCTACATTTATTCCTTCTTACTTGGGATAAAAGACCAAAACCCCAATACACCCTCCTTTCAGGTGGTCATAGAGTATACATGACAGTGTCTTCCTTCAGTCTCCTCGAGGTTAAACAAACCCAGTTCCCTCAGCCTCTCATAAGACTGGTGACCCAGGTACTTCAGATTTGTTGACCTTCTCTGGGCTCTCTCCAGAACCTCCATGTCTGTCCTGTAGTGAAGGGCCTAAAACTGAACACAGTGTTCAAGCAGCAGCCTCACCAGTGCCAAGTACAAGACAGTCACTTCTCTGCTCCTGTTGGCCACCCTATTTCTGGAACAAATCAGGATGCTGTTGGCTTTCTTGGCCATCTGGGCACACTGCTGGGTCACGTTCAGCTGGCAGTCAGCCAACACCCCCAGGTCCTTTACCTCTGGACAACTCTCCAGCCACTCTTCCCTGAACCTGGCATTTGTCCTTCTTGAATCTCATGCAACTGGTCTTGGGCCACTGATCCAGCCCATCCAGATCCCTCTCTATACCCTTCCTACCCTCATGCAGATTAATCTCACACAGCATGGTGTCATCTGCAATTTTACTGAGGGTGCACTCAATCCAGATCACTGGTGAAGATATTAAACAAAACTGGACCCAACACCAAGCCCTGGGGGACACCACTTGTGACCGTCTGCCAACTGGATTTTACTCCACTCACCACAACTCTTTGGGCTTAGCCATCCAGCCATTTTTTTTTTTTACCCAGTGAAACGTACACCACTTCAAGCCATGAGCAGCCACCTTATCTTGGGGAATGCTGTTAGGAATGTTGTCAGGCTTTTTAATTGTCTAGGTAGACAACACTCACAGCCATTAAGCTGCTCACCTTGTGATAGGAGGTCAGGTTAGTAAAGCAGGACCACCTTTCATAAAGCCATTAAGCCTCATGGCCTTGTCCTGTGTGTGCCACATGATGGTACACAAGATGATCTGCTCCATAACCTCCCCTGGCACCAGGATGAGAGGCCTGCAGTTCCCTGGGTCCTCCTTCTGGCCATTCTTGTAGATGGGGGTCCCATTTCATAGAATCATAGAATCGGCTGGGTTGGAAGGGACCTCAGAGATCATCAAGTCCAACCCTTGATCCACTACCACTGCAGTTCCCTGCCCATGGCACTGAGTGCCACATCCAGTCTCTTTTTAAATATCTCCAGGGATGGAGAATCCACCACTTCCCTGGGCAGCCCATTCCAATGCCTGATCACCCTCTCTGTAAAGAAATTCTTTCTAATATGCAACTTAAACCTATCCTGCTGTCAATTCCATGAGCACAAGTATTTTTGGAATGGAATGGGCATGCAGGAGACTATGCAAGACCAGACTACAGACCAAAGGTACATGCTGCCAGAGTTAAGTCTGAGTTGGAGGTTCCAATTCACTAACAGAATGTCCAAAGGCACAGCATACATCATGAATTAATGATAATGTTCTCTGATTAGGAGAGCTGGAGAAAATCATAACCTGAGGGCTGTCAATCAAGCTTTGCAGGGGTGGAGTAGATGGGGCCAGAACTCCATATGGAAACTTCTGCTACCTAATTCACTCATGCACAGTCTCAAAGACCTGAAGAGCAGCTTGGCTGGCACATAATACTCTAGCAAGTTGAGAACCTACCATTACAGATAAAATTAGAAGACAAAGTAAGATGCTTCTAAAGGCTCAAAAATGTTGGAACCAAGCATTTAATCTGAGAATTGCTCCGTGTTCTATTTTATTTCCTTTTATTTCAAATTAGCTAAAAAAATAATCCTTAAAAACTCAAGCTGCAGCAATTCAGCATACAATTTTTGTATTAACTGAGTGGCAAGTTTTCAAATAGGAAAGTGAAGAGCTGTTGAAGCCAGGAAAGCTTGTGAAGAGCTATGTAAATTATTATGAGCTGTACTGTAGAACTTCAAATAATAACATGTTTCATACTCAGTGTCAAGAAGATCTTACTAAAAGGGAGGCAATTTTCACTTTATACATAATCAGTATCGACATCTGGTCAGAAGAAACTCACAGCAATTGAAGACTTTATCCAAAGAAGAACTACAATCAGATAGACATTTCTTCTAAAATTACCTCAACAGTCAAAAAAGGAAGAATCAATACTTTCCTTATGGTTTTAAGAGGGGAAAAAAAAAAAAAAAAAGTACAGTTTTCTACACTATGGCACAAAAGATTATTTACCTCTTCCAATATTCTTTTTCTGTAAAATTAGTGATTAATTTTGACTCATCCAGAAAACACAAAGGATTCAAATAAGAACCACAACTGAAACCATGTCTGATTTCAAAATCAAAATTGACTTCTTTCCCTGACCTTTGTATTCTGTTGCCACGTCTTACAGTCTCTTCATTAATGTCATTCATAAATGAAGGAAGAAACAAGGTCTATAAGCAAGATTTCCATCTTGTAAGGGCACTATGTTTGACTTTGAAGCAAAAGTGAAGTGGAGCTTTGCTTTTTCTGTATAATTAGCCCATTGATTTTCCAGGAAATATCATTCATCTAGTTCCATCCTGTCCGTGTCGTCTTTGCCAGAAGTGTAATTAAAAAGCCAGTTCCCTAAGGTACTGGTAAAATTAAATGGAATGTGGGATCTCACAACACAGCCCATTTCCCAGAGCTAGTAGATAGCAAAGAGAGGTTAAATCTTTTTTATGCTCTGAATATTACAGGCCAAATTAATTCCTAAGGTAGCTGTGTGGAAGTCATGGTAATTTGCCCCACGGGTAAGTTTACAGAAGATATAGCACTGTCTTAGTGTTTATAATTTCCTGAACTGCAAAATAATGGCTGACATCCTGCAGGTTTGCAATTCTGAAACTTTTGATAGGAGTAAGTGTTGCCTTGGAAGAAGGAAACAGCACTTGTTACTCCAATAAGTACATCATTGATATCGTCTCTAATAAGTCTCTAAATTAATTGTTTAGCTATAACAATGTACAGTCTGAAATACAGTGGCTACGTCCTCAGTGTGATGCTTAACATTTCCTAGCAGAAGTGAGGATAGACAAAGGTACAAACAAAAAAATAGAATTAATATTATTAAAATTACAGAAGACTACCTGGTGACAAGAGGGCAAAAAGCTGCCTGAAATCGCATCTTAAGTGGTCACTCAGCTTGAAAATAATGTGCTACCTGAAGTGAATTACACCAAGTTATAGTGAGAGTTTATGTACCTCATGTTCAGCACTGACTGTGTTTTAAAAGGTCCATGTTTTCTGGAATGCACCTGATATTTCATTGCAAGGCTTTCTACTTGAAAACTGGAAAATGCTAAATATTACTGCATTCAGACTCTCTCAAGTTTCAGTCAAGAGCAGAAGGCCTTACTAATCTCTTTCAATAAGCTGTGATGTCTTCCTAGAAAATTTAAAAGCCTACAGTAGGTGTCCACCACTTAATATCCATGTACCTTACATGCTTTCCCTTTGTCTGTCATGCTTTCAGTTTGTCTGAAATGGGGCAGAAAAAGTGAACATTGTGTTCCACAAAATCCTGCACCAGTGATAAGCAACAGCTTTATAATATTTTTAGCATTCAACTCTATTCCTTTCTTACTTCAGCCTAATGTTTTCATGGTTCCTGAACACTAAGCAGATTTTTTTACTGCAGTTGGAACAATGACATCTAACTTCTGGGGAATGCAGGAAGGTCTCCAACCAGTTGCCTCTGACTAGAGCTTCTTAACACATCACAGTTCTTGAGTTATTATTTTGGAGCCATTTAAAATAAATCAGCAAAACAAATTAGTTTTGAGATACTATAGCTCTTTCTCCAAATTTCTGTCCATTTCCCAGTATTCAAGATACAGCCTGAATGAAAAAGGCTGCTTCAAGAACATATATTCCATATCTATCAACATAATTTTGATAGCTATTCAAAATTTCTTTCTCAGCTTTCAGAAATTGAATAAGTGTACAACTGTTCAGTTATTAAGATAATTTTTTTCAATTAAATACAATTCCAAAAGCTTTCCATATTCATTATAATGTCTCACTTTGACTGCATACTGTTTTATGGTCATTGGATGCCTCCCCCTGTAGTTTATTTTTAATAATATGGTATGTACTGCCATTCCATGCCTGAGTCTGTTCATCTGTTGTCTGGTGCTTTGCCTTCCATGTCACACAATTCCTTCTCTCCACTGGTACAAGCTGGCTGCTTATCTAGAGACTACAAATATTTAATGCAACGTCCTTTCCAGTTTGTACCAAACTTTCTGAAAGCATGTTTTGGTATTATCATGTTACATTTCTGCCAAAACCCAACTACCTACACATTACACAGCATTTCAAAGTAGATGCTTCTGGCTGCTTCCTTCAGTGTTCCACCACCAAAATTTCTATTACTGTAAATCAGAGTAAGCACACAGAAATAGGGTACTATACAGCATTTAGGCTGCTTCAGGCATTCTTATATAAGAATGTGCAGATTGACTTATCTGTAACTATTAAAAGTCACTCTAGCAAACTGGTGTCAATGGTCTAAGATAATCACATCTAAGTTTCAGATGTACAATGTCACTGGGTAAGACTAATAATATGAATGAAAAGCAAATCAGGTAAGTATCCTCTTGTTAGCTGCAGGACATTTGTGCAGAATCTGTACTGGTTTACACAACACTGTAATAATTTGTATAGAGGGCATACACAAAATTTGGTACAGAAGTTGATAGAGGCTTTTACAAGTCTACAAAAGTTAATGCTGGTAATCTGTGTCATTATAAAATGAGCTAAGAGTATCATGTTAGGTGCTACATCTGCTCTAAAATCTTAATGCCAAATGAGAAAAACAAACAAGTAACACTATAGGCACTGGCTAACTGGTGCTTATGGTATAAAATGAACTATGAAATAATAAAAAAAAAAACCTGTACAGAATCTACCTCCTGTATTCACACTGCTTTTACTAAGATAATTATTTGTCCTTCATTATCTAATTAAGGAGAAATTCCTGTTTTAAAAGAGAGGGTTTATATGTGACACAAACTGTGTGAATAAGGGACAGGAATCCTTGGACTTCATCCAGAGGCAGCAGGTGCATCTGGGAAAGTGGAAGTCAAAGAGTATTAGTTATATTAGAGGATTTTTAAAACAAACCACCTTAAAAAAATCTAAGTGGCTTTTTATTTCAGCTTGCTGTAACAAAAAGCAGGAAAGACTTTCAAAACTGGGCAATTCAAGTCAAGCTTTATCTGGCTGAGATACATTAATCAGGTATTAGGCAATTGAGGAGTACATAACAGTTTAACCTAGGGTCAGTAGTAGTCAAGGTTCCTATGCTTTACCAGTGGAAGTGTCTGCTAAAAAATAACTGCAAGGAACAGTTATAATCTATGAACACCCTTCTTTTCTATTATGTATATAAGTGTCACATACCTTAAGGGATCTACCACGGAACAGAGTAAAACCTTGGCAGGATGAAAGGGCAGAGAGGAATACAGGTCCAGGGAAATAACATCTAAGTAAAATTCTGGTCCCAGTGGTGTTCATCTAAATGCTTTTCTGTCTCTAATAGGATCAATTCATTTCACTCTAGTAAGTTTTCAAGAGTGAAAGAGACATCAATTTCTCCCTTACTAGCTGCTCAGCCTGTTATATACACATTTATATATCTCTCTTCAATGATTTTCAATAACAACACTTTGCTCTTTGTCCTCCAAAACATTTTTTTCTAATATCTGATGTATAATATGCAGCTTGCACATAAATATTTTTCTGTAATATGATTTGTTAAAACAGTCTTTTCCACAAAGCTTTTTCACTGCTGTTCCTTAAGGGGAAACATTTTGCCTCACAAATGTCCCTGTTTTTTCCAGTCTGCTGTTGGACTGAGCACCACCTAAAGTGCACTGAGTTTGCACGGTCAGATTTTGGAAGCAGGGGGCTACAGAGGTGGCTTCTGTGAGAAGGTCCTAGAAGCTTCTCTCATTTCTGACACAGCCAATGCCAGATGGCTTTAAAACAAGATCCACCACTGGCCAAGCCCAGCAGTGACAGAGGTAGCACCACTGATAACAGACTTAAGAAGGGGGAAAAAAAGATCTGCACAGTGGAGAAAGCAGTGAGAATATGTGAGACCACCAACTCTGCAGACACCAAGGTCAGTGAAGAAGGACAGCGAGGAGATGCTCCAGGCACTGGAACAGATTGCCCTACAGCCCATGGTGAAAGCCATGGTGAGGCAAGCTGCAGCCCTGCCACCCATGGAGGCCCCACAGTGGAGCAGATGCCCACATCCTGCCCATGGAGGAGCCCATACTGGATGCCTGAGGAGGCTGTGAGGCCATGGAAAGCCTGAGCTGGAGCAGGTTCCTGATAGGACCCGTGGAAGGGAAGGACCAGGTTTGCTGGCAGGACTTGTGAGCCCATGGGGGACCTGTACTGGAGAAGTCTGATCCTGAAGGACTGCACCCTGTGGAACAGACCCACTCCAGAGGTCCCAATCCTGGAGCCTGCAGGAAGGACTCATGTTGGAGTTTAGTGGAGGACTCACCCCATACTGGAGCAGGGGAAGAATGTGAGGAGCTCTCCTCCTGAGGAGAAAGGAGCAGAAGAGACAACCTGCGATGGACTGACTGTAAAGCCCATTCCCCATCCCCCTCTGCTGCCAAGGAAGAGAATTCAGGAATGAAGCTGAGCCCAGGAAGAAGGGAGAGGTGCTTTAAGATTTTTATTTTATTTTATTTTGTTTCTCACTATCCTACTCTGGATTGACTGGTGATGAATTAAATTTCCTCGAGTCAAGCCTCTTTTGCCTGGGATGGTAATTGGTGAGTGGTCCCTCCCCATCCTTATCTCAACCCAGGAGCCTTCCATTTTGTGGGTTGTTTTTTTTTTTTTTTTTTTTTGCCTCTACATCTGAGAAGGGAAGTGGGGGAGTGGCTCTGGTGGGTACATGGCCTCCCAGCCAGGGTCAGCCCACTGCAAAAAGGAATCTGAAAATGAAGAAGCTGGAATGCTTCCAACACAAAGAATATTAAGAAATAGAGTTGAATATTTGGATATTCTATGAGACAGCACATCTTAATGTCAGATTTACATAATCTGTCTGAAAATAAAGGTAAGTAAAAGTCATCTTTTAGTGGATCTTTTTATTGACCTTCAAGAAGTGATGTAAAAACAGTAAAAACTTGATGGCACAATTTAAATGAAGGTGAGCTGAATGCATAAAACTTTGTGATAAACAGTTATTGCAAAAAAAATGCAACCTCAGGCTTCCTGGCAGTGTTTACCTCAACTTTTTCCCTTAGAACATTAAAATTTTTGGGATTAGTTTGCTGATGGCTGAATGTTCTTCTGAATAGAACCAAGTTCCTTGCTTGGTCCTTAAGCTATTTAAGAACTGAGGTAAAGAATTATTCTTGAAGAAACTCAATGAGTATGTCTGATTTGAAGTATTTTTGACATCAGTGAGTTTCACTGTCTGATTATCGTGGATCACTACAGCCTAGGGGTATTTTGTCACTGAATATTTATACAAAAAAGCTGAACCTGGGAGAGTGAGATACCCTGACTGCAAAATCTCTCTATCAATATTCTGCACCACCCTTAAAAGCACACATCAGTCCATAGGATGTATGGACATATTATATGTGTGCATAAATCTGATCTGTTCCAAGAGAAGTTAAGGGAAAGACAAATCTGTCTGTCAAATGGAATATAGTTTTCTAGTGCAAACTTCATTTTATTTGTCTACAAAACCTGTCCTACAGGGAAATCCACACAGCATTAGACTATAACTCTCATGAAAAATAACTGTCATAAAACATGCAAGAGCTTGAGAAGCATCAGCTCTGAGATATTATTAGTACTACTCTCAGAACTAGGAATTATTTTACTATATTCAAATAATAGTAGACAAATGACAGCATCAATGGAATATTATTTTGTTGGGCTAAACACCGAAAGACTGAGGCTTTGGCTTCACTTGAGGTAAATTAGTGCACCAAACACGTACTTTTGTTAAATGTATCTTGTTGGGCAAGATCTTTCCTCTTAGGAAGAAAAAATACCACCAAAAACTTATTCATGTTATGCTTATAGAATAACATATTTGAACAGCCTTACCACACTTTTGCCAGTGAAACATCTGCTAAACCTGCAGCATAAACTCTGCCTATTGATAATGCCTTACTGAGCTTATAAATTCTTAGTAATTAAAATTAAATTGCTTATAAATTGTCTAAAACAGTTCAAGCGATTAACTCATCACCAGTGAGCAGTGGCTGCAAAGCTAACGTGGCTCTTCCTGATCAATATGTGGTCACAGTGGAAATAGTTGCTCTTGAAAGGATGCTCTAATAGAACTGTTATCACCTAATCCAGAAACCAGAGGAGAATGTTCTCTGCTGCTGCTGGTGATAACATCTATACAGTCTCTTGGCCTGCTTTTGCATTCCTGAAGTATAATATGGATCTCTAATCACCTGGGACAGCAGCCATGCAACGTGATGCTTGGGCCACAACTTCAGGTTTTCTGTGAAAAGCGACCAAGGTGAAACAGCAACAGAATCATAGAATCATAGAATCCTAGGGGTTGGAAGGGACCTCGAAAGATCATCTAGTCCAACCCCCCCTGCCAGAGCAGGGCCCCCTAGAGTACATCGCCTAGGAACGTGTCCAGGCGGGTTTTGAATGTCTCCAGTGAAGGAGACTCCACAACCCCCCTGGGCAGCCTGTTCCAGGGCTCCGTCACCCTTACAGTAAAAAAATTTTTTCTGATATTCAACTTGAACCTCCTATGCTCCAATTTACACCCATTACCCCTTGTCCTATCACTGGTCACCACTGAGAAAAGCCTGGAGAGGTCAGGAAGGGAGTGCTTGTTCACATCACAGCATCAGGACACTGTTGGACTCAAATCAGTGTGAACTAATTTGTGAAATGCTCTGAAATATGCAGTATGAAAAGTTTTCCAACTTCTCCTTGCTTCAAATATGTATCCCAGAAACATCTACTCACTTAACAACAAAAATAACCTGACAACTACATTACATACCAAAACAATTTATACATTCTTGAGAAGACCACACATATACGCAAGGAAAAAAAGATATAAAAATAAGTGGAGTAACTTTGCTATCCCATTATCACTACATTTTATAGCTATTAGAGATATAAAAATCAATAGAACTGTGTTGTTTCTTTAACTGAACGACAACTTCTCTTGGCTGTATTGTCAGGCATTTGGACTGACCAACACATTACTGGACAGTAATACAGTCCAAATACAAAAATAACATCCATGTTTACTTTCTGATACCCATGGAGATAAAATAAAGAGCCAGATGAGAACAACAACAGTAACTGGATTGATCAAGGTCCTAAACTGATAGGGTTTGAAATAAAAACCTACTTCAAGGACTAAAAGGTCTGTACACTAAGGGTAATGGTCAGCTGGTCTTGAATTAAACAGTATTTACATTCAGTAAGTGAGCTGATCAGAGATGATGTTAAAAAAGAAAGGTAACTATCTTCTACCTCCAAAATAGTGCACAAAGAAAGAAGAAAATGCAGTAATTTTTTTTTAATGAACCTGCAGAAAAAGTTGAAAATGCAAATATTCAAGTGTGATCGTATATAAGACATGGAGAGACCATTCCAGCTACATAGGGAACAGCATAGACCATAAATTAGCAATTTTTCTGAAATAAAAATGCAGTTTTAGAGGGGTTGGCTTTCTGTTGTCTGATTTTCCTAATAATCGAAAAACTCAGCATTTTTTTGTTCTATTTGTGATTCTAAGGAGCTATGAGAAAGCTTTTTCCCAAGAGATTTCTAATCATTTTTCAAAGAATCAAAAGTCTCAAAAGGATAACATTTGAGATTTTTTTTAATCTCAAAGCATATTATTGAGTAATAATATGCACACATTTTAAACAAATTTAATTTAGTTAGATGCCTAGGAGTTACTTGTTTAGATCTAAGCCACACTTTTTTAGACAGTGAAGAGAAAAGGAGAGATTCAAAAGGCTCTTTAGTTCATCTGTCTTGAAATAGGATAAATTACTCATGGAAAGTATCTACATTTCCATTTACTTTAGAAGGGCTTAGATAACTACCTTACATGCTGAATTTAACATAAAACCCTTCGTATCAGCTAGTGAATGGAAACCATCCTCCCACAGCTGCTGTTACTTCATGTAAAGGTAAATCTGCAAAAATTATCAACATCTGCTTTGTACCACATCCACTTCAACTCTGCAAAGCTCCATAAGCCACCCGTAGGCCAGTGAAGTTCCCCTTACACTGTTAAATGGCAGGAAGCCTTTTTTTTCTGCTCCTCTTTATGACAAAAGAGAGTGAAAAAAGTCCACCAAGGAATGCTAGAAATTTGGAATTGCAAATCTCTTGGCCTGGAGCCATGAAACCTACAGTGTCAGTCTGGGCAGATCAAAACCAGAAACTGAAAACATTCAAACTGTGTTGACACTTGAAATTTGATCTGGTGCTGAGAATAGGCTGCTTTTGATGGGGCTGTGTAATTTTCCATATAAAAGGATAGAGAATGAGCAAAATTGGAAGCACACAGTCTGCAATATGTTTTTTCCTGCCCAGCCTTTAAGATGTTGTAGCCCTTGCAGACATTTGGAAATACCCTGCTTTAAATTGAAGCAGTAAACAACACTGATCTCTACCAACTTAACCATACCAAGAAAGAAATGAAAAAGCCAAATCAAAATGCACAGGGAAAATAAGGCTGAAAGGGTTATTGTGAACCAGACTGGGGGTTATAAACTTATCTCTGAAGATTAAAATGCATCCTAAAGAATGCAAGCAGACTATGATTACCTACTCTAAATATTTGCTTCTTGATGAGGAGCCCCATTCCTTGCAGCTTATTACTTAATCTTTTCCAGCAGTGTCTCTTCATGCTTTCATTGGCTTTGGTGAGAGCCAGTGTGCATTATGCATGGCTTATATGGGAAAACCCCATCACTAAAATTCTCAAGGCTACAATTTTTCTGGAATGCTGCCAGCATTTTCTTTTGCTTGTTTGTATTGGGTCACAGATTAACTCATCACATTCTAGCTGAACAACTGCATGTGACCCTCTGGCCACCAAAAGGGGAAAACAGCCTGATATATATTGTGATTTGTTAAGCACATTGAAGTGCAGAAGTTTCTTAAGGTGAATTTTGGATAAAAGCTGACAGAGGGCACTTTGTGTTTAGATTGTTGAGTGATGCTACTTTAGTAGTGACCTCACAAATCCACTTTACCCACGACGTTTGCCTTGAAAGAACATGCTTGACTGGTTTTTCTTATTTGATTTCTATCATGTTTCTTTTAAACCTGAATAAGCCACGTGCTGCAGCATACATTATGCCCATTTCCCTGAGATCATCATTTCAGGCAATACCACTTATTTCAAAGGCAGAGCCTGTACTTGCAGTGTAGGCAAGCAGCAAGCAGGATTCCTCTTCACTCCTGCAGCCCAGGCACTGGATGCTGTGAGATTCCAGGTAAATCACAAGCAATCCCCCTGCCTCACAGCCTCACAACGGTGTTAATTCTCCATACTTGTTCCAAGTACTGCAGAGATTAAGTCAAGAGATTTTATTGGGGATGGCCTTTTGCTTCTCAGGACAAAATGATTTCTGCATCTTACACTGACATTCTGGTTAATCAGGGGGCTTTGTTGTACTGCTGTGAGCTCCTATCAAGTAAGGTTTTAATATGATTCTTACATGAAGTGTACCAAATTTGCTGTCATTTCGTCAGCAAGAAGCAAGCAAAGGCTTCAGCCACTACCATTTTCCAGCTTCCAGGAGCAATTTGTGTAGCAGCCATCCATGGGAAAGTAGGGATAACTTCTGCAAGCATGTTGGAAACAGCTGCCTTTTCTGATACCTTCCCTGAGGGGGGGAAGCATACACATGCTCCATTGGCTCAACCAACAGCACAGCAAAGTTATTTCTAAATTTAACTTTTGTTTAAAATGGTAATTCCATGGCTTTATATTATGTGTAAGAATAATCACATCTTTTAGAAGAACCTTATACATGGTTTTATTTTTTCCTGAGCATAAAATAGTAAAAAATGGCTCTGCCAAAGAATAGTGGTGACACAAAAAAAAAAAAAAAGCACAACATAAGCAGATATAGAAAAAAATAAAAAGAGGGTAAAAAAAGACAGGAATAAAGATCAGATAAACAGCACCACAAAAAATGTATCATAAATGCTTTGTTTCCTGAGCAGGGAGAGAGAACAGGCCAAAATGAGAGAAATTCTTCTGGCTTTTCTTGAAAATAAATGCATAATGTTTGAGTTCTTTACCTGTAGAAAAAAAATTCAGGTGGACTCTACTGATTTTTTACATTAATTCAGAGCATACAGGAGACAAATGGATTGCATCCAAAATAAAGCAAAATAGTACTTGGCAAAACAGTCACAACACAGAAAAAAACCAACATCATGCTAATTCATTCTCAGAATGATATGTCAGATTAAAATAGTTACTTTCTGGTATCATTATGGTGAGACAAGAATCTAGTGTCTCCATCATGCTATAGAGGAGTGATAAGGTTTATTGGCAAAGCTTTCACTTTATTTACTGTAAAACTGTCAGTTTGCTCTTTCTGGAGATAGCAAGCATGATTTGTGTATGACTCAAAGACAGACAACCTTTGCCTGATAATTTATTGTACTTGGTTTCAGGGAGTTCTTCTCTAAGGAACAGAAAGTCCTGTGCATTATCAAGCTTTTCTCTCTCCCCTGCAAGACAATCAGAAGAGTTTTCAATGTGCAAACACAGCTGATAAAGTCAAAACATCCTTTTGAGCTGTGTTACCCAGTTACCCAGGGTATCAAATGCCCCAAAATTTACAATTGCATCCATCAAGCTTAAATTGCTTAAATTATTCTGCAGAAAGCTACACCAGCTTACATCATGATCCTTAAAATGACTTAAAACAGGAAAAAAAAAGTTTCAAGGTAAGTATTGTGGAGAAATTAACTATTATATACATTTTCCACTTTCTTTGCATGGCTGGCTTTATAAAGTTTTGTTAATGCACTTGGAGCTGTATTTCTTGAGTTAGTTCTTAATTGCCAAAGAGACCTCCTACCACTCTGTTGCCAAGATTTAGTACAGCTACTAAATAAGTTCCTTGGAGAAGGAGTCACCTTATTATTTGTATAAAACCCAAGCACAGTGATAACACTACAGTAAGAAACCAACACTCTCTATTAATCAAAGTCTTTTCCAAGGAGCCAGTCAGGACTCTGGTCTTGTGCAGTTTTATTTGAAAAGCTTCATGTATTCCAAGGATTCAGTGTGTATTAAAAAATACAACTGCAGCTGTCTGATACAAGATGTTACTCGGTTCCTTCTCATGCTGCAAAACCAACACAATGTGCAAATTTCTCATCAGAGAACTGGTCTGAGTTTCAGAAGTGGAACAGAGAAATGATGAAGAGTTTTGAATAATTGTTTACTGCAACTTTAGGTAACTTAATGCTTACTAATAACCACCAAAGTCACACATTACCACTGAGCAGTTTAATATACCTAGGTCCTGCTTGACAGTTATTTCCATACATAATTCATTATTTTTAAAAAATATTGTGTGAATTTTAAAAATTCTAATTTTAAACAGTGAGATTAATTTTGTGATACAAAAATCCTACACACAGCCATAAACATTACTTGAGGTCCTTGAGAGCACATTTCCCTTTTTTAATCTCAAAATGCATTAAAAATAACAGTAAGTTTTGAAATGTCATCATTATTCTTTTTAGGAGCTTTTAGCACAATTTCCAGTCAGAATCTATGAATCAGCACTGGTTTCTGTAAAGATGAAAGCTCTATGTGAAAATAGCCCTTCACCATAAGGAATCCACTAACATACACATACATACATAGCAAGGGGATCCAAGGAAATCCTGGCATTCCCCTTTCCAGCTTTCAACTTAGAGAACCCCTGGTAATGTTAAGGACAGTGCAAGACATCACCAGGTAACACCAGTGTTTAATTGTGCCATGCACTAAGGAGGTATGGAGGCAATGTATGCAGAGCACTGCAATACCCCCTGCCTCACCTCTGCTGGAGAAAAGCTTCCTGTGCTCCCTCAAGCTCTGCCAAAAAGGAAGAGGGGAAGAAGGGGGGGAGAAGGGGGGGAGAAGGGGGGGAGAAGGGGGGGAGAAGGGGGGGAGAAGGGGGGGAGAAGGGGGGGAGAAGGGGGGGAGAAGGGGGGGAGAAGGGGGGGAGAAGGGGGGGAGAAGGGGGGGAGAAGGGGGGGAGAAGGGGGGGAGAAGGGGGGGAGAAGGGGGGGAGAAGGGGGGGAGAAGGGGGGGAGAAGGGGGGGAGAAGGGGGGGAGAAGGGGGGAAGAAGGGGGGAAGAAGGGGGGAAGAAGGGGGGAAGAAGGGGGCACTTGTTTTTGAAAGATTTAACAATGTTTTAAAATCTAAAAGGTCTTTTTTCAAACACAGTCATACTGTTGAATTTTTAACTCCCTTTTCCAGTTCTCTTCCTCCTCCTCTCTCATCAATTCTATTTTCCTCTGTTTTCCTGCTTTACAGAGGAAATTATTTTGATGAATACTCCCTTTCCTTGAGTTTATTGTAAGGTTAAGAACAGTTTCGATGGCTTAGGGGTTTAAATTCCATTTTCAAGTTTGTCTAACACACCTCTAGGACTTCATGGTTTTGAAAATTAAATTCAGCCTTAGTTGTCATCTCAGTGCTTAATTTTTTATAGTAACTGAATATAGATTGTACAGTATTTTCCACTCATTTTTCTTATTTAGCAATGTAAAGGAGTGATTTCTTAATACAGCACCTCTTTGGAAAGAGGCTGCCCATTGCACTAAATAACACCTTAAATCAGTGTCAGTTGTGCATTGCTTAAAAACTAGTTTTGCTTTTTTGTCAGCACTGTTCTCTATCTCCAGGCTTTGGATGTTCAGTTAGGAAAAACTTGGAGGTTGTCAGAGTAGGCTGGGCTCTCAAGATTAATGACTAATATTCATGTGAAATTAAACACACTGTGCAAGACCTAGAAGTTAGTAGTCAAAAGGAGATGAGTTACACCAGGTAGGTGGGAAATAGAAATGTATATAAAAATTTCAACTCTTAAAAACATCATATTGGCAAAGAGAGGAAGTTTCAGACACTCCTGTGCCCAGGAAAGAGGTTTAACTATTACATCCTCAACAAATACATACTTGAATGCCATTTCAGTTCTTTAGGATACTTCTCCTGCAGATTGTATGTTTATAGATAAAACATAGAAGATGATGCAAAAAATTAGGAATACTCATAATGGTTTGGGCCAAAAAGCTCATTTATGCCACGTGCAGACTGTGGTGCAAGATACAAGATGCCAGAAGACTGACAGTCTTTAATGCACCCCTTTGATTTGGGAAGATTTAGAAATATAAAGAGCATATAAAGAAACATAAAGAGAAATTAATCTCCCACTCTTGGAGAACTACAACATTTTGCCAGATTTGTCACAACAAAGGCCAGATTCTGCAGCATTTATTTGAATATTTCTTTACCTCAGTGAGCTCTTGTGATGCCATATACCTCATTTAGTGTATGCAGCCCATATGTGGGCAGTAGCTCATTTAACTTGATTATGACATGTAGAATTGATTGCTTTTACACAAATAATGCCATTAGAAATGGTTAATACTGTGAGAAAGTTGCACTTGTAGATTCTAGTAACCTCTTGAATTTTCATCTAACAAAACAGTTTTCTTCCTCCTTTGCAAAGCAAAGCACTTGACCTGAGCCTCCCAGAATCACCGTGATGAAAATTATGATGAGCTTATTCAGCAAGTGGGGCACTGCTTAACCATGGCCACAAGATGCTCCAACAGGCATGAAATGCCTGTGCAGAGCAGATGGAGAGTCCTGCACTGCCCACCCCTTCCTCAGCTGCTATCAGTGACAGGCTGCTGAGCTCCCAAATACAAGGTAGAAAATTCTTTTCTTATTTTTGGCAATTATTTGTGTGTTTTCTTACCCTATTGTCTGTGCCCATCAGGGCCTGAGAGTATCCCACTTCTCACACCCGCTCCTGTGAGGGGCAAAAAAAAGGGGCTACCAAGCTGGCCACTGAGCCAATCTTCTGCTAATTTTGCAATGTAAATAACTACAGGTTTTTATCCTTTAGACACATTCCATGGACTTGATCATTCACAGTGGATTTTTGAATTTCAGAAATTATGGAAATTGAATTTTCCTGAATTCAATGAAATTATTCAAATCTTGATGAACTTCCAGAAACTCGACAAACCTGAAACCAGCTTCCAGACTGCACATGCATTTTGCCATCCTCCTCATTCTAGACAAAGTGATTGCTAAAAACTAGTAGGGACTTTTTTCATAGTATAAGAGATGGTACAATTTTGTTTACACACAAGATTAGCAATGACACTTCCTCCCAACATCTCATTTTCACATAAAAGGAATTAAACCCAGTTCAAAACGAATTCTCAATACCAGCAATGCTGCCACAGTTACTCAAATTTTGCTTTTACTGGAAATTATTGTCAACTTCCAGTTGTTGCTTTGCTGCATTATGAAGGTCGAAGCATCTTCAATTTTGCAGCAAACCACACAGAAAAAATTACCATGTGAAGGCAAAAATGTAGCAAGCATTTGCCATGTCAACATGTCTGCAATGAAAATCCCTTCCACTTTGTGAACTGGACACACCGTATGCTTCATTAAGTCACTGACAGCACACTCATTAAAGATCAATGGCATCTTCCAAATGCATTTTGTTTTTCTTTAGTCCTAACATATGGTCATAATAATGCATCTAACAGTAGGTTCAGGCACTGATTTTTAATGAAAAATAATGTTCAGACTGGCCCATGTAATTTGCTTTAATGTTTCTGACCTTGTTCTCAAATGAATCCTCATAGTTCCAAAACATTCTCATTCCAGATCCTCAGTTCTCTTGCCAAGAAAGGCAGATGTCATGTTTGTAACTTGCAACATCCCTATTTAAAACATAACCCTTTGTGCGATGCTACTATTTGTTTTCCCTCCCTATGAGCACACCAGCTCCCAGAGAAATAAAAAAAAGAGGTCTGAAGTATTACCTGCAAACTAACACTAGCAAGCAGACTGCAGAAATCCTTCACAGAGGTGTGCCAGGCTTCTTTCTAGCATGAGAAATGTTGTCAGTTCAGAGACACACTACATCAGCCTGGTTTACCATCTGTGTAGGAGCATTGCGAGCCCAGAAATGATCAGAGTGAGGAGTGATCAAAGGTCTGGCAACCAGAGCCACATATTTCAGTTCTGAATGAGAAAAAAATTTCCCACCACATTCACTGGTCAGAACAATTTCATACATTGAGGTCGTCTTCCAAGCATCTTGGCCTTAAAACACCAACCATCAGCCTACCCTTTCACTTCTGTTTTGTCACCTTTCCTAATTAGATGTACAGGCAGTTTCAATCCCTATTCCACCCTTTTTTGGCATCCACTTCACAGTAAATGCTAACATGGATACAGAGTGATACAGCCCCAAGACAGAGCACGTTGGTTTAAGGTGTATCTGGAGTCTGAGCAGAATATTGTTGTTCGTGGAGGAGATGAAACAGTCACTTGTCTCTGGGCTGTAACCAGGTGCTAGGCTTCTATTTCTTTTAGGGTAGAACCACACACATTTTCAGTCCAACCACCAGACTACACTACCTGCTCAGTTATCTAGATTGTTGTCTGTCTTTAGGTAGTGGTTAACCTTACATTGAATAATCAGTAGAATTTAAAGACTCATTCTTCCAGTGTGAGGATTCTGACACTTCAGGAAGAAAATATAAAGAGGAAAAACTCCCTAATAATCCTAGTAAGACTTCAATAAATGGGCCTGCTCATCATTTAAATTCTTGTATTCAGATTCTAGTCCTCGAGTTAAGCACAGTTTAATGACCCATAACTTCACTAGCAGAAGCATTAAAAAAACCTAAACCAAAAAATAGCCCTCTGCAGAACAAAATAACTCTGTCCTGTTGACTCCTTCAAAGTATCAATGACAGATGAAATGTGCAGAAACCTGGGAGAGTTGGCTCCATCATTTTCTCTCCAAAGACATTTCTGAGTCCTTTCTCATAAGGCTGTTACTAAGAAAAGTGTTCAAAGGAAAAGTATAAAACTCAGATTAAACCTGCTCAGTATTTCCACATGTAATTTTGATTAGTCAAATGCCTTTTCTTTTGTTCCCGACTTTTCTCCTACGAGGTACATTCCTGTATTTAACTTTTTTATTATATGCCATTAACATTCAGAAGTAGAAATGAAGTTTGAATCAAAGTCAAACAAATTAACACTAATTCAAGGAAGGAAAACGTTCAGTTAAATTCCAGTACTTCATTTTACATAGTTTGATTTCAAGCTTACATGTCACAATACTACAAAACAGACAGAATATATTTAATCATCTTCATGACGAAGAAATATTTGAGTGGAAAAATCCTGCAGCATTATGTTTATCTCCAAACTCAGACTGGATTGTCTAGAGTTCACATATGGCAAAGGGCCCAGAGATTTTGCTCTATTTCCCCTTTTTGTTTGAAAACTATTTGCCTCTTCTATCTATCCGAGCCTTAGAAAGCTGCCACTTTTCCTGTGTGGATGCCTTTTTAGCAGAATCACCATCAGTTTGCAATACACTTGACTACTGGAGGGGCTGGAAGGCACTATGTATATTAAGGTTATTATTATATTTTGTAAAATTTATTCTTGAGAAGGGTTCTTTTGTCGTTTTAGTATTTTCCTTTGCCATTTTCTGCCACTTTGTACTTGCTCCCCTAATCCTCCAGCTGCCTAGCAGGTTTCCTAAGAGGCTGCAGCAACTGAGTATTGTGACATTGTTTTCCTACAGCCAACGCTCAGCTTCTCTCACTTTGTTGCTCTTAGAATTCTTTTTTAGCCTTATTTAAACATACCCTTGGCTTAGACCTTAAAGTGGTCTACCTGCTGAGTTAACAGTTATTATTACCTATAAGGGGAAAATTTACTTTGAAAGAAAGGAAAAACATGCATTAGTGAAGAAGGTTTTATATCAGAAATTAAATAATTTATCTGAACTACAGTGACAGGTTTGCAACTCCACTAACATATCACTTAAAAATCATACTTATGAGAGCATCAACGTGGCACAATTACTTCACTTGCTGTAAAGGAATGCAATTCCTCTAGGAATGAACAACACTATAGCAACCAAAGTCCACACGCTGCATTACCTTGGTAGAGATGAAAAGACACACTGTCCCCTCTTGTTCATATTCATTTAACAAAAAACACACTTAGTAAATGTGTTTCTTTATGAACTGTTTAATAAGACCTTGGTGCAGCCTGACATGCAGCCAGTCCTTAGGTTTACCAAAAGGAAACACAAAAAAAGCCAACTACTGCAGAAAGCTCTTCAGTCTCAGAGACACAAGCTTTTAAGGAGAGAATCTTCAAGTAGTCTCCAAAGAACCAGAAGTTCTGGGACATAAAACTGCCCTGATGGCAGCTGGGTGTCAGTGACATTACTGGTACACACAAGATACCCAGCCCTGGCTGCACATTTTGTATGTACCAAAATCCAGTGCAGTTTTTCAGTTGTGTTCTTAAAATGCAAAATAACTGCTCAAGTCCTTCAAGTTAAACATGCATTTAATTGCTGTTGTTATAATACAGTCACAATTTGTGAACTGTTCTGTACCCTTCTAGGATCAAGGATACAGCCTAATTGCAAAATATACTAATACCAGTGGTAAAAAGTATTTTTATATTCCTCACATTTTGCATAAAGAGCATATGTATAATTTCACTGCAATCAATGGAAATCACAGATTTCCATATCACTGCTAAACGCTGAGGTTGATTACCATTATATTTCATTTATACTAATCAGTGTGAGCCAAGTGAAGCTTTAATAACACATGGTGATTTACAGCAATTATCTTTTTTTCCTTAAGAGGAAAAAGCAAACATACCTGAGACCAGAAATGAGTATTCATACTTAACACACACAGTAGGTGCTTAGAAAAACACAGTAAGTATTTTAAAACCATCTGAATGTTGTTTTTGGAAAATATATCAATAGAAGACTCTTTTCTCTTGCAGATTTATCCTGAGTACTGACAAAAGAATTTAGTAACCCCTTCTACTCCATTTATTTCTAAAGGTCTCTAAAAACAGTTTATTATTCTTAGAACGCACAAAAAAAAACAAAAACAAAAACAAAAAAACCAACCAAACAAAAAAACAAACAAAAAAAAGCAACAGGTTTTTTTATTGGAGAAAATCAGAGATTAAAATCAGATCGTATTAAGTATGTTAATCATACATGTTAAGTATGCACACTACCTCAGTACAGGCTCCTTTGTATTATATACTGATTATATACTGACAGTCCTAGGGCTGCATGTATGACCCATTACATGGACACAGGAGGTAAAAAAAAAAAAAAAAAAAGAAAAAAGAGTGAAATAAAATTACTACCACCCTATTTCAAGATTCCTGATCTTTCAAGTGGTGCAGCTGAAAAAAAAGGAAATTTCAATTATCACAGCAATGCCAAATCTCTGCTTCTCAAAGCATTGTCAAACAATTGACATCTTTCCCACAACTAAGGTGAAGCCTGGAAATAATTACTGAGACTCAAAATAATAAGTCAGCACTGGGGTTTTATATCTATATTGTTTGGTTGTTGGGTTTTTTTGGGTTGGGTTGGTTTGTTTTATAGGAGGAGGGAGAGCATGTGGTTGCAGTAGCTGTGTAGGGAAGACAATGAAACACTTGGTTTGTCCAGCCTGCCATGCTACCTACACTAGAGGAATTAAAGGCTAATTTTCCTTTGCCTTCTTTGTTTTAAAATGAAGTGTTAGCCATGTCATATTAAATGAAAAGTAGTATCACACAACTCCTTCATTTTCTCTTTTATTGGACCTATTCCTAGTTATGACACTAGTGTTACAGAAAACAAAAATCAAGTGCTGGGTTTTTTTTTTCACACAAGCTTAAAATCTGCTCCCATACAAAATAAGGTGAAGTCAACTGAATTAAATCAATTATGAGGTTGTGGCTATTAAACATTCATGCTGAAACCTCAATGCTTTAAGAAGCTAGAGGGTACTGGCAGGTAAAGCACAGATCAGAGCTGGAATGGCAATCAAAAATAATAAGGTTGTAAAATAGATTTCAAGTCAATCAAGCTTATATGACACCTAAGATGATATAGTCCATTTCAGGCTGATGAGGCAACATGAAAAACAAAATAATGGGTAACCTGTGGTGAAAGCAAACCAAGGCCTTTGAGACACTGTCTACAGTTGACATTATAAAATGCATTTGATGCATGGGAAAAATAAAAAGCTTGCTCACTTGAGAAAGAAAGGATAAGGATGACAACTCTGAACTGAAGCCTGGGGAAGGAAATCAAAGGAAAAATATGGTCTTTTCTCACTGTGAGAGGCTGATAACCTAAACTGGGATCATGAGAAATTGTCTACATTTGTCTCTTTCTACTGAAGCAAAAATGACCATTTACTTTTTCATGCACTGACTTGTAGAAAATGTTAGACTAAAGACACATGAGATAAGTATAACCTAATTACCTCTTCAAAATTGAAGCTATCATCAAATTCAGAATTTATATCCAGAGCTCTGAATTAATTCTAGGTTTCAAGCTATTGCTACTTCAGATACACATCTAATTTAATACTGGTAACAGATGAATTAAAAAAAATAGCAGAGCATGCTAGTAAAAAAGACTATCTATCTATTTCATGTTAGAAGCAGTTTTCTTGGGGAAAAGGTAAAAAAAATTCCCAAGAATAAACTACTTGAACATTTCAACTATTTAAATTGCAACAGCAAATGAAAAACAATATTAAAAAGCAGGCAACCTTTCTTTGGAACTTTTTTTTTTAAAAACCTAAGGCTTGAAAGCTAACTTTATGATCGTGCCACTGTGATTTAGTGAGGGAGAGACTCAAAGGAAAGGACAGCTGGCAGAAGAAGGAAAACTGAGCAATCCACACATTTCCTTCAAGAGGAAACTCTGAAGGCAAAAGGAGAAATAGAAGGCAACGCATGAGGAAAATCAGAAACATCTTTTGAAGAAAAGATTTGCTTCATTAAACAACATGATGCTCAAACTCATCCGTTTCAATTTGAAATGCCAAACAACTCCAGTTCATCACAGCTTCCCCACGCTGTAACATCAGATTTGAAAGGGATTTCCAGACCTAATAGGCTGCAGAATGCATTTCAGAAGCAAAATGTTTTCCATGAGGAAAAAACTTTTCATGCTAAATAAAGAGCAAAGAATTGCCAGATACTCCCCCAGTCCTCATCACTGTACACAACTCGAGTTGGGGAAAGTAATACAGGAGTTGGGGATGAAGGGCTCAATTTGACCCTGTAGAAGAGGTGGAAATGTTGTTTTAATTTTGGGGTTTGGTTATCTAGTCAGATCTATTTTAATTGGCAAGAAATTGAACCAATGTACACCAAGTCTAATCTGTTTTCCCCTGACAGCAATTGGTAAGCAATCTCTTTGTCTTTGTCTCAACTCACAACGTTTTTCATCTCGTTTTGTTTTCCTGGCCCAGTGAGAGAACAGCTGGGTGGGTGTCTGCTAAGCCAAGGTCAAGCCATGACAATTCCAGAGGCTAAAGTAACAGAGACAAGAGAAGTGCAGCCAGCAACAAAACATTCAGTACGTACCTTAATATGCTATTTAAAATCACATCCTGCAGGAGTGCAAACTATGATTAGAGGAAAGTTGCTTACATATTTAATGTCTTCCCTTATGCAGGTTACCTGGAAAGCAAAGTGACTCAGTGCCCTGGGTCCTGCACTTTGGCCACAACAACCCCATGGGGAGCTCCAGGCTGGGCACAGAGTGGTTGGAGAGCAGCCAGGCAGAAAGGGACCTGGGAGTCTGGATTGACAGGAAGCTGAACATGAGCCAGCAGTGTGCCCAGGTAGCCAAGAAGGCCAATGGCATCCTGGCCTGTATCAGAAACAGCGTGGCCAGCAGGTCCAAGGAAGTGATTCTGCCCCTGTGCTCAGTTCTGGTGAGGCCACAGCTTGAGTCCTGTGTCCAGTTCTCAGTTTAGGAAGGAGATTGAGGTGCTGGAGCAGGTCCAAAGGAAGCAACTGGGCTGGTGAAGGGACTCAAGCACAGATCCTATGAGGAGAGGCTGAGGGAGCTGGGGGTGTTCAGCCTGGAGAAGAGGAGGCTCAGGGGAGACCTCATCACTCTCTACAACTCCCTGAAAGGAGGTTGGAGCCAGGGGGGGGTTGGGCTCTTTTCCCAGGCAACTCTTAGCAAGACAAGAGGGCACAAGAGGTCTCAAGTTGTGCCAGGGGAGGTTTAGGTTGGATATTAGAAAGAATTTCTTTATGGAGAGGGTGATCAGACATTGGAATGGGCTGCCCAGGGAAGGGGTGGATTCTCCATCCCTGGAGATATTTAAAAAGAGACTGGATGTGGCACTCAGTGCCATGGGCTGGGAACTGCAGCGGTAGTGGATCAAGGGTTGGACTTGGTGATCTCTGAGGTCCCTTCCAACCCAGCCAATTCTGTGATTCTATGGTCATATCAGTGCCTGTGGGTAGTGCTAAAGGATTGGATGAGATCAATTTCTGCTCAACGTTAACAGCTGTGTGGGTACAGAGAAGTTAGTTCAAATTTACAGGTCCATGTTACCTACATTAGAACCCAATGTTCTGAGAGCTCTTGGGTGAAATCTTTGTTGCTCACAAAGACATTGATTTCCTTATGGTGATTCAGTGTCTATTGTGAGAGTACAAGTGGAAAACCACAAAACAGGATCAATATGTAAGGCAGGTCATTCTCTAGAGGTTTAAAATTATATTCTGGATGGCAGAACAGCTGTACTCTATTTTAAGGACAATATAACATATGCGTCTATATCTTACTATCAAAACAGATTTATGAGTCTGTAAAATTGTCAGGAAGGGTGCATTTTATATAATCCCTTTTTACATTTACCAATGGCTAAAATAAATGCTTAACATTCACTGGACTTTGCAATACTAAGCACAAATGCTAATCAGCTCTTTCATCAGCATATTGTCACCCTGTACTGCAATAAAAGATGTGTTCCTACAATATGTTTTTTGTTCTTCATTACTGTTAAAAATTGAAGATAAAATTACCTTTCTGAAACCTCTTACAAGAGACTGAATCCAATTATGGCTCAGCCAGTGAAGTCTGAAACAGACTCATGTAGAGAGAATAGCATTTTGGAGTTCTGGTGCTCAGAATTCTCTTTATTTTGAGCTCCTCGGTACATTGTAGATAAGACTCTAACTTCATTTTCACTAAAATATTTTCATAGATCAAGAAGAAAGAGGGTAGGGAAGAGAAGGTGTTTTGCCTGAGTAGTATATAAGACAACTCCAGACATTCTTCCTTTTAGGATGGGTAACATCTTCATCACATAAGTTAAGCATCCAGTTCTTAATCTCACTGGAACTAGACACAGAACCTGAGGATCTTGGCTCAGATTCTCTCCAGTGGAAATGATGCACATTAAGAAGAAACACAAGGCTGTCTTCTCAATGATGGGGAAAAAAGAGTAGTTTTACTGCTAAAGATAACAGTCTCAACAAAAACCAGCATCAGTATTGCTTGGTCCTATTTCTGTCTGGTTGAATTGTTTGTTGATTTTGAAGACAAATGTAAAAGAAAAGCAGTAATTCGGGTTTATAACAGTCTTTGTTGCTCTCCCTAGTCAGATATTAGTCTTTCAGCTTACTTATTTTGATTTATTCCAATCTTTAAGAATACTAATGAACACAACAACTAACGTACAAGCAATGAAAAGCTACAAGTAAGATCTAGAAGCATGAAGTCAAAATCTTACACTCAATATTATTACCTCAGACACCAGTCTCAGAACTTCATGTCTGGAATTACTAAAGACTAAGTGAGACCAGAATTCATCCAAGTGCTTTGAAAATTCATTCACAGATATAAAACCCTACTAGCAGTTCCACACAGGACTAGATTTATTTCCCTTTCCTTATTTATTCCTTATTTCTTCCTTAAGATGTTTCATAGTTGTATTTAATCAACAGAAAATTCAGTTTGTGGTACTGATACTGAATATGGACACTGAATTGTCATTATTGCACTGCCTGGTTGTATAATCACAGGAGTTTTCATAGTGAGTTACAATATTTACAAACTCAATTTTCATTATGAAATTTATCATCCAAATTACAGCAAAAATGAGTCACTCACAGGAGAAGCAGATAGGAAAAAAGTAGACTATTATTATTCTTATAATTACACAAACACTGCAGAGGTTGGGCAAAACCTGTCCAAAGCTTTCATGTGATTCTGAGACACTGAAACTCTCACAGAAAGCAGGGATGTAGGAAGGCCACTAGTGAAACACTTGGACACTATCAGAGAATGAGAGGGTATTTAATTCTTCCACATTTCATGAGGAATGTCAGAACCGTGGAATCTTGAGAAGAAATGCTTCTTCCTGGTTATTCAGACACGTTATTTGAGATAACTGGGCTTGTGATCAAACATTTTTAATCACACAGTCCAGCAACCAAGCATGGACTCAGTAGGAGATCAAACACAGGAAGATCTCACATTCCTTGTCCAGATGATAGGAAAAGCAGGGCAAAATTCCCACTGAATCTGGCTCTGGGCATGTAACTGGAGGACATCAGGGAGAATGCAGCAGATACTGCCTGTTCCAAACCACCAACAAAGGCAGTTTAATTGATGTTAACCACACAAACCTTCCCAAGAAAACTCAGAAATCCAGCACATTGATAGCTAATGATCTAATCAATGGTAGCCTGCTGAGTTAGACATTTTCATGTTTCCTGTGGTACTGCAACACTGTAAAAATCTAATACTCCTTGGCACAGTCTTACTGCTTTAAACACTACAGGAGGGAAAAAAAAAAAAAAAAAAAGAAAAAAAAAAAAACACAGAAAAACCCAACCCACAACGAACTGGTTTCCAGCCAAATCCTATTAGTTGGAAATGTAAATTTACATGCTAAGCATGTTTTTTCTTTCTTATCTCCATTTTTTCATTTTGCAGCACTAGAAGTAGCTTCAGGGTGCTTTAATATTTAATTCCATTGAGAACCTTCAGTACTTGTATCTAGCTTCGAAAACTTAAAAAAAGTTAAACAGAAATACTTAAAATACTATTGGTAGTACTTTAACATCTACAGAGATCAAAAGAGAGAACATCATATCACCCATTATGCATTATTTTCCAAAAAAATTATTGCCACCCACAGTATTTTGGTAATTTATCTTACATTTAACTTCAACAGAAGACGACACATCTGCATGGATGAGAACCAGGTCACACAGCAGAGCAATTAGGATGGAATTAATACTTTTTTTTTTTTTTTACTTTTTTTTTAAATATCAGATTTTGAAGAACCCAGGTGTAGAGTATGCAGCTGTCTTTTCTAAAGTTTATATATGGTGGGGTTTTTGAATGTATCACACAACTGTACTCTAAAATGTGAAATTAGTTTTTAAATGGAAATTGTGTAAGGTGCTCCTTTATTAACAACCTTTATGGGTCTGAATGTCTTTCAGTCTATGAGCCTTTTATTTTTTTCCTTTTCCTTCCAAACTTAATAAAAGCATTCATACTTTCCATTAGAAAAGCAGGCAGAAACTTGTCCAAAAATCCACAAACAAAAAAAATAAATCTACTGTTATTTTGAGAGCTACCAGCTGAGAAAACTAACACATCTATTAAAAAATAAATAAATGGCATCACTATGCACCCTCCTTCTTTGCTGTGCTGTTAAAGAACTGTGCTAATGTTCATCACTTGACACCTCTAAGTTTTACTCAGCCCATGAAGACATTGAATGAAGAAATTTCCCAGGAAGTCAGATTTAAAATATCAAAAGCCATATTGATTTAAGTCAACAAATATGACACAGAACAAAAATGCTTCTAAAGTCAACAGGAAAGCTAAGGTTTTGTATATTGCTTTGGCCTTAAAGGTAATTTTTTTTCCTTCCTCAATTCTTCCCAATCAATCAAACCAACCAAAATGAAGACAAGACAACTGTAATCATATTCCAAGAATTAAATCAGTATAACTGGTTTCAATCCTGGCAGCATTAGAAGGGAGCTTGCTAGTCAGGCCTGGTTTGAAGAGACTGGAATCAAAGGAAATTTATTGAGCTGAGGGTGGAAGGGTTCAGTTTCTTAAACATAATCATGAAAATGGGATGTATTTCTGTTTAACAAAAAAAATCATTTTTCAGCACTTCATTACGGGTATTGAATTTGTAAATAGCAGTTCAGTCCACAGACAAAAAAAAAAAAATACAAGATAAGTAAACTTTTATTTGGTGCCTAGATTGAATGCTTTTTCTAGTTTTTTAAATAATTGTGATCTTTCATTGTCTCAGTTTTGAAAACATATTAGATCATTTTTCCTATGATTGAAGGTGCAACTGTCAGCTGAGAAAACAGGTCAAACAATATATCCAGCAGCCTGCAGGCAAAACATGTTGAATAAAACAAAAATAAAGTTTGATAATATACAGACAAGCACTATACATGGTCCCCTATGAGCCTTCTTCCAGCATTTTTCATAGCAAGAGATAGCTGAAATTACATTTGAAATGCTAAGGCATATTTATGCTCAAACAATTTCACTAACTTCTAATTAATTTCAATTTACTGCAACAAATTTCTATCTTGCAATGCAAGAGAACCTCACTGAGGGCAATGCTAATGCACATCAGGAATGTTTTCCGTTTAAATCAGAGCAAAGACATAAGGCCTGGTAAAGATATATATGGCACAGGAAAAAGTTGTAAACTTTGACTGTCAAGAAAGGATCACCTAAGAAAGAACTAAGAATTTAAACATCATCAATTTCATGTTTTCATCACAGACCTCAAACTCTTCTCTAATTTAGAAATCTAGAGGTGGAACACAACATAACTGGTATGAAATAACATTTGTCTTAAATGCCAAATTATGTAAAATTTTCTAGTTTTACATGGGGTTTATTTTTCAAATGTGAATGTCAAAGCAAGGCTAAATTGGTTTGAAAGAATCAATTCAATAAGTGAATACAACTTAAACATTAACCTTAAGGATGAAACTTGAGCAACATTGAGAAGAGTACATACAATTTTATTAACTGATATAATTTACGTATTTGTTCTTTTTTCCAACTCCAGAGCAGAGCAGTGGTAAGATTAAAGCAAGTATGCCTACATAGGTACTAAAAGTACCAGTATAAAAATTATCTTGCAATGGCACTTATGTATCTCAAACTGTCTCTTCAAAGTCATAGATGTATTTTTTCTCATTACATGTGACAGCACAGTGAAGCTGTTAACATAAAAATTGTTAATAATTAGAACTGAAATGTCCCTACTAAAGATTATGTTAGGCATGGGCAGATATTTGGAGATGTGGCTACGAGATATGTCCACTTTTGTCTCTCTAGTAAACTTAAAAACACTTTTAAAAAAATCTTACCCATAGATCTATTAGGGAAATAACGAGGCTTCTTGGCTCCTGAGTGTCATGCAGATAGGGAAAAAAATTTCCAATGAAAAGTAGCTGGAGTTATTTATCCTGTCAAGCACATGTTTTTTCTTTACCAGGAAGGAAATGAAAAATCAAGAAAAAAAGAAAAATAATTTAATTTAAAGAGATCTCTGTTTGCTTAAGTGTTAAGATTGCCATCTGAGGATTCCAGTGTTGCAAGAAAACCTCCACCTGCATTACTGAGAACTCTCACAAGCTCAGTCTCCAGGCACAGGGTCTGAGGTAGCACCAGGTCTAACTATGAAAGGCACAGGAATCTGAAAGCTATGGAAGACAAATGATCAGAGAGCCACCAGACTATCAAGATCTCCTGAGTGGCTCTTGACTCCTGGAATAACCAAAAGCAGAGGAGCAAGATGCTCCTTCTGTAGCCGAGCTTCCTGTCTGGGCTATCACATTGCACTGAGTTGCACTGAGCAAAAAAAAAAAAATAAAAAAACCAGAACAAAAACTGCTGAGCTTTCCATTCCATGTGCAGGGCTCCAGAGGACCCAGGGCCTCTAACCAAGCTGTACGCAGAGGAAAATACTCCATTAGTAAGGAAATACTCTCTTAGTATGGAAAGGGATCTGTCTTCCTTGAGCACACCCAGGGTGAGGTGGCTGCTCCTTCTGAGATGGATTTTAACAGTGTCTTGAGGACTCCTGCTATTCCAGTGCTGGGATTCCTACAGCACCCTGCTGTCTGAAAACATCCCCAAAATTGACAAGGAGAGATATAAGAAAGCATAAGCAAAGACATTAAGTATGTGAAATACTTCCTCCTTTAACCAGTTCTCCAAGTGTGACTTGACTCCTGCTGTTACTCTCTTTTCCCTTACCTTACATTTTATAAGGCAACTTTCCTGTTTCAAGCCTTGAAGATAATAACAGACTGAGAGCACATAATGGAATGAAGATCAGTATTCCAGCTTTCTTGGGAATCTCATACTCTGACTTCCTGAAATGAGAAACCCCATAGCTGAGCTTCTCAATACATAACAAGCTGCCAAAAGAGTAGGTCTGACTTTCAAGTCCAGAGTGACTTAACCTATGAGCTGTTGAATGTTCAGATCTTTTGCACATCAGTCTATTAACTTATTTTAATTTTTTCAATCCCACTCTGTGTTTACCATCATTCTTCACAAATACCTGCAGGACAGAGACCACCTCTGTACCTTCTTATTGGCCAAACCCCAACAGGTTCACCATCAGGTTTCCTGATTCTCACTCACCCAAGGAGCCCACACGGGAAGAAAGTGAAAAATTATGACCACATCTCAGATTTCTTTCACAGATACAGGCAGTTAGAGGAGCCTTGGGGATGGATTTTATCTTGAAATGAGGAAGGAACACATCTGAAGCCTAGAAAGCCCTCTTGGGTTAAAAATTACAGGCCCAGATGGAAAGAAAGGACACACTTCAAAGCTAAGTGAAGTCATTAGTGGTACTTTGAAGACAATAAACTGCATTTTGCAAGACTAAAAAATATTATTAATGAATTCTCAATACACTGACTTCCCTGGTTGCTCAGTGTTTGTTTATTAAACAGGAAGTGATGAAATAGAAAATGAAACTTTTCATGCAAAAGTTCATGGAAAATGAACTTTTCCAGCATAGCACACTTTACCTGACAGTTGTTTGGTTTTTTTTTTTAACAGCATTTACTGCATCTACAGTTTATTGCATGTTTTCAGTAGTAAACTCCTAATTGTAGCAATTACAATACAGGTTATACAGATTTGAGATGGAATTGGGTGAGTGAATACAGCTTCACTGCTGAGTACACCTGTGCCAAGTAACATTCCTAGCATCTCCTTCTGTGAGCTAAAAATACAAATCACTGAAGCATTCAATTTCTTTATTTTAATAGATTCCAAGCATAGGTAGGAGAAAAAAAGATCAAGTATTAGAAGCCACTGTTCCAAAAGCTGTAGCAGTGTCTTTAGCTACTCTCTGAATCTTTTGTAAATATTTTCATACAGACAAAGAATTTGAACTGGCTGTAAATGTAATGGATTAATTTGCTTCACCAACTGCATGATTCCAGACACAATCCATCTAAACCATAATTAAAATACATTTGGTAGATTTGAGGCTAAGCTTTTTGAGAACAACAGATTACATTAGAAAGATTTTAATGAGGACAGGCCTGATTAAACCCTCACTTCCTCTTTTGGATAGAAACGGGGGAATCCTCAGAATGAGGTTAACATACCATTTACCAACTAGAAATACATGGGAAATCAGAAGAAAGGAAGGACTGAATTAATCATGGGGTCTTTTGAATTTTTAGTAGCATAAAATGGATGTGTCTAGCTTGTACTCACTTCTCTAGAAGAAAAACAAGTGGCTGTTATGTATCACTGTCACCAGAGCATTATTATCTTCATATCATTACTGTATCACTTCCACAAAATGCTGCTCTCCTCATATTGTGTCAGGCATGTTTTAGCATGCATCATCCCCCTCAGCTGAATGAAATGCTAAGCACTCAGTGAAACAAAAACTGTTTGGGTAGAAATGTGCCACAGTTGTGAAGCAATTTACATGAATTAGAATTCACATTAGCAATGTTAAATACCTTCTGATACTTCTACACCAAGAGTGCTGAGTCTTCTGTGGAATGACAGAATGCTTGATAAATTTTATAAACCTATTAGAGAAGACAGAGCTAAGGCACTCCCCAGAACCCAAATGTTGTGGGTTCAGTTCCCTGCCTTCTCACATATTTCATATTTCTTTCACTTTTGGCAAATCACACAATTTCTCTACTGTCTGGCAGGTTTGGAAATGTAGCAATATTCAGTATTTGTTTTCTGTCTGCAAACTGGAGATTTTTATATTTTATTTTATTTTTTTACTCCTATGCTGCATGAATGCATTCATAAGCATATGGGAGACATCCAGATGTGAGGGTAGCAGAGATCACACTAATAATCTCAGTGTTAATTAACTGACACTTACAAATTTCAAAACAATCACCTGAATAAATGTCCAGATGTCCCAAAGGATTTACCATCAGGGTTCCTGTTATAAACATCTTGCTGGCCCCTCTATCCACCCCTTGCAGCAGAAACGGGACTTTGATTTTGGCCTCTCTGAACTCAGGCCACCATTTTTTATTTCTTTTTGAAGATCCTATCCTAAGACATCTACATTTCCTAGAAAGAATAGGGGAAATAGAGTACCTGGAATAGAACATTTCCCTCTGTATTCTACTTTTAAATCTACAGAAAAAAAGTGTAGGCAATCTAAAGCAGTGATCCAGGAGTCCATCTTCAAAGATTTCAAGGTGTTTTAACAGTCTTCAGGTTATCAGACAACAAATCTTCACTACAATAGTTTGATTCCCTATGAAGATACTTACACAGCATGATGAAAATTGCCCAGTTTTCACCTGTTAAAGCTTCCCCATTCTCACACACAACTCCTGGAAACCTGTACCTTTCACAGCTTCTTCAGTATTTGAGCACAGAGTTGTAAGATACTACAGAATTCCTGGTTTGCAATGTCACACCTAGTTACTATTTTACATCAACACTTAGCTGCAAAAACACCATTTGTAGATCACTCAGGTAAATTGTGTAATGCTATGTACAAAAACTTTATTACTGTCTTGGATCTTAAAAACTTACACCATGGCTGTTGTAAATCACCACAATGATATGCTCACTTTGCATTTTAAAATTAAAACAACCTTCCCAACAGTAAGCTGCAGATGAATGTGCAGACAATAGCTCTTATGGCTGAATAAAAGATGAAATGTTATTCTGGTGTGTTAAAAAATAATGCTAAAAAGGACTGCTGAGCATATCTTCAAGCAGATGGAGGAAATTTATTTCCTATGAGGAAATGTATTCCTCAGTGTTAATTTGTTAGATCACTGAAACACCAGACACATCATGCACTACAGAAGAAAGAATAAACTTATTCATAGACACCAGTCAGAACCAGGATCTCTTAACAGTATTTTTCAGACTAGAGCTAAAACACCTGGGAGAGTATTCTGCTATTATGAAAACTAAACTTTCAACAACACTTAGAAATGTGTCTTAAAAAACGATTTTTCAATGATACAGATGAAAGAAACATTAAGACCCCAACACTTTACAAGGCTTAGGATTAGCAAAGGTCTCCAAATCTATATTCTAACAACCACACATGCATAGTTACTGCCAGTTGCCAACAGCCCAAAAAAGAGTTTCTGATGCAGTCAGAATCTCAACAACAGTGAACCCAGAGTCATTCAGTATAAAACTAAAGACAAGGAAGCAAATTCAAAGTGACCCAGCATGTGACACAATTACACAAAAAAACAGATGGTGTTTTTCAGATAGGAACATGCTTGCCTTTCAGGTAGGAACATGCTTATAAACAGTTGACCAACAAGGCTCCTGCTCCAAAGCCTGAGCCCAAGGAAATGATGTGATCATTTGGGGTATTCTAGCCCAGGTTCAGGTCTGAACACACTGACACAGCCTGCAGGCAGCTCAGAGCACAGGCTGAGGGAATTTGCATCTCTCTGAACAAAACTGTGCTAAGAAGAGGTGGCATGGAAAGAACTGAGCCCAATGAGGGAGCAGTGCAGAGGTCAGAGGGTGAGAGATGGAAGGCCTACAGGAGATGAGTTGATTACCTAGGACTCCACCAGCAAACCATCATGCGTGTTCTTTGGTTTGCTACCATCAGTTTCTAAATTTCTCAGTTCAACAGACTAGGGCCTAAAACATACCTTGGATTATCTCTATTGTAAAAACTGTAATACAAACTACAATGAGATTTTTCCCATTAAATATTAAACATTTTCTTAACTATAAATATTTTATATTTTAAAATGTTACATAATACTTTTAGTACTGCAATTCTATAATCACCAAAATTCCACAATGACTTGAAGTTATATTGTATACCTAGAGGGATCTTTCAATTCAAGTTGCTCAAAGAAATTCCACTTATCCACTTCCATTTCATTAGTGACTCAAATACTAAACTCATTTATTTTACTTTTGGGGAATCTCATGTGCAAAGGGTTTCTAATGACATAGAAGTGTATTAAAATATAATAATGACAGGCAGGTTCTTTTTAACTGGGACTACTACATCTTTGAGCAAAGCTAAGCCAGTCAAATGCGTATGATTTAAAAGCTTAACGTGGTACATAAAGGATAATCCTCAAAATGTTAGGTTTTACTGATTCAAAGCCATGCATCCCCCAGTTAGCACTTCATTAGGCTATTTACATTTCATAATTCCTTTCCTTTTTATATTTTAATTAACTGACATCCAAACTTGCCTTGATTTCTAATAGCTCTTTCTGAATAGCAGAATTTAGGCTTTGACTTATTTAATCTCTCCAGCAAGAGTGAAACATGAAAACACCTGCCCTTTGAGCCCACTGATCCATTGTGTCTTTCTGCAAACCAAATCAAACCCTCAATTTTCAGCCTCTTGTAGCTTTGCAAGCTTTGTCAGCAGTCAACCACCAGATCTCACTAGTATTGACCTGGTATCTAATAGAAAGTAAAATTTTACAACAGAATGACATGTGCATTTCACACTGGGTTACTCCAAGAGTCTCGTTTGCAGTATGACAAATATGCAAAATTTTTAATGTGGAAGATTAAAATAACATTAAAATTAAGCAATATAGAGTAATATGAGTTATGAAAAGAGAAATGCCATGGCAAATCTGCCATGTATGTGTAGTCCAGTGAGGTTACAAAAATAGCACTCATTTCCACTTCACTTTCTTAGCCTATTTTTCACCTTGGGTTGGTTTGTTTTCTCTGCCAGTGTATCATATGACATTTATTTCCTTTCCTTCATTTCCAAGCTCTCTAACCAGTTTGAGCTACCTACTTGTTCTTCAGTGAGACATTCAAGGAGAGAACATTCCAGTACAGAAACTTCCAAAGACCTTTTGTTTTAGTATACAAAGGGCAAAATAGAAACTTGCTTACTGACAGGTGGGCAGATTTCTGACATCCCAGACAATATAAACCAGCAGTTGCTTAATTACATTTCACTTCAAGTACACTTTCACATGTGACACATTCTGTGGAATTTATGCAAGGAAGAAAACCCAGCCACCACAAATAAAATAAAAAAAATAAAAAAAAAAAAAAGAAACAAACAACATATAAAACCCATGCAACAAAAATTGGCTATATTATTTCAATGACTACCAAGTACTATTACTAACATTTTAGTAGCAGTTCTGCTCAAGTTACATGATGTGACATTCAGGATATTTCTGACTCTGGCCACCTAAACTAATGCTCCCAGAGATACTAGCATTATTTAGCTAAAATCCAAGTGATTTCTGTTTTTTTAAATCATATTTCTAATAAGGCATATATACAGTTCAAGTGAGAAAGAGGCTAAGATGGACTCCCATCCTTCAAGCAAATTTTATTTCTACAAAAGGAAGGGTCTTTGCAAGCTTTGTCTTTGTAGAAATGGGACATAATGTTTCAAGACTATTTCCTGTAAAAGTAGAGAATTACACTTTGCAATTTCTGCTAATAATAGAACTAGAGAGATAAAGGAGAGCTACAAGGAACTGCTCACATAATTGAAGATTTTCATAAATAATCCCTCATCTTGCTATGCATCTGAACTTCCCTACAAAGTTTGAAAAGGAATTATATCCCTTCTACCAAACAGTATGGGAAGGTTCAAGAAAGCCACATTCTGTATTCAGAATACATTCTGGAAGCCACATTCTGTATTCAGCTTCAGTGGTGTTCTGAATTGTTTTTTAGATCTCTGTTATTTATTTCTATATAAAATAATTTATGTATCTAATATATCATATATGCTTTTTGTTCCTTAGAATCATTTGATGGAAATTATTGGTCTTTGAGATTATTTCTATTTGTATGGAGTTACTTTGGCACTAGTGTAAAGCTGATAAATACTAATAAATGTGCTTTGAAAATCTCCACTGCTCAGCACAAAACCTGAAGGGCCATGGAAGTTCCCATGAGTGCATGAACTTGTGTTTATCTTGAATAACACAAGAAGAGCAAAGCCACACCACTAAGCAGAACTGCCAATCATCCCATGCTCACCTGGGAGATCCCAAACCAAAGTCCTGAACAGACCTATTTAGGCTGCACTTGAACCTGGGTCTCCTTTGTCAGAAGGCAGTGTCCTGGCTGCTGCATTGCTGCTGGGATAGATTTTTTTTCTGTCTTGTATTATTACAAATAATTAAACATTATTTAATGTCAATCATCTATAGCACAAGAGAGCAAGGCTCAGACTCTGGATCTAATTAGTTAATTACTAATACAACATGGCACACTTACATATGAGAGGATTTCAAATAACATGAAGGAGGGATGTGGCATATTCAACACCAGGGTTGGAATCAGTCAGGGTGGGAATTTAAATCCTGGCTTTCTGTATCCACACTTTCGGGCCTTTAATTTTGATGAGAAGTCTCAGCATTGCCAAAACTGGAAGGAGCATCCCTGAAGAAAATTTTGCTTTGACGACCTGCCTGATCTTAGAAATGGAATAAATTTTCTTCCCCCTCAACTTGTTCCAAACATTGCTGGGAATGTGAACTGCAAGAATTAGATGCTTTTGCACAAAAAAGCAAGACACACTTAAGGCTGACTCAAACAACTTCCAGTGCACCTCAGTAGTTTAAACAGAAAAAAAATTGAACTGGGAAGACTCTAGTCTCAAGTGAACATGAAGCAAGTCCCATGTCCAGATTACACTACTAAGAAAACAGAGATCAGAGGAAAAGCATGTTTCTGGGGAATGCAAAACACTTGAGAAGTTTAAAAGCAAGAGGAGGGGGTGTTCCTGACCAGATCTCACTAGTATCTAACGGTATCTAATAGAAATGAAAATTTACAACAAAATGACACATACCTGGTGCCAACATAAGGTTTTACATTTACAGTTTTGGAAAACACATCAAGCCTAGAAGGCCACTAGTATGGCTCTTGTGCTGGTGGCACAAGACAGGATATTTCTGTGATTTTTTTTTTATACATGCTTTTCACTACTTTTTGGAAAGACCAGATTGAAATTGCACATTCTCATATGATAAATACAGCCTGGTTAATTTCCTCCCCACTTTGCAAGCCATTCTTCATTAAAATGGATACAACGTAGATTTTCAATAGTAACTGAGAAGGGAAAGAACTGACAACTGTTGCTTTTGCTGATAAATACACATCTCATCTTAGAAAACACTGCCTGTCCTCCCTTCTTATGTGTGTTAGCCTCCCTGTGCAGAACAAGTATTTAACTTTAATAGTATAGTGTATATAACCAATACCTCAATAACTGATTTCTAATTAAAAAAAGATGCTTAGAGCACCCGGCAGTTTTTATAGGAGCGTCTGCTTTATTTCATTTCATAATCTCTGTGCACACATGTTAAGCTCTTTATCATATGAAAGGACTAAGTTCTGTCACTTGAAAAACCAATCCGTGAAAAATGGGTGAAGCAGAAACGTAGGCAAGTGATGCAGTGTCATGGAATAAGCAGACAATGTGCTACCCTGAATTCCCCAGCACTTTGCTAGCATCAACTCCCAGGAGCTTATCTGTTTTAATCAAGGCCTCTGACACTGACTCTGCAGAGCATAATGATAATAACAATAATAATAATAATACTAAAGGCTCAGTGCTTGGTGCCATGTTTGCTGTTATACTTTTGTGACAAGTATGACACACCCTATTTCTCATGGTTGGGAACATCATAGCCAACAAGAGGTGCAACTTCCAAAGCAAAGCTGGAACTGTTCAACTATAAAATAAACACTGCTTGGCATGTTTTAAATAAATACTAAAGAATTAGAGAGCACATGGCAGAAACATTAATCTCATAATCCTCCTAGCATGTCTGCTGTGGATGTGAGCACTGACAGGTGGTTCGGGCTGGGGCTCTTGGCTGGCATCAGCTCCAGCCTGGAAAAACACACAGTTCCTAAATTTTAAAAAACAATAAATGATCACATTCTGCCTGAAGCTGTTAGGTCTGGCCTGGTTATTCAGGATAGTCTGCTGACTGATGAAGGTGAGATGTGTGTAAGCCCAACCTGGGTATGGAACAAAAAAGAGATGCAGTCCTTGTGCCCAGAGCCCCTTATAAAGAGAGCAAGCATCCTCCTGGCTTCCATTTGGAAAAGGTGCAAAATCCACAACTGGCTGCTATATCAAGATTTCAGCTTGTAAGACATATCACACAGCAGGGCTTCAATAATCATGATTTTTTGCAATCCACCAGAAGAGGTTTTCCACCTCTTTCTAAAGAGCATAAGCAGCTACTTGGTGTGACACACTTCAACCACACCACACATGTCCCTAAAACTTGATACACAGCAGCTAAAAAACCCTGCTTTTTCCAAAACCAGCATGTCACAAAACAAATGTAGGTACTGATATTTATGGTATTGATATTTATTTTGAATATGATGTTCATGACATAGCCTAATTTTACTTAATTCAAAATAATGATAAATTATTCTGAGAAATACTATTTTTTTAGCTTAAATAAATGTAACTAGAATAAATTAAGAGTTAAAACCTTGTGATTCAGCATGCTGTTTGCCTAGCTTTACTTAAAATGAGCAGCTAGATTTGCTAAAGTCCTAGGTCATAATAAGAGTTAATTCTCTCAGTAATTTTCCTGGTAGCTGTGACAGTGCTGTGTTTTATATTTTTAGTATTAGAAAAATTATGATAAAACTTGAATGTTTTGGTTGTTGTTAAGAAATGCTTTTCTTCCTAACTCTGGGGCTTTTCAGTTCCCCACATTCTGCTAAGGAGTGCAGGTGCAAAAGAAGCCTAAACCAGAAGAAAAGGAGGCTGAAAGCATCAGTAGAAACTACAAATCAACCAGATAAGAGAAGTCAGTGGCAGAAGCAGATTAACTAATAATAATGGGAGCAGAATTGGTCCTACAAGAAAACTCTTTGTCACTGTCAAATCAAGGATGAAATTTAAAATTGAAGCCTTAGAATTTTTAATGTTTAATAAAGAAAAAAATATTTCCTTACTTTTACATAATTCCACTTAGATTATTCATTATCAGGGCTTCATTTAATTTGTTTCTGACTTCATGACTCATCCCTCTAGTCCACCTCCTTTGTTTTGTTTCTTTTTTTGTTTGGTTGGTTTTTAACCTAATGGCAGAGGAAGAAAATAGGAAAGAAGGAAAAGAAACAGAGGACTTTATACAGAGCCCTCTTTCATACTGAGCTTTAAGATTTGGAGAGGGAGCATAGAGAGCAGTGAGAGCCAGGGAAGTGTCAGGAATTGAGGAATCTGTCAGCATAAGAGTTGGCTTTTAAGTGGTGAATTCCGCAATCTTCTCTCTACTGAATCTAGCAATGCTTGCTCTTTCCATAAAACCTGTTCTTTCAAATCCACACTGTCTGATCTGCACCTCCCTCAACATGATTTCCCTCAAACTCTCCAGTATCTGGAAAATTTGGGTCAAGCACTGCATTTCATTGCAATTTTTAAAAATCATGCAGCTTTCTCCATCCCTTGCCGACCCTTCAAAAGAAAAGGAAATAAAGGAAATAATATGAAACTTGCAGAGGCAGTGAGTCCCATTTTCAATTACAAAGAAAATAAGTACTAATGCATTTAGAGTAACATTTTAAATCACTTTTAAATCTTTCATTCCTTTTTATTCATCCTTACTGTTGTACCTTGCCCAGAAAGTTCCTTTTATGATCTTTCCAATGAACTTTCCAGTGTTAGTGAGGTAAGATTTTAATATAGTTCTCCTAATAGATTGCTTTCTACTCAACGACACAGCAGAAAATTGAAACATGAACCAAGTATTATGGACTCAAGAATATTCTGTGCTTAGCATCCCTTTATTTTGATAAAGCTCACCACTGCAGCATGTATTACAGATTGAAACAGTGCATGAGCTCAGCAGCAGGTGAATTAAGTCAAACAACTATATTGAAGGTAATTGGTTGTATGCAGCAAAAAGGAAAATACACATTCCAAGAGTGTGTCCTCTTTTTCCACCTTCCTTAAGATTCATTAAGTGACTCTGAAACTGTTTTTTTTTCCACAAAGCCCTTAATGTTTCACTAGGATTTTCAAAACTACCTACATGACGTGGGAACACAATTCCCATTGATTTTTCTAAGAAATTGTTTGCAGATTATTTCTATGCTTCTGAAAATGCAGCGTCCCATGCTTAACCCTCCATGCTGTTCCTGTCAGATATATGAAAGGTTTTGAGCTGCAAACATAGTAAATGCTGCCAAGGTCAAGAAGAGAAGAGGGGACTGAACCACTTGCAGAATTGAGAATCTGAAAAGTGCTTTTCACAGGTGAAGGACACCAGTATTTGCAAATACCAAATTTTTCTACTTTAACTGCAAAGACCAACAGCACAGTTCCTGCACTCTTTTCTAAATGCCTTTTTTGGGACAGCAGATGTATAAGAAACTCAAATAAACACCGTATACCTGTGTATCCTGTGAATCCTGTCCTGGTCTTTCCAGATCTCTTTGGCCAAAGTGACTGACTTTTCCAGAAATACTTAGAACAGCACTTTGGCTGGCAAAAAAAGGCTGAAATTTGCTTGATGTGACAAACTAGAAAATACACGAGTGCATCTTTGTTTCTAGTTTGTGATCTCAGTACTGCTTCACATGAAATCTTAATTTCTGCAATCTGAAACTGCCTGGAAAGGTATTATTTATGTCCTATTTCTCAAATGCATTCCAAAGATCTCTGAAACAATGAACCAAATTAGGTGTTTCAAATTTAGATAGTAAACACTGCAAGATATAGAAATATTCAAAAGAAAATGAACTGCATGCACATATACAGTTGTCTTTCCTAACTTGTACAGACCTTGGAATATGTCAGAAATTATGAGCTTTATTTTTTTTCCCCACTCAAGATTTAAAGTATTTCAGGAAGACGGGTGGAAGCCAGGAGAAGGGGAAGTTGGTGATGTGGCAGCACTAGGTCTCACCAGCACAGGTGATCTAGGGAAATCCATCCTGTCACTGAGCCTGGAATCACAGATCATTTCAACCTCAGAATTCAGGGAAAAGAGAAACCTGCAGGCCTCCTGCCTCTGCACTGCACAAGGTGAGCAGTTTGGCTCTCAAAAGGCAGAAGTGCCTCACTCCTCAGCTAAAGCTTGGCTATGAAAGAGTAGATGCCAGCAATTAGAACAAATGAGTTGTATTAATTAAACTAATTTTAAAACTATTATCAGTATCACTATAATGGGATGAATGAACGAATGAGGGTAAAAATGCTTAATAATTTAGATAGTGCACTAGAATAAATATTTTCCCATGTTTTTACCAGACATATTACATATCTATTGGATTAAATATCTATTGGACTGCTCTTTGCTATATGTCTGGAAGAGAAGCCTAAGTACTATACATGGGCATCATGACAAATGCATACTCGTTTACTTCAATAATGACAAATATAACAGCTGTTTTTCATATGCACAGCTGCTACAACTAGGCCTGCCCTAGAACAGCAACTTCATACTATGAAACAAGCATTACTAGCACAATAATTTTAATAAAATGAAGCTGTTTCTTTCGCTGGTATGGGAAATGTAAAGATACATGATTGGTCTGTTTTCCTACTCCATTTACCTCTGACATATCAAACATTGGTGCAAGCTGGATCAGAGCCTCAACGGGACAGTTGCTTTATCTTGTAGCAAAGAACAAAAAAATAGATTTAAAAAAAGGAAACAAAACCCAGCTGGAGAAAACCAAAAAATGATGTAATACTTGATAGGTTGGAGATGTCAGTATAATTCTGCTCTCTTCCTGGAAACAGCAATGCTGCAGCAGATTACTGGAACTTGAAATAGTGGATGAATAACAAAAAGCTGGCACTGCAGAAGAGAAAGATTCAGGGAGGTAAGAAAATAGTCTTGGAATTTAGCTCCAAAATGATGCTAATCAGGAAACCTCCCAAGCTGGATAACTGTATCATCAGTGCCTGCCCTCCTAAGGCTCCAGGACCCCCCCAAAAAGATGCTTGAAATGGGAAGTTCAGAAAGAAAAAAGATGAAAAAGCAGTTGTGTTGAAGTTTACATTTGGAAGACAAATTTAATTTGCCTGAGTTATACCCTGTTTTCTTCTGTTCTAAGTGGATATTACTACAAGTGAAACATATTTTCAGATTAGTCAGAACACTGAGCTTCAAACAAATGTTTTCCAGGTGTGCAATCAAACAAGTGTCAACAGACACCTGGTTCTTTATTCCATGCAAAGCTATACATGTGATACAGATTTTTATAGCTCAAGGCAAAACTATGTAGAACTTCCTTTATAGCAATTTCTAAGCTTTGCAAGTTTTATTTCTTGACTTTCAAAATTCACTTCCTTGTGCTCACCTCAAATTTTAGAAATGTATATAACAGGGTTTCTTTATTTTAATTATTTTTCCCCTTTCCTTTAGAAATGCTCAGCCTGAAGATATATATTTAAATAAGGTAAATCAAGCATTCTCTTAGGAGACATAGATAACATTTCAAAGCAACGGTAGCCTGTGATAAAGGGAAAAGACAAAGAGGAAAATTATCAATTCCTCAAAAGAAACAGACTTTAGAGGAATGGCTCTTCAATTAAGAGCAGCTGTAAAATCTACCAACTTATATACTGGCCATTCCCAAGACAATTCCTGTAGTTTTTTCAGGTTTTGTCTCATCTAACTCCTTTCCTGAGTCCCTGTCAGGCTTCAAACACAGAAGGAAAAGGAAAAGGACAGTCTCTGCCCTGAAGACTCTCCAGTCCAGGGCATGAGACAACTTACAGAGATAAATCAGGGAGAATAAAAATGAGCTATTGACAGGCACACAAGTTGCCTGACTTTTGTCAAGCTTTTAGAGGCAAAGGGTTTATTAAGATACAACGGAGAATTAGGGTGGTGGATGTTTTTGTGTGTCAATTCAAGTGCTTCCAAAGCTAAAAGGAGGAAGCATACTACCATGATAGCAAGAAGTTGACAAAATCCTTACATCACAGGCTCCCTAAAACAGGATGCAACAGTGTGACATCACACAAAAATTACATAGGCTGGGAAAGGCCTTCAGCATCAGTAACAGAAAAAAACAAGCATCTTATTCTGACATGATGCAGAATGGGAAAGCCATGCAAGAGGTTGGCTGAGAGCAGGCAAAATGATCCGAGTGAAAGGTTAAGAAAAATACTTCAGTTCCAACTAGATGTGAATGAGAAAATATGGCATCTATTAAGACCAGAAAACAGACTATTACATTACTGGAATATGGAGTGTTATGACAAAATTGTGCATGGCTAACAAAAGCTGTAGATTAGAGCTGTCATGTAAGAAGGAAATCATGTAAGAAGAAAGCAGATGCCAGGACATAAAAGGTAATAAAAACTGAGAATGAGATCAAAGTTATAGGCCAAGCAACAGAAGAGATGATACTGCCCAGAGAAACTAGGAAGGAGGTACCCTGTGCTTGTGGAGAGGAGATAAAGAGCCCTGCTTTAGCCTCTTTGAAATGACAGTCAGTGCCAGGTGAAAATTAAACATTTCCTCAAGACACCACCAGTGTTTAAAAGGACGTGAAGAAACAACACTGCTATCAATGTGCTAATTATTTCTTACAGAAATATCTTTCAAGGAAGGAAGCTGTTATAGGTGCTGCTGATACCACAACCACTACCTGGACCACTACTGAAAAAAGAGGCTGAGCTTCCTCCTGCAATATGTTTTCTGGGGACCTGGGGGTGTGAAAAGAAATTCCTGCTCACCTCATTTAGCACAAATACTACCCTGCCTTCATGTTTTTCAAAATGATACAGTATCTCCAAGCTAACTCTTCCTCAGGCTGAAAAAGGCAGGGTGTAGCATCCTTACAGTTGTCTGAAAAGACTCATGAGCACTGACGACTTCTGTGTGATGTGGAGTTATTCTCAGGGACTCTGATCAGAATCCTCAGAAGTACTGTCCCACACAGCTCCTCAGGAAAAGACAGCTTTAATTCTGGGAGTACAGGTAAACCTGATCAATTAAATTTGTCAGACAAACAAATACCTCATAAAAAACAGAGACTTGAAGCAGTTAGATGACAGATTTTGAGCTGAATAAATTAAACAAATGGCATCACCGCTGACTGTTTTCCTTACACTTGGTAAGTACTTAGATTTCGTTTATACAAAACACTAAGAATAAGGGAAAAAAAGAAGAGAGACGCTTTCTAAGATGCCTTTCAGTTCAGTAAAGCAAGTATTAGCTTAACCAAACTCTCCTTTTGGGTAATATGTGGAGATTGTATTAAGAATGGACTGAAAAGGGAGAAGGACAAATGGCAGAGAGGTGGGATTAAAACCTTCACAAGGGGAAGTGAGGAAACACTGGTCTAGCCTTATCTATCTCCAGTTCAGATGTCTAATTCCCCTTCATGAGAGTTTAAAACAAACTTGTGTTCACAAACCATAAAAAAAAAAAAATAAAATCATTCTACCAAAACTGCTCATATTGCCTAATAAAAAAAACATTAAGAGCTTGGGAACTAAACATTAATTTTCAAACATCAAAAGAACAAATCTTCATGCGTTTAAACCCACACGATTCTGTGCATCTGTAAACACACACCCACACCATTCTGTACATATAGCAAATTCTTATTAAGTTAAATCTGAGCCCATTTGCAGAGCTTACAATGTCACCACAAACAAAGCAAAAGATATTACGGAAAGTTCATGAATAATTTAGGAACAGAACAAGCTGCCTTAAGTGTTGCCAAAACGCGATAATGTTAATTTTGAAAAAGGAAGAAATATTTAAAAGAGTGTTCTTTACAAACTACAGCACAAACCACATTGACATCCTGACACCAGCCTGGTAGGTGTTTCATCTGCAGACAAGTACAACAAGATGTTCCAAAGACTTGAATTTAGGCATTTGTTTTATCAGAGGAAATTATAGATAAACTTGCTACAGCACCTTTGCAGGATCCTCCTGTTTTTCATTGTAACTGCAAGACATTTTCAAGGGAATCTTTTTATACCATAGAGCTGAAGAAGGGACTTTTGCAATATGCTTGGTTCATCACAATTAGAAAATTAGCAAAAAAATATTTACAAATATTTAAGAAACTATTTCCTCAGAATATTAGTAGGAAGAAAACTTCAAATATTCAATTTCAAATATTCTCTACCCAGGTAGAGATTCAGTGTTAACAGTAAGCACCACATGAGAACTGCTTTATTTGCTCCACGTCTATACTTGTGCTACCAGTTACTATGTTTCCTCATTTATACTTCATGAATCATTCAGCATTTTCCTATTTCTTATTTCATATTTGCTCCCTCCTAACAAGGACCTTTCATAACAAAGTAATCCAATCTACTTGTTCAGTTGATGTGGCTAAAAGTTCTTTGTGGTTACCACTGCCTACTACATGAGTGCCCATCCTCTCTTGCATATTCACTAAGCACATGACCTCTCCCAATAGAGCCAGCTACGTACAGAAGAAAAATCACATCATCTTTATTCCAGGCAGAATGTGTGATTATTTACAGCTTTCTAGTTCAACACAATTATATTGTTGAGGCTGCTATGATTTCCATTGCTAGGCCAGTTATCTCTGTCTTCCAAGTTTTACTTGCTCTAATGTCTGGCAGGATATTATGCTGAAATAAAAAAGATATTTAGCAGCCACTCAATGAATGGCAGAGGATTTAGATGCAAGATAACCAAATAATAGGACAACAGTAAAGGTGACCAATAAACTTCCTAAGTGAAAGTCACTTAGCACCATCAATTCTCATAAATAAAACCCCAGAAGCTATTATTAGTATAACTGGCATTTAATACTTGTGAAAGAATAAACCTTGTTTCAGCTTGGAAAATGTATGACAAATAGATTAACTCTCTAATTTGAAAATTACAGACAGTTCTCAGTTGCAATGAAAAGTGTAAGAGTCCCAAATTATATACAAGTGAAGAAGTCTCAAGCTCCATACTCCTGAACCTTCCAAAGTGTAAGTCTTTGGGACTAAGCAGGTAGGTTCTTAACTCTTTCAGATAGAAGACATGAATCTCAGAGCTTCACTGAAAAGAAGTGATCAAAGACAACATCAAGTGGCCTGAGACTAAAATTTTAAATTTAAGCTAAATGTCCAAAAGCAGTAATTTTTCTGTTCCTTTGTATCCCTAAATTGAACTAATCTTAAAAGTAATTTTTTCCAGGGTGTGGGGGAGTGCTGTTTGTCTTTTTCATCCATAAAATACTGTGGCAAGTGTAATACTCAGCTCGACAGCAACAAAACTGCTCTGCCAGGATGCACAACCCAAGGCTATAGTTTGCAGGACAACAAAAGCAAAGTAGTGATTTTAGCTGTGCTCCTGTGTACTAAATCAGCAGTTCCAAACAGTTACAACTACTCATATTGACTGAAAATAACAGGGTTGCACAGGTGTAAGTGGAGGGCAATTATACAATGAAAAATATCATTTAAGCACAGCAACATCATTAAAGTTGCAGCACAGCCTGATTTACAGCTCCCAGAAGTATTATGTAGGGCTTGCAGTTTAGAAAACACATATTGTTACTTGTAAATGGAAACTACTTTATATGAAAATGATTGAAATGCAGAAATGAAGCTCTAAAATGGCAGGGGTACAGATCCACTTGTCACTCTTTGGACCTTCACCTTTTGAATAAAGGGTCCTTTGAATTTTCCCTTGAAGGAAGGGATTGCAAGAGGAGAACAGAAAGGTTCCTAATGCAGAAATGGTGCTTGGACTTTGACCAGACTTGAGAGGCTTAAAGCTAATTTAACATTTCTTCCTAGATGTCTTCCAAATGCAGAAATGCACTGGAGAACCAAGTGTGGTTCTCATACATCTTCAAAGCCAATATAGGGCTGTATTAAAACTTGTTTCATTTGTACCAAGAAACTTGAGAGCAACAGCACTGGATCATAAAACACTTTGAGATAAATTAAGCATCATCGATATAACAGGTTTTGTCATTCTTTAATCTCTCTCCAAAGACTGCAGAAGAAGACAAAGCTTCCAGCAAGCAAAATCAAAAACAATACCAAGGATAAATTGAATTTTAAATGTATTGCAAGGAATAACCGTGAAGCATTAATAATGTACAAAATTCATTTAAACTTATGAGGAACATGCCCAATCTCCAATGTTTTTTAAAGAAATTAAGCAATAACTGTATTCTAAGTGAATGTTCTAGAGAGTAAATGACTTATGCAGTGCAATAAATGGTACAGCAAATTGAGGAGTATATTTTAAAAGTAGGAGCAATTTTCTCTCCATAACCTTCACTTGAAAGAACATTATTGCTATTTTATTAAATGGTCTAAATGAAAAATAAATTAGAAGGCATTTTATGGGGTTTAAATACACTTAATAGCACAGTAAGATGTGTGGCTTTAAATGGCAACTTTCTAAATTATACTCCATTGGCAGCAGAGAATATACAGAACATTTCAAAGAAATAATCATGACGAAACATTCAGTATTGTTTCCTACAGGACTGCTGAATGGTATCAAAGATCTATTTCATCTCTGCTTATGCAACTCATTATTCAAATTTTTGCTTCATATAAATCGAGGATTCTGGCAGGTTATTGGTCCCCTGATGAATAAAAAAAAAAAAAAAAGCAGCAAAGTCTAGTATCTTCAAGACATACACCCTATACAAAGTACAGATGGAGGAAAACTTAGATGAATCTTGCATGGCAATCTGATGCATTTCCCAACCAAGATAAAGAAAATACCACTGATGTGCCAAAAAGTTTCTGATCAAGGTAATTTTCTTCATACTAGGACAGAGATTCAGTTCTCAGAAAATACACAAGGAGTTTTTGATGTTACAAGATGTCCTATAACATAGCACAAAATAATGTGGAAAATAGGTCTTGCATTGAACCTGGACAACACAAAAATGATGTGATTTTTTTTGCCTAGTATGAATTACAAAATAAAGATTTCATTTTTCATTCCAAGAACAATATCTGACGTATTTACCTAACTTGTAGGCAACCAGAATATTCATGTTTCTATTCATTAATATATTTATTTTTGGAATGTAGTTAATAAACTTACATAAAATAGCCAAAAGAAAGTATGAATGCCACCTAACTGTAAGGGGAAGTTGTTACCTTACTAAAAAAAGAAAAAAGCCAATGAAAAAAAATTCATTGCCATTGTAGAGCATTATTTTTCACTCGACTGTAGTTGAGTCCCTAACACTTTTCCAAGGTTTTACAGAGCTGTAAGTGGACTCTCAAACAGCTGCTGAGGTTGATGGCAAAGGCAGGAGGCCCTGGGGTGAAGAACTTGCATGGCCAGGCACAATGTGCCTTTAGCACGTGTAAATACAGAGTACAGTGTCACGGTCTTTTACTTTCTCACACAATAGTCAGTGTATTTCTTTATAAGCCTACACTAAAACGTATTCTGCTCCTTTCTTGTGTGCTGCAGGTTTGAGACTGCCTCTTTGCCCCAGTTTTGTCTATTACCTTGGCTACAAGTTTTCATATGATGCTTCAGGAAGTTGCATAAATATGAAAATCTATTATTTGAGCTGCACACGGTGAAAAGGCACAGGCAGTACCCTGTGCAGAAATACTCAGTGCTGAGTAAAAGTGTAACTGACTACTCGTAGCAGTTTTCTATGCTGTAGATTAGTTTCTTCTTAACTCCCATCAGGATATTCAGCCTACTTTAAGCAATCTTGCAACAAGGTGCAGAGCTTCACCATTTTATGCAGACTGAAGGCCTGAAGGGCAGCCTTTTTGACATAGGAAATATTTGCTCAGTGTACGAAAGAAAAATGTTCAAAGATAATAAAAAATAAAAAAAACACCTCAAACCCAAACGCTCAAGATACTTAGCCTGATTCTAAGCAAAAAGTATGGCTCTACTACCTCTCTTTCAACTTTTCCCTATTATTTTGAATTCACTGGATGATGTATTCTTAAAACCAGTGTTCAACACCTCAGGGGAGGTAGAGAATGATCACCATCAAGAAGGCACTGTAAGAAGGTTTTTCCAGCTGATGTAAACACGTTAAAAATACAAAATTATGTCTCTTGAATCAATCTTTTTTTTCTTTCTCCCTGCTATGTTGCAACATTTTGTCAATTAACATATGTTTACCTCACCATATGCCTGACAGACACCTAAAAGATAAGAACGCTTATCAGGTCGTCTCCTGGTGCATGATGGAGACAATGAAGGTAGCAGGACACCCAAAGAGACTAAAAGATAAGGATGACTCCTCTCCGGGAAGTCTGGAAATCTGTGTGTATCAGGGACTTATGCACAAAAGGGACCCCTTTTCTTTTCCTGTATAAAAATCGCCCAAAAAGAACCGAAAAGCAGCCAGCAGCTCAGAGGAGCCAGCAGCTCAGAAGGACACGTGGAAGCCAGCTCCTGTGACTACAAACTCCAGCCAGCTCGGCGCGAAAAGGCGAGAAGCAGCCCTGAAGGCCCAAGCGGAAAGCGGCGAGGCGGCTTTCTTCTAGACCCCCCCTCTCTCGGCACTTCGGCTTCAGCTACGGGACAGAGAAGCGGCAGGAGCGACAGACCCTACGCACCCGACCACAGCCAGAGGCCGAGGACGGCGGACGGTGATAACATCTTGATTACCCTCCTTCTTTCCTCTTCTTAACGACTCTTCTCTCCAAAGTAACTAATTGTATAAATCCTAAATAAATCCTTTTAACTTGTTTAAATCATAAAGCCTGGTTATTTTTGTAAATTCACGCGTCGTCTATGAGTAGTGGCTGAAATTTCCTCGCAAACAAAATATAAATAATAACTCGGATCGTAACACTAGCCCTTTGGCACCTGGGTATCACTCTTTAGCACTGATAATAAAAAGTTAACAAAACTTTATTAACACTTCTTTCAACCTAAAACCTCTTGAGATATTATGATAGTCAAGAAAGCTTTGACCGAGTCCAACAGGAACCTTTTCATAACTCATAGATCTATCCCAGGCCTTTTGTGCTAATACACATGGATTATCCTGTGGTATAAAACCAAGTAACCATCTAGAAACATTTTGAGACTTTCTTGGACCCCCAGTTCAGGCAAGTGAATTACCACTAAGAGTTTCAAAGCTCAAACTCACTTCTCTAAATATACATTGGGTTACTTGAAACATTTTGCAATTCATCTAGTAGAGCCTTCTTATAACTCTTCCTTGCCAACCAAAATTCAGAGCTCAGACATGACCTGTGCTCCACAAATGTCTTAAATATGCTTTCCAGTCTGTCACAACACCTTCCAAGCTACCAACAAAAATCATACACATATCAGGCTTAATTCTGTGCAACAGCTAGATTTGTATAAGTATGAAGATAAAGCTTTCTGAAGATATTTTGAAGATTTTTGAAGACATGCAGTTTTAAAACCTGGCGTTTATAGTTTAAGCAAATACTTGTTTTGTAAAATTGCAAGAGAGAAGTCTGGGAGTGAAACAAGGAGCCTGAATATAGATAGTGCTTTGTACATGAATTCAACAAGCTGTCCCCTGTCCTGAAGAATCCCTGTGCCAAGGGCAGCTTGCCCTATACTGAGAAAGAGTTTACAGTGGCAGATGCCTCACCCTTGTAGTCCAAATTAACCTGGCATAGTGAATAAAGGATGCAGTCTGGGAGGAAAAAAACCCAACAGTTGTTTATAAGGCAGTTTTGTAATACACAAGTTGTGTTGGTTTTTGTTTTGTTTTGTTTTCATTTGGGTTCCTTGCTTTGCACTCTGCCTTCTTCTCCAGTCAATCTCTCTTTAGGATTAATTCCTGTCTGTGGTTCATAAGAGATGTTAGCTGAGAAATTATGGCTAGACTGAGTGGTACTTGCAGAAAAGCGGTATGGTTTATTTATTAACACATGTAAATTGGTACTTTGAAACTATAAAACAATCTTAAATCATGGTCATAAATTGTTCTGCTGAGCATTGTCATCCTCCTTTTTTGTTTCAGTCTTAATAACTGAATTTCCTTCTAATTGGACTCAAACACTAGGTAGTAGATTCATAGGGAAAGGCAGCTAAGCACAGAAGAGAAAATGAGAGCTCATTTCTGACTGAAAACCTTTGTTGTTGCCACAAGCAAACCCATGAACCACTATCCAGCATAAAAGAAAATAAATTTTAAAAAAATCTGTCTCTCTCCAGATCAAAATACTTACAGAAAACCTAGAAGCTGTTAGACTTTTATGAATATTGCAGCTGGTATATTTCCTCCAAACACATAGATTGAATGTAGGTAATAAAATTATTTAATTTTTAAAATGCTTTCTTATTTTCAGCCTCCTGAAGCAAAAAATAAGAATGCATTTCCATTCCAAACAGCAACCATTAAATATCCCACCAACAAGGGTACCTGTGTCTTTTTGCTCTTTGATCCAAACTGAAGAAATGCAGTACAAAAGGCCCTATAGACAAAAATTTTCACCTGAAATGTATATTTATAAAAATTGGTATATTAAAATTTAAAAGGTTCTCCAGGAAAGAGAACATGGTTGATCAGGTATTTATTAATTTAGAGACACAAAAATGGTAAAAAATACAGCTCTCTGCAGTAGCAAATCGACTGAGATGCAAAGAGGTGCAAGTTTGTATTTCCAGTAGAAAGGAAATTTCTAAAAATGGACAATAACCAAGATGTTACATGGACAAATCATTCGCTTTGTCAACAATAGTTACATATTTTGAAAACAACACAAAACTACATTAGCACCCCAGTTTGACTGGTGATTCATCACTTCAGCTGCCTTTTTACTTAGCAGCAGACCAATAAATAGTGACTTTGAGTGACAGCAAACCCAGAATTTCAAGTATATTACAAAGAAAATAATCTATACTGCTAGGAGTCAAAACAAATACCAAAGTCTGACTTTCTTCTCTTCTCACACAAAATTGGGACATGATTTGATTTTGTAATGACAGCTTTGAACTAAACCATCTGCTTCTCCCTCCACCCGCCCCTCATTTTTCTTACATTTCCATTTTGGACTATTATAGTCTCATGTTTCTAGAGTCAGCAGCAAAGACTAAATTTACTGAGTGGCAACAATCTTCCAGGGAACAGGATCTGAAAATGAAGATTTACAGGTTGCAGCATCTAGTCAGATGAACCTGAGCAGTTCTCTGCAATGGCTTAGGGTCAAAAAATGAGCTTGGATGTATTTGGGTGAGGGAATACAGAGTGGGCTCAGGAGGGTCCTCACACCTCTGCATCTATCACTGAATGACTGGGTCATGCCTGACTGTTCAGAAAAATTGTTGAAGGTGGGAGAAGATTCAAAAGGCAACCTCAAGCCCCAAGCCTAAATAATCAGGAGAAGTATGCTGTAAAAAGGACCTAGTCATTTGTCTGACTGACCTAAAGGAACATGAAGGAGTGACTTGATTACAGTCTTTAAGTACTACATGAAGCAGAAAGATTTGATAATGGAAGAATCACAAATGAATGGCCAAAACCTGAAGATTAATTCAGTCTAAAAATAAGGAGGATATTTTTATCACTGGAGGCAATGAAGCACTGAAGCACCTTATCATGGGCTGACATCAGCTCTGCAGCATTAGAAACATTAAGGTCAGAGCTTCCCAGCAAGCAGTGTTCTGTAGTTTAACCATGGCTTCTGGAAGAAAGGTCCCTGGTTAAATAGCAAGAATCCCTTAAAGTCTCCAACACTGAACCTAGAGAAATGACAGAGAATTGAGGGGGCAGAAACCAATGCACTGAATGGGTCTCAACTCAAGTGACTCCATGCTGAAACCTTATAGCTGAGCAGCTGATGAGAAGTAGAGATATGCTCAGTTTTCAGCAGATAATGTAAGCAAATTGTTATAGCATCCACTACTCGTTTTATTTGAATGTATGTCAAATTTAGTGGCATCCCTGAATGACTTCGATTCAGGAAAAAAAAAAAAAAAAAAAGGGCAGCTTAATTAAATTTTATGAACTCTAGAATTCAAATTGACAAAGAAGGCCAAACTCAAGATGTGTTGTCAAGGCAACATGGGCCAAGAATTGCTTTTGATAACTGTTAGACCTGACAGATGATAATATTAGGCATCATTTTTACAGCATACTGATGCATCTAGCTGTAATTTTAATTTCTAATGAGAGGTGAAAGCAATGCCTATAAGCAAAGATAAAATCTCATGTTTGAGAAATGTGATGTAATTTTTAGTTTGATTTTTACTTATGCCAATCAAGCAATACCAAATATAACCCCTGGATGTTGGTGTCAGATTCAAAACAATATGGGTAACGAAGTGTTAGCTCTAAGGGCCCAATTTAATTTTTAGCAGATTAGGGTTTGATAAATGTTGGAAGTTCAGCAAAAATGGAATTCTCTCCAGCTAACTCAGATAGTTTATTACAGCACTAATGAACTCCATCTTTGTTGTATAATTAGAAAGTAAAATGCAGAAAGGTATTTAAAAAACTTATCCTCCTGAGCAACCCAGTTTCTCAAAAAAAGAGAATAAAAGATAATACAGGAAAAGGAAGAGGGGTATTATTCTAATTTGTGGTAAACACTTTAGCAAACCAGAAATAAAATCCAAGACACTCAAGATAAAGAACTATAACCATTGTAAGCACGGTTCTATAGGCTGAAAGACACGATATAATCCAGACTGGTTTGGTCAGAAAAAAACATAATAAATTAACAGGCAAAACTAATGTTCAGGGCTGAGTCTGAGCATTGGCAATAGAATCCTGCAGCAGTCTCTAGCTCTGTTTTTCTTGCTTCATGGGGTGTATCAGTGGTGCTGGACAGCAAACGTTTCAACTTTTACTAATTTTTCATTACTAAAAAACCTAATGGGAATAATCACAAACATGGAGCTACACAGCTGTCAGATAACTTCTGGTTTTCCTCTCTCTTCCCCTTCCCTCTCTACTTCAGAAGAAAAGCACGACTGGCAAAAAACCTGATATTAATATCTCTGTAGCATTGCTCTGTTCAGGTTGGTTTGGAAAATACAAAAATCTTGTACAAACTCAAGATAAGATCAATAGAATAACTCCCAATATTACTAGGCAGATACATCTGCATCCAGTTGTTCTAGAACTAGCCCCAAACTACAGTGGCTTCTTAATGTTACACAAATTACCAGCAGTTCTCTGGAATTTTCTACTTAAGTTTCTTCTGTTACTCTGTGCTCAGACAAGCAGAGACATTAGAAGTTTATTATAGCTGCATTTACACTTTCTGTAGCCAATACTCAGAGTTAGGAGTTCCCATACTACTTCTCTTAGAAAATGAAGGTTCTCTGAATCCCATTCCAACATAAAGCAAATCCAGACCCTTCCACAGCTGTCATGCAGGTCTGTGTTGCAGTTTTCAGAGATCAGGTCCCCAAGTTGGATGGGGAAAGTGCATTCTTCCATGATGACTCCTGCATCCTCTCCCAGTTCCTTGGACTTCTCTACTCACTCAAAGAGCAAACTGTGACATTCTAAAAGTAGCTCCCTTTACAGACTGTGGAGGATTTTACTTTGTCTGGCTGCCAGATGCCCACCCAGCTGCTCTCCCACTTCCCTTCCTCAACTGGACAGGGGGAGAAAAGGAGATGAAAAACTTGTGGGTTGAGTGAAAGCCAAGAAGATCACTTACTAGTTACCATCATAGATAAGAAAGACTCAACTTAGAGAAAATTATTTTAATTTGCTGTCCATTAAAAATAGACTAGGATAATGCAAAACAAAGAAAAACAAACCTGCAAGATACCTACACCCAGTACACATCCTGAAGAAAAATACTGAAGAAAGCAGTGTCTGCAGGTCAGACATAAAGGTAGGTCCATGATTATTAGTCAGTTGTCCAAATGTCACATTCACAGTGTCCCATCTCAGCTAAATGACAATATCCAGAAAATATTTGCTGCAATTGCAATTCAATGGCTCACCTTTTGTAAAATGGTTGCCTATATCTTGCAAACAATAAGCAGCAAAACAAAATTTCTCTCCTGATTAAACTAGTGATGGGACAAGGCCCTGGGAACTGAAGTCTCCTGAAGTGGCAAAAAGGAAATGTTCCACTCTGATGGTGGACTGGGTGGCAACAATGAGTGGAAAGTTATGTCCATACAGCTCAAGGCTTGATGTCAAAACATCAACCCCAAACAGGGGTTTGGAAACAAAGAATTACACAGAAAATATGGACATCATCTGTGCATATACAGGACTGTGTGAAACAAGTGTGGAAAACAAGACTGCATTATGGAGCATAAGTAAGATACAACCCATTAGAGGAGAAAAAACCTATGAAAGGGAACTTCAGAGAGATGATTCATTTCTACAGAGTAAATCGAACTTTTGGAAATTTATACATTTATAATTAAAAGTCCAGAGGAAAGAATCAATTATGCTTCTAGTCTGGACATTAGTTCTCCTCTATGATTTTCTTATTGGATTTGATAGTCAGTGCTATCCATTTAAGAAGCTTCATTATTTCATTGTTTTAATAAAATAGTGGGAAGATGAATGGCCCTTCCCATGCTGAAAGAAGATTAAATGATCAAAACAAACCTGCAGTTTAAAGTCAAAAGCATGTAAATTTGTGACAGATTAAATTAAGGATTATCATAGTACAGGAAAGAAAATTACTTTCATGAACTAAGCTTTTCTTAAAGCCAGGCATCACCCTAAAATTGCATTTAATTAACTGAAAATGAGCACAGTTATCTCCAGTATCATTAACACTTTACTTTTATAACTAAGCTTAATATGTAATGCCCATTGAAAGTGAGGAAAAATGAAAACAAAACTGTCTATCCAAGATCAAAGATTTGCTTGGTATATTCATGTCTTTGGCCCAACACTGATCTGCTTAGCCTGTAATTAGAACACACCTCTGTCCTAAAACACCTCACTTTCAATTACAATATATATGCATGCAGATTTTCAAACTGAACCCTTAAGAACTTACAGATGAACTTCTGATCCTTCTTGCTTCATCTAACTATGAAATACACTCACTTTTTTTTTTTTTTTCAGGTGGTATTTTATGTAGAGAGAGGTTCTTTAGTACTTCCACCTAATATACAGTAAGTTTTGCTGCCGTAAAAACTCATGGCAGAGAAATTGAGATGAGAAAGGAATTATTAGAAATCAAGTATGAAATAAGAACGCAACTTTGCTCTTTTATTTTGGGGTGCTTTTTTTTTTAATTAACACTCTTCATGGAAGCCCACCCAGGCTTGCACAACACAGTGATGCAGAGAAGTGAGAGGACGAACCAAGCAAAGTACTTGTCTGTTCTTTTCCTAAAGACCTGTCACTACCACTGCCAGCAAATAACACCATGTTATATCAAGTCATCTTGTTGTATTTAATTAATTCTCTTAATTGTTTTGGATTTTTTTTTAATTGCTAAATTGATTTCTCATCCAGTTCCTGTTTTTGTAAGGGGGAACACATGGGAACCCTGAAATACCAGGTCTGAAACCTTGTCATACACTTAAGAGCACTAAGAAAATCTACATTCATGTAAAAGAACAGCTCTGATATGAAGAGGAAGATAGGCAACATTCAGCAGAAAGAAGAGAGAATAAAATTATTTGTATTTTTTTATCAAGAATACAGGAGTAAGACATACTTTTTCTAGAAAATAATTGATAGTCATATGTGAATGCCTGAACAATGTATGGCAAATTGTTCTGCAGTTTAAGACACATAAGAATAGAAAACCCACCATATACCTAGTCCAAACTTCAACTGCCTCCCACTGGGACTATGAATTACAATTACAGATCTTCCCTGTGAGTAAAACAGAGCAAGTCATATTTCATGTTCTTTTACAGTATATGATACTTGATGTGTGTAGAGAAAATAAAACTAGTCATCTCTCACTCTCTTTTTGCACATTTTTTTCATAAAAATAAATTTCTGTTACCTGCATTGACTCGACCACTGCTAATATATGGTCTTGCTTTTCTGTTTGCCAATATAAAGTTATTATATTAGACAACCAAAGCCATACATTGTGTTTCATGACTGAGATCAACAAGACCAGACATCACAGTGCTAAATATATTTTCACTTTATTGATGTTTTCTCCTTTGTTCCTAGCTGCACTATCATTTTTACTGCAACTCTGAGCATCCTTATTTTTCGGGAGGAAGGGGAGGAAGGGGAGGAAGGGGAGGAAGGGGAGGAAGGGGAGGAAGGGGAGGAAGGGGAGGAAGGGGAGGAAGGGGAGGAAGGGGAGGAAGGGGAGGAAGGGGAGGAAGGGGAGGAAGGGGAGGAAGGGGAGGAAGGGGAGGAAGGGGAGGAAGGGGAGGAAGGGGAGGAAGGGGAGGAAGGGGAGTTTACCAAAGAGATAGGAACCTGGACAGCAGAAATGGCCAAGAGAAATGTGAAGCAGACAGACACACAATGAGGCCTCAGAGGTGACAGATAAGAGCCTTTATCTGGAGACCCAGAGGAGACCACATAACCATTGCTCTCTAGCCACAGAACTGCTGGGGTGAAACCATGACTGCAAGAAAGGCTGTGGTGGTACCAGAGAAGGAATGAGGAGACTTCAAGTGGAGAGGAGTTGGGTAGAGTAACATCTTTTAATTTTTAACATAAGTTTACATGACTACTTTGAGGGGTTTTTTTCCTGCTTAAAAATAATAATTGCATTCATTTATCCTCAAGGTGGGTCTGGCTTTTAGATTTAAAACTATTTCTGGTCTTTTGAGGACACTTGCAGCAGAGAAAAGCCTAGGCAAATCCATATAGAATACGAAGCTGACTCCATCTCATCATACCTACAAAATGCCAAATATTTGTGAGACTTCCTATCATGCCAAATATGAACTCATGAGCTCTCATCTGACTTAAGTCTGAGCTTTATTACCCACACATAAAATTATGTTTCTGCTTGCCTTTTCTAGACACCACAACTCTGCCAGAAAGCCTCCTAAATTCATGACTCTTGCATGTAGGAACTGCAGTCATGCTTTTAAAACATATAAAGTATGCTCATTGGAGAGTTAGCTTTCTAAAAATAGATTTTTGTGCAGTAAGTTTTAATTTCCAAGACACTGCCTCTTCTGCTCAGTGCCAGTCTCCTGGATAACTTATTAAGTAGAACTCCCTGGATCTTTCCTGCAGATAATGCTTGATCTCTCTCAATTTCAGCAGTAGTAATGGCTCATTTTGCATAAGAATCTGATCTGGTTTATCACACATTTTGGTGAAATTCCCTTTGCTATGCATTTACAGAGTTCTTTACAAATTTATTTTCACTTCCAGAAATTGTGTCAGAAACATTATCTCCTTTGTATTTGGTAAAAATTCTTCACTATTTGGTAAGTACATCAATATACAAGAGAGTTGTTTAGTAAGTACAGTTAAGCTTTATCTGCTAGATGAAGTGGTTTTTAATAAAAGGAGAGAAGGTAAGATGTGCATACAAGTGTGGGACTACCCTATACATGATCTATTTTATAATCTTCCAGAAAGATAAGTGTATTATCTAAATGTCATCCAAACCCATTCATTTTACAGACAGAATCATGGCAGGTTTTGAGAGCTCTTTGGCCCTCTACCTTTCTGCACCTTCCAGGAGGCTTACAGACTTGAGCATGAAAGCTTTCCAAATTTAAGGCTATTTCCTGTCATCTAAAAGTCCTGATGGAAGCTTCTCTGACAGTTTCCTGCAAAACTAAAGGAACTTTTATTTTTCTAGGTTCTGTAAAAATTATCCAAGGATTTGAAGCAGTCTTCTCCGTGTTTCAAGAGATGGAGATACAGTAATTAACATTTTGAGATTCTGCCTCATTCAAGAAACTTTGGATGAACCATGAATCAGAGAGAAAATTTTAAGCAATGCACAGACTATAAAAGATGTTCAGGACAGCTATTGCTACACGGAGAGCTCCACGAGTACATCAGAGGTGCTGCTTTACTTTCAAGTTCAACCTCTGACACAGTGGGTTATGCACCACAACACCAAAACCCAGCCCAGATATCACTTCCCATCTACTCCTGTTTTCATCAGTCTGCTAAAAAGTTAAACTTCCTGCTTAGAAAGGAATCAAATGCAGAAAAGAGTAGGCAGGTAAAACACCTTGGCAGCAGCGACTGGTCAATATATTTAGTCTGTAAGAAAAGATGAGGAAAACCATTAGAAGAATTAAGATCTTGACATAGATGTCAAGATGGGACAATCCTCTGTATTTTCTGCCAACTAAATACTCCCAAATGGCAATGCCACTTGCATGTACAACTTTTACAGATGAAATTTATTTAAATCATCATAATTCTAATATTAATCTAATTGAAAATTCCATTAACAAAGAATATTGGATCGGTGGTGTATTACAGATTCATCAGAATTCATTACAACTCTCTCCTGTGGTGCTAATGATTCACTGGTCTTTCAGCAGGTTACTGAGGGACAACTCCAGCAGCTTACAGGATTTGTCTAAGAAAAAATGTCCTACCAGTAGCTTATCCTAAGAAAATGCCAGCAAAGTATTCCATCTTACAAGGGAAATACCATACTGAAGAATAAGCATGTGGGTAGAACATCCCAGTGCAACCATAAACAAAAAGAAAAGCAGGTGCTTTAAACACTCAAATTTCTCAAAAATTAAGAACTTGCTCAATTCCCCCAGTAGTCTCAATACAGTTACAAAAATCAAAGTTGTATTAGAAATCAAATAAAGAATGGGGGCAGCAGGAAAGTTGATACATGCAAGTTCAGTTCTCATGTCCCAGTGTTTACTTGAATTCTGGAGGGAAGCAACAGTGAGCATGTGTGTTCTGTATCTGAGGGCTTGCTGGTTTTATTTCTTTTTCTCTGAGGCAATGCACATTTGATTGGAGTGGCCTGCCTTTTAATAATTGAAGCTATTTAACCTGAGTTGCAACCCAAAAAATTTCCCACAACCTGATTTACAACTGTTCAAGGCACAGCTTCTTTCAAGAAAAATAAGCAAGAGGTGTACTGTGGGCTGCCATGATTTTGCCTTTTTAAAAATTTTTTTTTCTTCTTCAGAAAGAATCAACTATGCAGTAAAACTAGACAACATTTTGTGGCAGATTATACAGTCTGTTTCAGAGTTGAAAGTGACATAAATAAAGGCAATTTGATCTTCCCTGGAACGCATTACACCAAAAATGGGATGATAACATGAATCAGCACTATGTTCCATTTTCAACACCAAGGATACAGACAACTGTATTTGTTACCTTTCCTTTTTCTTTCTCCAACCACAAATATTTACACTTTTAAATGCTACCTTCTGGTACATGAAAAAGGAGTAAATAAATAGCACGTCAGACATGAGAAGATGCACATTCTGTAGGCTGTACCAAAAGGCAATACAAAACCCAAGTAAGCACCTAAATTACTCTTCTACAAAGGACACAACAAGATACCAGTTTTTCATTTCCATCAAAATATATTTGCCAGTTGCATAGGATGATATGGAAAATACATTTTATAGGCCACGCTCTGCTGCTACTATATCAAAGTTGAGGCAGTGCTGAAAATGTCACAATGAGAAAAGGCCAGATTTTATGTTCAGATTCTATGTAACACACAGAATGCCCTGCCACATGTAATTCTTTTTTGCTCTCATAAACAGTGTCCTTATTGTGACATCAATTACCATGCATGCTGAAGAATGAGAGAGTGAATAGATGCTAATGAGGCCTAGCAGAAGAACAGACTTAGCTGGCCTGGTATGTCTCTCCCTGTTCTGAATTCTCTAAATCTCTGAACCATTTTCCTGTGCTTCCACTTGTGTGTCAATACGAGAAAAGAAAGTATGTGGATCTTAAGCAGACTTGAGTTTAACCTTAAGCAAAGAAGCAGCTGAATATAACCTACATAAATCTTATACTTAAGAGACAGAATGATATGCAATTAATTTTAATTAAGTTAGCACTCATTTTGTTTGGTACTGCAGCACATGACCTCCTCTACGCTTTAGGTTAACACCAAGGCAAGGCTTCAATCATAACAAACTGCCCCACTTAGACTTCAATACATTGCTGCACTAATGGAGCAGAAAGGATAAAAAGAGCATCTTACACTACTTTTTTTTTGCCATTATCTCTGCCCTCAGAGAGGTATTCTGCTACTTCACAAACTCACATATGCATTAGAAAGGTGCTATTGCCTGCTACAATAACTTCAACATAAACCTATCTCTGTCACAACGTGGCAACCAGAGGCATAAGTTACCCTCTTACCTTTTTCTTCCATTTCAGCTGCTTTATCCTAACCCAATTTTGATTCATCTGCCATCCCCTGTGTCTCTGCTTCCTGCCTCACACCTCCTCCTGCTCTTGTCTGGACTATAAGATTTAAAAAGCTTTATAAGTCAGAACTTAGGGGAACACAAACACACACCCCTTCTAACATCACCATGCAACACATCCCTTGAGCTGGAGACAGTTGACTTCATACTGTGCAAAAGAATCACACATTTTCAGGGAAAAAAAGTGCACTTCTACCACAAATTTCTATATTCAGTTGAGTGACATCAGGGACGATAACAATGAGGTATTTAGAGAAAAGAAATTAGGTTCATTTTTCTTGCATGTATATTTATTCTGAGCACTGGCAGCTAAAAGGGTCCATAGATTTTAACATCTCTTGGATGTCAATAGCGCTTTCTGAAACCTAGTTATAAAAATAACAATTTATATCTCAGTCTAAATCTAGCTGAAGTATATCCCAAGAGATTGCTCAAGACCACTGTGGACTCCAGAGACGATTTCACTTCTTCATTTGAATACGAGGCTTTAAATAGTGAAGAATGCAATTTTGAAAAGACTGCATTCTTAAAAACAGTACCCAAAAGTGAAATAATAGGCAGAACTAAAGATTAAAGCTCTGGAGACTCTTTAGAGCCATTTTTCCTAAGAAATGAGCCAAAACCTCTTGAATATCAGAGGTGTCAAATCTGCTTTTAGTAGAACTCTCCACAGATCATTTCATTAAATCATTTGATCACTGGCTATTAAATAAAAAAGGAAGCAATTTTGCAGGAGAGCAGAGAGGAAAAAATAGCTGTAATTAAGTATTGCAATTTAAAGTTGCATTCTTCACACATCATTACTATCATTAAAAATATACTAATAATGCTAGGAAAGATGCCTGCTAGAATTAGTGAATAATGAAAAGAGGATGGATACAGAGTTTGCTTGGAGAAGTTCAGCTAAGTTCATTTATCCCCACAAATATCTGAACTTCTTGCTGACCTTCCTATGTGGAAATACTGAAAACAAAACTGTTAATTAGGTGGTACTGGTGGCTAACTTTCTGAGATCTCTATCCTTACTGAATAAAGTGCAAAAATATTTGGATTCACCCTCTGCTTAGTACATATTGCATTCTACTCTCCTTTTTAAGAACTTGACCTAATTGCAAATAATTCATGTTATTTGTACATATATCAACAAATAGAAATTGAATTAATACATTTGTGGCATGACCTTGCCCTCCATTATATAACTCTGGGGCAGTGATAAAGCACCAATATTCCTGTTACATTTTCAGTAATGAAGAGATGAGGGAGAAGAAAAGGACAATTCAGCTTTCTGTGTGAAGCGAAAAGAAAGGTGCCTGTCACACAGAGAAAAGGAGATTACAAATTCATTAAAATGAATACTTTAAAATGACACAAAAATTAATTAAAAGGTTTCTTCCTAAGTGAATCTTAAAAACATACAGAAATTACATTGTTGAAGTCTTTTAGCAACAGAGGGTTTGCCAGACAGCATTAGTCTCTCAAACCAGTAAGACAGTGAGAGAGACTTCAGGGAGTTGGACCATGCAGCATCTGCCCAATTGCTTTGGACATTTAATGTTTTCTTTTGATATTTATTCATGCTGACACCCAGGTTTTGCTTTTTTTCTCAGTATGCAATACTATAAATGTTACTGAACAGAAAAAGAAGTTCTTGTATTACCAACTGATTCTGTTCTCACTATCTTCATTGTTGCAAAGCACTGGAGAACAAAGGAGATTGTACTATATGGATGAGGACAACTTATCTTCACCAGATCTTTCACAAATAGTTCTTGAGAGCAAAAACTCCATAATATATCCTATTCCACACCATTATATCATCACAGAAAAAGGTCTTCGTGTAGGTTGAGGCTGTTAATTCTTTAAAGTATGAAGACTGAAAGTCCAAAGAAGTTTTAAGGATCAGCAGTGCTATAGATATTCCCTAAGAACATGTGATATTCCTCCTAAGAACATGTTAGGAAAAACCTCTTAACTTCCTATTCCAAGAAACATGGACCCTATACCACCTGGATTAATGTCCATGATACCCTGTATGAAAAACATTTTTTCACAGGGCTGCAGTCATACCCAGAGCTTAGTAACTGTCATTATGATCTGGAGATTTTCTGAAATTATTTTTTAAACCTTAAGAAAGAGCTAAAACCTGAACAGCATCCACCCCTTGGAGAAAGTCCTCTGCTGAACACTGAAGCCAGGAAGTGCTGAGGCTGTGATTTCTGAAATTCCACTGAGCATGAAGTCTCACAAGAGAGCTGATCTAACAAAGTGCTGGTTATGAAAACAGAGAGTTATCAAATCCCATCTCCTACTCATAACAATATTCCCACTGAATAGGAGACTTGCTTCTTTTTGCCTGGGTTTGTTTCTCCTAGACTGGTGAACTGAACTGACTTGCCAAGGGAACAAGATACCAATGGAAAATGTTCTGGGGAAGAGAAAAAGCCAGGAAGAGAGCGAGGGAGGAATTTGTTAGATCATGTAACATCACTTGTGCATTACATCTCATAATTTAAGTCCCAGACTTCCCAGGGCACACTGAGGTAACACAGAATAACCTGCTCAGCTAATAACCACCTCCTCAAAAACATCTGAGGAATGAAGACTGAGAGACCTGCTTATTTATTTTCTAGAAGTCTCTGCATTCATTTACACTTTCACAAAGGGTTGCCACCAAGTTCAAGGGTATTTTAGATCTCTTCTTCACAATTTTATGGTGGGACAAGCATGTAATATGCTGCTCTGGGGGGGTTCTAGTAGGGAATATTAAATATGTATTTTTATCAAGTCAACTGATGGGTTGCATGACAAAGCTGCAAAGCTTCAACACTGGAAATATGGAACTCTGAGATCCTGACCTAGGTGTCTTGGCTGACCAAGTTGTCACTGATTCCTTCTTAGCTACTGGAGGAGAACAAAAAGAACAGCGATCAAGCAATGTAAGCATTCTGCTTATATCAGTTTGAGTTTATATTTTAAAATTCTTGCCTATGAGTCAATAAACAATCACCCTCATGATTAAGGATTAAAGAACCCATCTTGAGTCTTGGCAAAAAAGTTTTTCTGTGGGAGTTTACCCCTTCCTATCACCAAAAGTTCTGGGAGGGTGCCCTTAGAGCATCAGACTACAACACAGACTCAGTTTCCCAGCTGCTGGCCTAAGGCATAAGGCTGTAATCTCAGCTTTACAATTTTTTGATGTTTTTTATGTTTCAAAGACTTCCTGGTCTGTGCCACCATCACACTTATGCAAGATAATGCAAACGCCCGGATAGTCTAGAGGCTCTTAATCTTAGTCCTTATTTGTTTTACATCCAACAGAGAAAAGGGGCTACATTTGCAGTGACCTGGCCTTATTTTCACACATTTAGTTTAGAGTTTGAATTTAGTTATTGAGACAAACAGGTGACAGGCAAAAGAGACAGATACTTCAGTGCTCTCACCACAGCATCTAATCATAGATCTAAATAGTGTTTTGGGCAGGAAAATGAAATGAAGGTTGAGGTGCGAGAAGGATGAGATTGAAACTTCTTGACCTCTGATCTTTCAAGCTGACAAGTGATGTGTCCTTTAAATTTGAAGCCAAGGAACATAAAAGGAAAAAAATGTGTGCTGCCACTGTGGTCTAATCATGCATAGTTAGGTGTTCCTAGCCATCAGCACTTTAGCATACTTGACTAGTGATGTATGAAGTAGGCCAGCCCTGGAAATTGGTTTTCTTGCCCTGTGTCCGGCACCAGTGAAACCAGAGGCCATAAATACTTAGGGTGTTCAGTATTTCCTTACTTTTATTTTTTTTAGAATGATTTATTCACGTAACCAGGTTAAAATTGCAGCAGTAATTCAGATGGGGGATTGAAAAGCTGTCTGACTTCAAGGCACTTGGGAGTTATTACCCATTTAGACTCCAGGCAGAACAAGCCCTGTAGCCTGATTTGCTGACACTTGTCCAAAAAGGTTTCAGCACTGCTGTGTTAATCGACTGGCCTTGATTTGGGAAGGGGACAGAACACAGATTTACTCTTCTCTTTAACCATAATCTCAACTCCTACTGCCATCTTCATTTGGTCTCCTTAAAATCCACCAACAGAAATAGTAAGTGATACCAAAATTAAACGTTCCTGTTAATTCTGCTACACAAATTGAAATTAGCCATTAGATCACTGAAATCAGAAATCTGCTACAAAGTAAAATAAAGTTTCTGAGATAGCTGTTTTAGGAAGTGCCATCTATCGGGCTCAAGTTGACCCTAAAAGAAGTAATTATCTTAAGACATAATCGCATACTTACAGGTATCCCAAGGTTATCTGCTTAAGTGCCAGTCTGTAGATCTTCCCAAAATTTACATTTTTCTCCTTTCATTCTCAACGACCTGATCAAAGAAGCTACTTCAAGGGTTTTTTTTTAAAACTGTTTAATATCTTTGTTAATGATCTTGAGGGGATTGAATGCACCCTCAGTAAGTTCACAGATGACACCAAGTTGGGAGGGAATGTCAATCTGCTGGATGGTAGGAAGGTTTTACAGAGGGACCTGGACACACTGGATCATTGGGCTGAGACCAACTCTATGAAGTTCATAAAGACCAATTGTTGGGTTCTGCATTTTGGCCACAACAACCCCAGGCAATGCTGCAGGCTTGGAGAAGAGTGGCTGGAAAGCTGCCTGGCAGAAAAGGACCTTGGTGTATTGATTGACAGTCAGCTGAATAGGAGCCAGCAGTGTGCCCAGGTGGCCAAGAAGGCCAATGTCATCCTGGCCTGTATCAGAAACTCTGTGACCAGCAGGACCAGGGAAGTGATTCTGCCCCTGTACTCAGCACTGGTGAGGCCCCACCTTGAGTACTGTGCTCAGTTTTGAGCATCTCAATACAAAAAGGACATTGAGGTGTTGGAGCAAGTCCAAAGGAGGTCAGCAAAGGCAGTGAAAGGTTTGGAAAACATCCCTTACAACTGAGGGTGTTGGGGCTGTACAGTCTGGGGAAAAGGAGGCTGAGGGGAGACCTTATCACTCTTTACAAATACCTGAAAGGAGGCTGCAGTGAGGGTGGGGTTGGTCTCTTCCCACTGGTGACAGATGACAGGACAAGGGGAAATGGCTTCAAGTTGCGTCAGAGGAGATTCAGGTTGGACTTCAGGAGAAACTTGTTTACAGAAAGGGTTGTTAAGCACTGGAACAGGCTCCCCAGGGGATGGTTCAGTCCCCATCCCTGAATGTTTTTAAAAACCATCTGGATGTGGTGCCTGGGGACACGGTTTAGTGGTGGGTCACCAGCAATAGGGTAACAGGGTTAGGAGGAGGCTGGACTCTATGACCGTGAAGGTCTTTTCCAGCCTGAGCAATTCTATGTTTCTATGAAAGGATAAAACCACAACAGCTCCTATCACCTGAAGGATGCAATGCACATGGAGTTTGGTGGCAGGATAACACACATTTTGCTTTGCCAGGGCAGCAGGAAAAAAACCCCAAACCCTGCCCTCTGGAAAGGGAATGTGTGAGTGCACAAAACTGCAACTGGGGCAAAGCACCATGAGAAACACGGGGTGTACCAGAGCTATATTGTCCCCTGTCCAAAACCCTGGGTGAACTTCTCAATACCCACAAGTGTTGAAATACCATCTCTGAGCTGCCTGCCTGCTCCTCATGCCAGAGGTAGCAAATACTAACTTTATTTACAAATCTCCTGCAAAAATACAGGCATTTGTTCTGGATTTAATGATGATACAATTAATGTTGTGAGGAGCACTTGGCTGGGCAGTGAGAGAAAAGCTATAAAGTCTGAAGGCTGTGTATGTGGAGATAAACACAAAATTAAACACCACAGTAAAACACAAATATTTTCAGCGCTTTGTCAAATGTTATCAGGTCACTGGAATATCAAATCAATTCAAAAGCAAAAACTAATCTAAAGCCTTCATGAACATTGCCAAATGGGATGGCTGCTGAGAATTTACAAGAGACAGAGCAGGAAAAGACAGTGCTTTACCTTGCTGGCTGACATACAAGATGCCTTGTTTGCCTTTTGAAGAAATTGAGATCTTTTTGAATGAGAAGGAAGGATGCAAACTTTTAACGAGCCTTTATTTTTCCCATACAGTGATTTCTTCTACTGTGGATAACTTGGTCAGCAATATATCTTACACTCTACACAATATTTGTATTGTTCTATATCCAGCTTTTTTGGCTGGAATCTCTCATTTTCCCAGCATAAGCAACTTACTCAGTAAGAAATATAACAAAAACAAGGGATATGGGCACCACAGGAAAAAAAATAAATTGTGAAATTGTTCACTTTTTTGAATGGTACATGAAGTGTATCTTCTTGACCTGTCTGTATATCACATTTTAAAGATTCTGCTCTGTATATAGTAGGCAAAATTTTTGCATAACCAGCTCATAAGCTCTTCCACTGATTTTCAAAGGCCAATCTCTCATTCTAATATTCTCAAAGAATATGAGCAAAAGTTAGAAACCTAAATAGCTTACAGTATCTGAGCCTTTATCTTGGTAAACATATAACACTCATGTTACAGCACAACAGATATAATCTACAATACAACAGAAGTCTTAGTTATGATGCAAAGATTTTACAGATTTTATTTTTCTTAATGTGGCTGAGATCTGTTAAAGCTGCTTCTGTTTGTAATAATAAAGGCATATTTTTTCCTTTAAAATTCATATTTCTTAAGGAAAATGGGTAAAAAAGAAAGAATACGCAGTGAAGATGATGTTAAAAACACAAAACACTCAAAAGTACCCTCGTCACAGTTTCATTTTTTCATTACATTCCAAAAGAGAGAAATGAGTACTAATTGGGAGCAGTATTAGTGCAGTAATTCCAAGAATAAATTACAGATCTCTGGTTCAAAACTCCGAGAAACTCACTGAATGATACACCCCATACAGATTAGATACTCTCTCAAAAAAGAGAAAATATCTTTTAATCTCAGACCTCCCCTTAATGGTACAGGTTCTATCTATACCTATCTATAGGTAAACTATCTCTGATATCCTCTGTGTTCATTCCTGTTGTCATTTTATTGTTACATATAATTTCTGTTTTGCCTTTACTCTAACTGCATTTAACAAGTTTATTGAATGTATTACCAAAGGTAAACTAAATTTACTGAATTATGTTGTCCTAGCCTCAGTAGTGCTCATCCTAACTTTCTTGTGGCCTATCAGGATTCATAGCAATATAATTTCTCTCCTTTTGGAAGTCACAGATGGAAATGGCATGAGATAAAAATTAAATCCTACTTGGCAGATATACCAAAAGTTATTCCAAAGGATGTGATGCTCATCTTTCATATTTCCACCTTGGCTCATAGGCCCTGATATTGCCTTAATTAACACCTGTGTATGGTCCTTCACAAAATAAGCCAACTGGATAAAAAACCACTGTAATTTTCATCTAGTAATGGTTTCCATCCAGATTTTGCAAATAATTAGTTTTGAAAGGTCTTAGAGAGGCACTGATTTCTTTTTTATCTGAAATATCTCATCTCTCATATATAATTCTAGCATTCTCTTGTATTATTATGTGGAGACACATATAGGTAATACAAGTCAGTGCACTGTCATAGTCATGCAGATTTTAGGGGTATAAGTGGCTAAAAAAGCCACAGACATCATATTTCCTTTCAGTCAATGAGTCACTCACATTAAGTTGCATTTCCAAGATTTTTTGTTGAGGTTTGGGTTACACAGCTCAGCTATACGAATCTTAACTTCCAAACTCACACATCACTCAGAGTAACTAAAGCTCTGATCTTGAAACAGGGCCATTTCTGGCTGGGATGCAGACAGTGCTGCTATTTACGTTATATTTGGTCAGAATTTTTATAATGAACAAATTCCTATATTGGTATGAATGATCCATATGGAATGACAAGAAATTATTGTTTTTAAACAAGAAACATCCAAGCCACTGAAAAAGAACATGGAAATATAGCAACTGTTGCACTGCTTTTTGGGAAAAGAGGAAAATATATTAAAAAATAAAAATCTCTCACAACACTTCCATGGAAGGGACATTATGTGATCAAATTTGAAGCTTACATTGGAAATAATAGTGGATTTGCTCATTAATTTAATTTCCATCAAGTCCATACTCATATAAAAGCATTTTAATAAGAGTGGTTTGGCTAAGGTCTATTGATAGATTTGGTCACTGTAACTCCAGAGGAAAAGAAACTTCTGATTAATAACAGCATCATATTCAGCTATTACCAACAGCTTATAAAACCTAAGCAACTATTCCCAGTGGCACCATTTTACTCTGTCTCAAGGAAATTGTGTTTCAGCCACTTGACCAAGGTCACACAAGGAATAAAAGTGGACTTGGTCCTCCCTGTTTTGGCTCTATCTCACTAAGTGGGAAAAGTAAAACAGAAAGCAGCCTGTAATGAACCCTGGCTTTGTGAGCATGTCTGTAACTTTGTCCTTGCAAAATATTAAACTGATCGCAAAATATTACAGTAATTCTTGAAGCCAAATTTTGCAATGCAATGTACTGCATTCTATACTTCCCTGAATTTGATGGATAAATAAGGATGTTTTAGCAATGAAGCTGGATATGGAACTTATCAAGCAAAAGAAGAGAAGAAAGCAAACACATCTTAGCATCTTTTCATATAGGTCAAGAAATCATAATGAAAATTTATGCTGGTCTCCTCCCTTTCTCTAAAATAAATCAATTAATCCAGCAAATCCTAAATCCAGCATCAGCCTTTCAGTACCAGATGGGGAAAGGGAGAAACAGGGATGTTAAGTGAGGAAACACTGTAGGTCAGTGGAAGAAACTTCTGCTTAGGGAGCCACTCACAAAGGGACAAATATCTTCCAGAAGCAACCTTCTGCTGCTTTATTTCCCTTTGTACCAGAAGCTCCCACAGCAGGACAGAGGTGGACTCATTTTTCTTTCTCTTCATGGCTCACTGACCACTTCACACTGTTGGAAGACTCCTAATACAGACTGGGTCTCAGTTACTCCTGAGATGCACCAACCTACACTACAAGTAGTATCTCCCTTGCAAGAATCACACAAGATTTTGTACAAAATCAGAAACTTGCTTCTGTCTGTAGTAAAGGAGAGAAATCAAGGCTTTATCTCTTTGGATGTGGGACTTAGCACACTCAGCTGCCAGAATTCTCATTATCCAGTGATGAAAAGAAGCACCACAGAAACAAAGGTGTTTTTTCAATACCTTTGAAACCTGGCACGAGACTCAGCAAAACTGAAATTGCCACCAGAAAAACCCCAAAATTAAGTATAAATCCTTCAGCTAAACAGGTATGGAACTGCTATTCATTATACACTCCAAAAAATTTTTTTACCATAAAAACACATAAGCAATAAACTGACATTAAGCAAAAAAATCAGCTTTTTAACCATTTTGGAGTGTCATAAATTTGCTTGTACATTGGACTGATGAGCAGAAGTTGAGCTTCTTACTAAACTCAAAGCTGCCCCATTAACATACCAATGCATGACATCTATAAAAGTTCATAGGTATAATGCCACAAGCTGCCAAGTAGCAAAGCAGAAAATAAAAGCTCTTGCCTTCAGAATCCCCATAACTGTGAAATCCATACCCATCACAGCACTGTGCCCCAGGTTTTTCTGCACTGCCAGGCTGTTATTTAAGCAATGCTGTGAGAGCTCATTACACTTGAGAAGCACAGCCAGTCTTAAAATAATGAACTACAAAACAGAAAAAAAATAAGCCAAACAAAAACCCAACAAAAACCACAAAAGAAACAAAATATAAAAAAAGCAAAAAAAAAAAAAAACCAAGAAAAACCAAAACAAAAAAACCACAAAAAAAAAACAACCAACCAACCAAAAAAACAAACAAAAACCACAAAAACACAAACCAAAAAACAATATTTCACAGATTTCAACTCACATGCCAAACTGGGAGTGACTAAGTCTTTGCACTCTATTTAAAGTACTCCTGTTGACTTGCTTAAATGAATGCACCATGCATTATCTGTAGAAATGCTTCCAGACCAATGGCAATCCCAAATAAACAACAAATCCAGTAAGCCCATTAACGAAGGTGGTTTTATTGCCTTTCCAAAGGGTGGAGTGGTTAATGTCTGCACTCTACCAGCACCACCAGTAAAATCTGATGCTTCAGAAGGTATGAACTGCTCTCCAAGTGACCTACTTAACTGTACACAGGCATAAATTATCTCACTGAAATACATGGAAGATCAATAACAATATAAATTCAATTTCATGCATGTTTATCTCATTCTGCAAATAAGTCTCAATCTTTCTACATGCCTATAACAGTACTTGATGCTGTCTCTAACAAGAAATATAAAACATAAGCTCAAGCCTGGGTTTAATTAAGAAATCCCTACACTCCAAAACTGGTGGTTTCTTATATTACTTTTTAAATCACCATGAAAACTTCTCAGTGCAGATGCAAAGACTCATTTTTCGTACTTATAATGATTATGAGAAAAGATGATGATAAATTTAACAACAAACTAGACAATGGGAATAAGCACATGCTCATTAACATCACATCAAACAAGTAAGCTGGGATAGACTGGCTGAGTAGAATTCTCCTAATAAAATATTTGTTGAATTCCCTAATAGGTATTAATGGAACAGACATACAAGCATGAAAGCTGGCCTTTTGGTCAGGCAAAAAATGTTTTCTATTTCACATTCCTGTTATGAACCTAAAATATCATTCTCCTGGAGCCATTTACTGATTCCCCTCTGACTACCATACTGTGTGCAGCAAAGGAAGAAACCTGGTTTTACACATCAGTAAAGCTCACATGATCTGCTTCTCTCTGCATGGCTTGTCTCATCAAATAGGATCTCAAATACAACCTAAACCTCATATGGTACCAAAAAAACTACTGTTCAGGGATCAGTTTGTCTAACTCAATATCCATCCACCTGTGGATGAAAAAAAAAGAACACTATTTGGTAATATGCAGTAATGCTTTACAGACTCCAGGAGGCAATAACTGTGGAGATAAGTCTCAGTTTATTCCTTCAACTGATTTGGCTTTTGCTTTTTAATTCCAGAGAGGGAGTGATAGGTAGATGGAGGTGGACAAATAGAGTTAGCTGAGTCAACAAACATGGTAAGTCCAAGGCAGGCATGAAGAGCCAGGGTTTGGAGAAGAAAGACATGGGATGGGTCAGCAGCTACTGGGGACTTGGCACTGCAAGCTCTGCTCTGTAGCCACAGAAAGAAGCTGAGGCAGCAAGCACAGGAAGCCACACGCAGGAAATAAAATCATAGAATTGGCTGGGTTGGAAGGGACCTCAGAGATCATCAAGGCCAACCCTTGATCCACTCCTGCTGCAGTTACTAGATAGTTACTAGCTACAACCAGTGTTGTCCAGCACTTCTCCTGCATACACACCTGCTACTGCACAGCTAAGGCACCTACGTCTACACTGCTTGGGAAGGAGTTCTTGATTTAGCATCACGTTGGTTTGATGGCATGAAAAACTGACCTCCTTCCCAGTAATGCCAGTTTGAGTAGCATGGCATGTACCTGTGTCAGGACATTAGACATTTGTACTTTAGTGGAAGGAAGAAAGACATTACTCATAGATTTGGAAAGTGGAAATGGAATAATTATTCTTCACAGATTCTCATCACCTCCTCTTCTTTCTACTGCTGGAATCAAGACATTCGATTGCCAGTACCTGGTACCCAATTCCTTCTACTTGTCTGCCAAAATGCATGCATCATAGCTCTTTACTCCCTTTGTCTCTCCCTGCAGGGATACTATTAAAGGACCAACCAACTATTAAGCTTCCAGCAGCTCTCTGTATCTTTAGATGCTTGCCCTATGCTGTCAGGTATATATACACCAAGTTGGATGTAAAGTCTTCCTACAAGCACATCCAGCAATGAATGAAGTGATGAGATGAAACAGCAGCTCCTTCAGTGTAGGAGTATCAAGAGGTGGGAAGCTGTCACAGAATATGTTCCCCTAGCCTAAAACTGTTGCACTAGAAGAGTGAGATAACAGAAAGTTGCCTGCAGTTACACTGAATGATATCCTGAACGTCAGTCATTCACAGAAAGTTGTTACACATCTCAAGTTTTGGGTTCAGTTTTTTCCCAGAGGTGTGGGGCTCTCTCTTGGTATGAGGAACTACAGTGAAAGCACAGGCAGAACTATTCCTTGGATAAGTTGTCACCACTTGTCCTACAATTCCTCATGGAAATAAATTCCTCTTGCTCTAGTTTGAATTCACCCAAATTACTTTCAAAGGCATCTAAGTGAATAATGATGTTGGGCACTTCTGTAACTTTCCCAGTATAAAACCCCAGTTTGCTGAATCCCACTGCAAGTATAAGCAGAGAAAAACTTCCTGCCAGGGGAAGAAAAGGCTGAACTGTCATTGTCCCTCTTGTAACCAACAAACCACATGCCAGGTTCTCTCCTCCTTATTCCATTAGATTTCTCATTTGCTGATCTGGCCTATTAACATAGTGAAAGTAAATCTCTTCACTGGAGAAGTGGTTTAAAGCATTACTGATGGGCAGATAGAGACAGATGACAGATAGAGAAGCCAAGTCTTAATACACATACAAGGCATTACAAAATGTTTCTATGTTTCCTGTGTGCTGCAGTCTTGCATTTTATTGATATACACCATGGTGTATAAACACATGCTCATATATAAAAAATAAAACCCAAAACAAACAAAAAAACAACCCAGAAATAAATTATACGACAAAAAGATTAAATGCTGGTACCAAGATTATGTGGACAGCTTCAAGGACAATTCTCAGTAATCAGTCTTTACATGGCTCTCTCTACACGTTACAGTTATTTAATAATATATAATGTTAAAACCTCTTGCTTGAAGAGCTTCTGCTTGAGGTATTACAGGACTTTCTTATAAAAATGTTTCTAAATTATAAAATCTTCTGTAAAGCCATATTTGCACCTAGATAATTTCTCAGTTCTTTGGTTGTGACTGAGGTAACCTTAGGGATAAAATTGTATATCATGAATGAAAGAGCCTAACCCTGGTTGCCTTTTGACAAAACACTGTGTAGGATCCTGCTGGTTGTTTGAACCACAACTGTGACATTCACTAATGCCACTTTTTAAACCATTGCTTCAGACCCAGAATGACTTCTCTAAATACAGAAACCCCTTTGCATAGGTGTTTAACCATCTCTGCCTTATGGCCTTCAGAACTCTAGTTGTACAGCTAAATGAAAAAAAAAAAAAAAAAGGCAGATTTAAAGCAGCACAACCCTGCAAATCCTGGAGTCAAATTCCCACAGTTGCTTCCTTGGGGGTTATTTTGGGAGTTACTTGGTGAAGAGCTTTGTCTTCACAACCCCACACTGCAGCACTCACACATGAATTACACACTCTCTGACTGCTTTTCATCTGAAAGCACGAGTTCATCACATAAAAAATTACAAGTGTCAAATGGCATAAGAGTAATGAAAATAAATTCACTCTCCCTTGATTATCTCTTCATATTTTTGGAATAGATTATTGCAGTGTATATGCTGCAATAATGCAGTTTCCAGTGGATTCTGACAAAGTGCTAGTAGACAAAAATATATTACACTGTGTGGTAATGTCTTGCAAAAACAAATATTGTTGGGGGAAATAAAAGGAAAGAGAGATGGCTTGAAGAAATTATAACCGAACATGCAATAAAAAATAAGTGACTTTCAAAACAGATCAATGATCAGGAAAACAGCTACAATTGGAAACAGCTTTGACTGAAGTTTATTACTAATGTACCTGTAATCATAATTTTAACAATTGCTAGTAGGTGGCATGAAACAACAGTATTAACACAATTCCCAAACAGTTTTCTTTCTGCCCTTTCTACCTACATTGGGGCATTAAAAATTATGCTGCAGCTCTGCATTTTATTAATAGAAAGAATAACTGAACGAATTTAGAAGACTGGCAGACAAATTTCTTTGCAGTTTTCTGTTACACTCCAACTCACTACCCTGGATAAATGGGTGAAAATGGAAGCCTCTGAGTGCTCTCTTGGCATGTTGCCATTCACTGAAAAGCAGCTGGTAATTAATAGCCTTTATCTAAATAATAATAATTCATACAGGATTAATCTGTCTTAAAAATACAATGGCTTGATGCTGCTGAAATCACTGTGATCTAATTTTAAATCAATGTTTTCAATGAAATCATCCCCTGGCCCATGCTACATGTGTATTTTGATTGAGGGAGGTAGAAGAATGCAGATATTTGATCAGGTGAGTCACAACACACTCACCTTTTGGGGGCAATTCTTATGTCAAATACATCTCAGAGCTAAGCAGGATAAAAATCTACCTAGCAAAGAGAAAGTTAATGAACCAAATGCCTACCTCCTGCATGTTGTTCATTGACTTCTTCACCAACTTCAGCTAAGCAATAATGAGTATATTCATAATTCTGACTCCCAAAAGGCAAAAAGCACACCAGAAGGGCAAAAATAATAAAGAAGATACATCACTGCAGAAAAGGCAGGAAAGGAATCTCAGGCAGATTCACCCACTTCAGGGCAAACATTTGTTTCAGACATTTTAGCTATTTTCATATCCTTTTTGTAACTACCAACTTCACACAAAAAATCCTGAGTTTCAGGAACACTTCAAGAGAAGTTTTAGAGAAAAGAAGAAAACAGTATATGGTGTGTATTATGCACTAGTCTAGAGCTATAAATTGGAAGGACGATGCAGAAGCATACTTAGAAGAGGAAAGAAAACTTTGCTTTACATATGTAGCAAATTTTGCTTTACATATGTTGCTTTACCTATGTAGTTTGGCAGTAAGACTCCCGCTCTGCTGACAAAATCACAGAAATCACAGGAAGTTAGAGGTTGGAAAGGACTTCAGAAGATCAAGTCCAACCCCCCTGCTAGAAAAGGGTCACCCAGGAGGGTTTTGAATGTCTGCATAGGAGGAGACTCCACAACCCCCCTGGGCAGCCTGTGCCAGAGCTCTGTCACCCTCAGAGTAAAAAAAAAAAAAATTTTGTGTTTGTTTATATGGAACCTTTTATGCTCAAGCTTATATCCTGTACAATCAAACAGAAGCTTACATCTACCACCAATGTCATATGTAGTACAAAAAAAGCAGGCACTCAGTCACATTGAAGAAACAATGCAAAAACAGTAGCTAAATCTGGTTTTCTTAATCGATCTCCATTTTGGTAATCACAGCTTGATAAAATATGAGCAGTAAAACCACACACTATTGATAAATATCCTCCTTGGACCAACTTCAATTACTTTGATTAAACAGATTTTTCAATCTAAGTTCACACTTCAGAAGGTTTATTAGCTGTTTGAAAATATTATCACCTCAGCTTGTAATGTGGAGAAGCACATGCTTTTGCTTGATAGAAATGTCCCCATTCCTTTGAGCTGGGAATAACATCACAAAAGACTAGATATATACAAACTATCACAAGTCCTGGGTTGTATTTGTCTTATCTTAATTGTAGTGTCTTTCATAATACATAATCCACACAGGTAAAAATGCTGTGCTAGAAAACCCAAATCCTGTAAGCAGACACTAGATTAGGAGACAAACTTCACTATCACAAATTTTATAGATTCCCTTTTAATACAGGCCATTTTTTTGTGTACCTCCATTTCTCAGGTACACAAGCAAAAACTTATCACCTTATTAAAAATTATCACCTCAAAAATTTCCAGTGATGGAGAAATTAAGAGAAGCATTCAGGAGCATTCAGCTATGATATCTCTTGATAGTCTCTTTAGTGCCCTTTATTACTGATAGCAGATTGATAGTCTCTATTCACCCCTCTACATTTTGTTTCTCCTCTTGCAAACATTGAAATGAGATGAGATGAAATGAGGTGAACAGGCAGCACTGAGACAAGAGCCATGCAGCTCTAACTCCCTGCTACTTCACAGGGTGAGGGTGACAGGGGAGCTTGTGCCTGCTACAGTTCCTTAAGGCTCTGCAAAATTTCCCAGTGAAGCAACTTCTGAGCATCTTAGCGTTACCCAACAACCAATTTAATTACCGTGTTCAGTGCTGCTGATGTTGTTATCCTTCACTTTTTAAAACATTAAAAATGCAAATTAAATGTAGCTTATATTAACTGAATAAAGCACAAAGCTCTCTTGCCTTGCAGAGCAAGGAACAAAAAGTGAATCAGGCAATAAACCTGGGCTTGTCTATTCTGCACTCAGAGTTTTAGTAGGAAGAAACAGATTTAATTTGCTTGTACAGCTATATAAAACCACCAGAATGTGAGGAAGTGGCAAGTGGGTGCAGGGAAAGGAACAGATTCAAAGTGCTCAGGGATGTCAAATTCTTGCTGCTCAGGTGCTTGCTTTCAAGTGATAGCAAATATCCTCTGAAACAACTCCTCTGTCCCATCTCTGGATTTCTAAATGGCCTTCTGGAAGCCTCCAAGCCTTACAAGTGGCAAGTGGTTTTGACTCAGTCTGGGGATTATTTCTTTCTTCTGCCTGGACGTTTGCACTGCACTATGATAGCCTTGCTGCTTCTGATGGATCAGCATCCCACAGTGCAGACAGCCCAAATAAATACCAGCGCTGCAAACAGACTGGGTGGCTGGGCTGTGGGCTGCTGCAAAGGGAGACAGTGGAGAAAAACAGCACTGCCCTTCACAGAAAGGATGCATTTTCAGTATCTGTTTACATCATTTTCTGGAAACAATTGCATTTCATTAGGAGAAATGTTTTAAAATCAGTAACGATAAATGCCTTGGATCCAAAAGTCCTAGCACTTAGCTGAGGAAATAAATGCTAATATGCTGGTACTAAATTTTCAACTAAAATTTGAAATAGTGAATTTTCTGCCACACTGAAAATACCACTTTCAGTACTGAAGGAGAACAACTCCATAACTACAGGCCTCTCATAATCAGAACGATGAAAAATTATAGGGGTAAAAAAGAATCAGAGGACAGGTTATAATTGGTGACCCTCAGTCAGATAAAGCTAAGATAAAATGTCGATCACTTATGGGAAACTAAATCTTTTATAATATAGTTTAGAAAATTCCCAAATTAGGCTATTTATAAAGAGAGACAGAACTGCATGAAATGACAGCAGTCCCTAGAGCAGTTCCTACTAAGATCACAAGAGTGTCTTTAATGAAAACTTATAGAAGTACTGATTCTGGAGAAAACAAAAGAAGATCCAAAATCTTCTGTTGTTTAGGTAGACAGCCAAATGAAACTCTAAACAAAAGATAGGAAAATTCTACCTCCAGGAGCACTAAGTTTTCTTCTGCTCCCTCCTGACTCTCTTTTTCCATGTTCTCCAAACCAGATAAGTTATTTACATTCATGAGACTGTTAAGCAGTAAGAAAACAAAAGCAAAGTGAACTAAGTGGTGAGAGGTGTTTTTTTCTTTGGTTTGTTTTCACTGTACACTGTGGTGAGAGACTCTTTGTCTCAGGTAGTCTGAATTTTTAATACCTTGGATTCTAGCTGCATGGATGTTTTTTTCCAAACTACCTGTTCTTAAGTAAATATCTCTGTGGACATGCATAGCCAGTAGTCTCTGAAAACTGAAAAAACCCACAAAAAGATGCTATCAGAATTAGTTATTCCCCTTTTAATTCATATCCTAGTTTAAGACAAATAAACTTGTCTAGGTACAAAGTAACCTTCATCCCACTTTGGTCCACTGTAGGTGTCTTGTCAGGAGACCATCTGACCACAGGCCTGTACTGAGGAGATGTGCCATGGGGAACCCAGCCAAGGAGCAAGCACTCCTTCCAGATGTGAAGTCAGAGCACAGTACAGAGAAGGACAAAACTCAGTTCAACTGCTTCAACAGGAAGCCTGGAAACAGCCAAGGAAAATGTTGTAAAATGGAGCATTTAAATTTATATACTATATATAAGATATATATTATATAAACTACATAATTCTTTAGTGACAGCCAAGATATGAAAACTTACTATTAAAATTAACTTACATGAATCCATACAAACAATTTAAGAAATAAAGAGACTGCAGACTTTGAGTGACCTCTAGAAGAGCTGAGAGCTAAAAGCAGGTAAACATTTCAAAGTTCACTTTCATGCAAGTGCAACATAAAACCTGGGAATCATCTTCTACTTTTCAAAAAGTCTGATATTTCCAAAACTGCAACCTATTTTACCTGGATATATAATCTAGCTGCCAGATGTAATGACTCTGTATGACAGATACTTCTGCCAAGTAATATTTATGCCAGGTAAAGCTTTAGGAAATGTCTATTTCAAATGCTCAAGTTGCTGCTACGATGATAGGTTTAATGGAAAATATTATTAATGTATTTTACAATAACATCGTGTATGGTCTTGTAGCCTTGGAAACCATAAGAATTACATCACAAATTAATACCCTGTCTGTACCCAGACACATCTCTACCCAAAATTATTATTTTGTTGTCTGTTTTTTTTCTAATTGCAGTACTTGCTTTTTCATTAATGCATTGCTAAGTATAAATCCAAGAATTTACACAGATTACCCATTTCAAGAAGTATGTCCAGTTTCCTTTCACCTTTCAGGTGAAAAATGCAAACCCATTCCTTTCTTGCAATGTCACCATACAGGCTTTCTGCTAAGTCCAAAAAGGCTACAGGCATGGGTTTCTACTCAATTCCTATTTTAAAAGTAGAACTAAATAGTGAGGTTTACATCTTTCATATCCTTTCCTGTGATCTAGCACCAATTAAAAAGATATAAATCCTCAGATGGGAGATAGCTTTTCAACTCTATTAACAGAATTTGAGAGTCCTTAGTAAAAAGTGACAGATTAAAAAAAAAAAAAAAAAAAAAAAAGAAAAAAAGAGATCCTAGGTTAGTCAGCCACAAGACTTAAATTATTCAGGTCATGACAAATAGGTGCATTTTATATTTTTCTAAAGGCTTCTTTAATTTCCCATTCAAAAAAAAAAAAAAACCAAAACAAAAAAGCCCCCCAAAAAACCAGATACGCAAATGTAATGTATTTTAGATCTAGAGATGATATAATTTACTCTTGCTAAATAAATATTTTAGAGCAAAATAATTTTGGTTAATTTTGCTTAAGTTCTTCCGTACATCACAACTGAGGGCCTCAAAGGCTGCAAATCCTTTCTTTTTCAGGCTCCATAAGGAAACTGAAAGAAACATCACAGATTTGTTTGAATACACAATTGTTTCTACAGCTTTTCTGCCCTCTGTTTAGAACACAGCTTTCTTCAGAGGAGATAACTACCTAGTACTAAACCCTTCTGACTTAACTGCAAAGTCTGTAAACCCTTTCAGTAGGGTTCACACACACCTCAATACTTCTAAAGCTCTCAAATTCTGCAAAGTCTGAATAGCAGTATGCGTGCAAAGATTTACAGATATCTTTTGAAATTAAAAAGACCAGCCTAGTTCACCTGAAGAAACAGAGCAATTTAAAAGGGGGGAGAAAGTGATAATTTCCTAGATAAGAGAACTTTCATCTACTCCAGGCTTGCGTAGGTAAATGGCAAGTAGAAATCTCCTGTGATGCAGAGATCTTACCCATACCTGCACCAAAGATTTCTTGCTTCCAGATGGAATGCTTGTTTCTCAAAAATGCACAATTAATGTAAGCAATTTGCACCTTGGAAAGAAGCCTGCACTCAAGTGGCTCTGTATCACCAGCACTGTTCAAAATATGGGAGGTTGAAGAGAAGGAAAACTTCAAGCCATTTTTATTGTGCTACAGTCAATAAACATCTACCTATTGAGTCCACTTCCACATCTTCTAGAAAGTACTAAAAAAGCCAACAAGAACTTTTTGGATTTGGATCTTGGATAGTTTATCAACACCCTCTAGAATTAACACTTCTGCAGTCTAACAGGCATTTTTGGAAAAGCACTTAACAAGCACATCTGGACAGGCACTAAAAAATCTTTAAACGTTACTTTCACATTTTTCAGTTCATAACATTCCTCACAATTTTCCTACATATCTGTGGCATAGTTCAGCTTGTCAATTTATAGTATCATAGAATTGTTTGTAGGCCTTTTTGCAGGCTTTCAAGATCATCAAATCCAGACATTAACTTAGCCCACTGCCATGTCCACCACTAAACCAAGTGCCTGAGCACCACATCTACAGGTCTTGTAAATACCTTCAGGGATGGTGACACTTCTTGTGTGTTAACAGCACAGGAGAGGCTCTGCAAGGCTTCCATGTCTATTCTGGATTCAGAATAAAATGGTGCACAGGGATATTTTCTGATTACCATCAGCACCACCTGTTCCATCTCCCTCTGTGAATGCTCTACTTAATGACTGCATCCTTCAGAGGGACTTGGCTAACCTCAATATTCTTTCAGACTACACAATGAAGAGCTGCAAAAGACTGGATTTTAAAAAGGAAAAAATAAGTTTCAGAAGGACCAGTAATCACAGAAGCTAAAGGCACACAGACAGTTGAATAGAAGGAGCATTAAAATCCCACATCAGACATCCTCTCAAAAAGAGAATGTGAAAGGTTAAGGTTTTCCTGATATGATTAGTTGCTTAATAAAATATTGCCTGGTTTCAAAAAGCTGTCCTTGTGTATAGGGTTTCTGTGGCAAGGTTTTGGCAACAGGGGGACTACAGAGGCGGCTTCTGTGAGAGGCTGCTAGAAGCTTCCCACATATCCAACAGGGCCGATGCCAGTCAGCTCCAAGATGAACCTTGGAGTTCATCTCCCTTACAGCCTATCAGTGATGGGGGCAGTGCCTCTATGGGAATATATATATATAAAAAAGGAAAAATTGCTGTTCAAAAACAATTGCAGGTGGAGAGGTAAGCAGCAAGATGTGAGAGCAACAACTATGCAGACACCAAGGTCAGTGAGGAAGGAGCAGAAGGAGATGCTCCAGGCACTGGAGCTGAGATTACCCTACAGCCTACAGTGAAGAGCATGGTGAGGAAGGCTGTGCCCCTGCAGGACCCCATACTGGAGCAGATGGATGCTCCCAGAGAATGCTGTGACCTTGTGGGAAGCCCATGCTGGAGCAGTCTTGGCACAACCTGTGGACCCATGAAGAGCTCACACAGGAGCAGGTGTGCTGGCAGGACTTGTGATCCCATCGGGTGCCCTGGAGCAGTTCATGAAGAACTGAAGCCTGTGGGGACTCACACTGGAGAAGTTCACGGACAGCTGTCTCCTTAAGCAGGGCAAGAATATGAGGAGAAAATGTGTGATGAACTGATGGCAAGCCCCATTCCCAGTCCCACTGCAGTGCTGGGCAAATCTGAAGTCAAGTTAAACCCGGGAAGCAAGGTTGGGTGGGGGAAAAGTGTTTCTGTTTCTCATTGCCCTTCCCTGTTTTATATGGCAATAAATTGATTTCCCCAAATTGAGTTTGTTTTGCCCATGAGGGTAGTTGGTGATTTATCTCTTTCTGTCCTTATATTAACCAATAAGCCTTTCAATTATATTTTCTCTCTCCTGTCCAGTTGAGGAGGGGGAGTGATATTAGTAGCTTGGTGGGTACCTGGCATCCAGCTGGACTCAACTCACCACACCTTCTAATTGCTCCCTTTTGCTCAGATAATTTTTCATAAGTGATATTAAGTCAAAATGATGTGACAGTGTACAATAGAGAGGGTCTAAGTAAGAGGGAACCATGTGAAAATATAATTAATTTCCCCATCTAAGAGAACGACATTCATAATGACTTCAGGCTTCACCTCCAGAGTGTCATGGCTCATTTCCTCATTATCAGAATTACATTTTAAAACACTACTGTCCTCCATAAAGTACTCTTTGTCGCTGATTATAAACACACAGAGAACTATGTTTGAAAATATTTGCATCACATAAATAACCAGTTGCCTCAAACACAGACCCATATACTTACTACAAATACAGCCAGAGAGAGATTACAATAACAAAAAAAAATTGAAAATAAAAGATATTGAGAAGGGAAAGAAGAAGACCAAGAAAGGCTCAAAGGGAAGAATTAAATTCATTAAACAATTGATTAAAACAATTAAAATTAATCACATTGACTTTAGACAAACACAGATATAGATGAAAAAAACAAAGACTACCTGTATGCAGTTGGACACATTCTGCTACTAAACTATCAGGTGAGACAAAGACTTAGTAACTTTCTCTAAAGTCAGAGATTTTAGTCAGGAAAATCATAAGAAAAATCCCAAATTAATACTATTCGGGAGGACTCCATATAGCAGAAAACAATTAAATGCCCCGATTTATTGGTTGATGTCCCAACCCACTGCAAGGCTGTGAGGCCTGTCTAGAAATACACATTTCTGGTTGGGCAGTGATGATTGATTGCTGCAGTGATTTTGGTGGACATTGCTTCACAAAATGACAGTGAAGAAATTTGGAGAGGGTGTCCATTACTTATTTAAGGAGATTACTTGAAGGAACTGATAGCCTAAGGTGGCAGCTAAATAATTGGCATCTAGGAAGATAAAGCATCTCTCATTTGCTTTTTCTCTATACTTCTGTTTGTTAGAATAGCCCAAAAGTCTTCAGGCACAGAGGCTTTCAATATCTAAGTGGACTCCAGATATTATTTAAGCACATCACAATTTGCATAGCTCCCTAAAAAGTAAACTGCTAGCAGTGTGTCAGAGGACATTAACACAGCAGACTAAAGCACTTATTTTAATGTATGAAAACCTATATTGGGCACTTGTGGCTTTTAAGTGGAAATCTGCATACTGAAAAATCAGAATTGATCCAATCAGGATTTTAAGTGTGAGTGCCACAGTTATATTCTAATATCTAGCTCCTCCTGCAGTAATGTAATAAATTGCTCTGTGCAATCCATCCTCAAAGGGCATCACACTTGTTCAGTTATTTATTAATTTATTTGATTCACTTTTCAAAAAAGGCAAAGAGGTTAATAGCCTGCCTCACAGTCACATGCTTTTAAGCAAAAGCCTGGGAAGGACATTCTTTCAAGCCTATTAAAATTCTTGTCTGTCATTTCAGAGTGGAAGCTCTGATAGAAAACTCAAAATCTGCCATAAAATTCATGTTAAAACAAACCTGGGCAATGGCAAATGGCATCAGCGATAGGTAAATCACCCTTGTTGTTTTCAGGTCATGAGAAAGCAGAAGGGAAAAAAAAAAAGACTGGAAAATCATGGTGGGGAAATTAATGAAAACTCTGAAATAGCAGTCCTCCAGCTCTATCATTGCACCTGCTTGCTGTGATGCAGCTGAGTATAACAGGGAGTTCTACTGGGTTCCTGGTCACCTAAAGAAAAGTGGTTTCCATGGAAATGCTAATATTCTTTCTTTAAACCACAACAAAGACATGCAGCAGTCCAAAAGTGTGTGTTTGGTGGGCTTGAGGGACTCTGTGAGACACCACAGATAACAGTAAGTAAAAGATGTTAAGATCTTGCCCTCAACTGCATTGTAGAAAGCCTCTTTTCTCCCTTCTTTGGGTCAGCAATTTCAAAAGCTTACTTCTGAACAGGCTCTCCAACTGAACTGGTATCTGTAGTGTAAATTTTTTTAGATTTGCCATCTGTGAGTACTAAGAACTGCTGAGGTTGCACCTCTTTTCCTCAAATCATGCTTTCACATTGCTTAAACTGCCCTGGGGAAATCCACTCTTGATGGTCTGATTATTTTGTATTTAATTCATTTGGATTTGGAGGGATTTTTTTGAGCTGAAGATAAAGGACTGGTTTTTATCTGCAAGCTATTGAAGGTCTAATGCAACTCACAGCTTGCACAATTTGCTTTCCAAGTGGAAACAAAAATCACAAAAGCTGTCTTGCAATTGGAGAAAGCATCACTACAGAAGAAATTAGAAAGTAGAAATTCAGAGAACCCAAAATTCCAAGAACAGAGAGTGGTGGAAGTCTTGAAATTACTGTAAAAGTTGAAACAGTATGAGGTCTTCCTCAAAATAAATCTGATTCTCTTTTGCTCTTTGCTCTGGGTAAATTACTTCCAGGCAAAGGAAGGTCCCAACAGCTTCAAAATTGTTGCTGAAAATGGGTTAAATATGTTCCTCCTGAACTAAGTCTCTACTACATGTCCCTTTTCTAGTTCAGACAATGCTTCCTCTTCCTTTCTCCCTGGTCTTCTCACCATGCAACCACTGTCTTACCCCAACTGTCATAATGTTATCACCAACACTGAAAAATGAGGTTTTTTTCTTAGGCTGCCAACACTTGGATTCCCATGGTGCGTTTACGCAAATTGGAGATCTGATTTTTTTGGGGTTAGCAGGACTAAAATGAGAACAAAGCCTGCTTGAAAGTACCAGGCTGCTTATCAAGCACTTTAGAAACAGGGCACAGTGCCACTGCTGCTGGGACATGATGTGTATGCACAGAGGATTGGTAAAATTCAAAAGATTTTTTGCCATATCTACTGAAGTACTGATGATACAAGAAATTTGCAATTGTTAACACTTCCAGCAGTTTCTGATTTTACAATGGAGTTTTATATCACTACTGAACTACTTCTCCTCCTCCTCTTCTCTCAACTTTTTATAGTTCAAGTCCCAGTTGAAAATTATTTTTTCCTTCTCAGTATTAGTAATAACATTTCACATGAAACTCCGTTTTCTTGGGAAATAAGAATGCAAACCTGAAATGAACTGGAAGAGCAGCAAAGAAGTAACAGCCTGTAAAGGTTTAATCTCAAAGCAACCATGTACTGGTTGATAAACAGCACAATGAAGGCTGAAAAAATTTATATAAGTGACACAAAGTGAAAGAAAGTTTAGCAATCCATGAAATCTGTGGATTTAAAGAGTCTTCTACAGAAATCAGAGAAATGGGAAAGGACAATCTTACTACTTTCATCTAGTCCCAAAGATCAAAGCAGATGTGTTCATCAGGCCATAATTTCTGACCATAACTCTGCTTGAATAAAATCCTGAATATGACCTTCATACATATTGCTGCCCTACAAACCTCTGTTGCTCTCCAGCTGAATCCCATTTAGTTATGACTCACTGCCTTATTTACTTCACTGATCACAATAAGCTTTCAAAAGCCATTACCAAGGCTTGAGTTGGTGTCTGTGAGCATACCCTGGTGACCAACCTGAATGACAAAAAGGTTGGTTAAAAAAAAATAAAAAAATAAAGCCCACATATATCTATGATTGCATAGGAAAACTTGTCAAACCAAGAAGATTTCAAACAGCATGAGTCAAGTCTATTTGATATGTGTTACAGGCAGCCTATAGAAGAAAACGTTGGACTACTATAGAGATAGATAAAACATGATATTGTCCAAAAAAAAGGAGGTTGGAAAAAAAAAAATATTAGCACCATATAAAGCCAAAGTATTTGACATGAAGTTGAAAATATTGGCAATGGATCTCCAAGAACCCTGCAAATCTTTGGACATGGTTCCCGCCACCAGCCCTCCAGATACTGCTGATACCTCAGGGGCTGTGAACACCTTCAGGGGTTGTTCCATAACTCCTGGGTGCACAAGTGGAAATGGCAGCATGGGGGGTTGCAGAAACTCTTCTGCTTATGATGAGCATGAGCCAAAAGGTTACCTCTGGCTCAAGTCACCAAAGCCCCCTCTCCATCCACCTACTGTGGGCTGAGAATTACATTGAACAATAATACTTGCATCAATCGAAGAAGCCTTTCCACAAATATAAGTAAATCAGTATTGCAAGAACACAGCTTTATAGAAAATATCTAGAAGACAAGGAAGACAAGGAAAATATTTAGAAGACAAGGAAAATATCTTGAAGACAAGTCATGAGTGGTGGATTGAAACAGGTATTTAGTCATCTGTCAAGGTAACTCAGCAAAGGATCCTACAAAAATGCACAGGCTATTGTATATTTCACATTAGCTGTTCAGCAACTGCATGGTTGTATTATTAATGAGAAATTAAGGATTGGAGGAAATAGAAGGCTTTCAACCATAAAATTTAGGCTTTAATTATTAGTGTATTGGAGTAAGAACAAAAATAATAGAAGTAAGAGGAAGATAAGAGAACACAATGGTTTTCTGACAAATGAGAGATACACTGTATTTATTTCAACCCAATTTCCCACTGAAAAGAAAAAATCCAGTCCATTAAAAAGAAATACAGAAACATGACTCTATTCAAAATAATTACAATTTAAATATATTGTAGAATTCAAAACCTTTCGAGGGCCTATCCTATCCCTCTTTAAATTGCTGTAAATTGAAGTCTCACTAGAAAGGAAGTAAAATTTATGCTATTATTGTTGCCACTCATATGGATCTGGCATTGTAATTCCTTGTTTTGTAATGCTAAAATACCAGCTTGCTAGGATGCAAAAGCTGATTATCCCTACCTTCCTTCATTGTCTGTGCAAAGAAAACTTAAATTCCTGCTGTCCCTTTGCACCCAACGTGAGCCTGGCAAAACATTGCTCCTCACTCACACAACCACACAAATATTTTGATATATGACCTAAGAGAGCATTATAGATATTGTGAGGTATTTTGTACTGAAGAAAGGAAGGTGTTGGGAGGTGACACATTGAAGGAGAGGAAAAATTCCCTAACTTAAAGAAACTCCATTTCACCTCCTTTTTCCATGGATTATTACATGCCTATAAATTGTCCCTGAGGACACTTCCAGAGGGATTATGGGGCATGTCATTCACAGCTCTTCTAGAATAAAACCACTCAGCTTTGCAATACAAATACATTCCTCCAATCAGAACTATTAGTGAAATACTCTAAGGTACAAATGGAAGATGTTTCAGGGCATTGTAATTCACAAAAACAGATTCTGAGGGAAGAACAGCAAGTAGTGTACAGCCATCAAACCTCTTAAATTAATTATCTTTACATCCCAAATCAATATTAAGTGTGAGTATTCTCATTTACATTGTTTGGGAGTTAAGTCATAATTTTGTTATTAAAATGAAGTAAAAATTAGAAATAATACATGCTGTATTAGCAGATCATTACACAAAATAAATTTGTATCTCCTCTGTACATAACATCTTGCTCTACTCACTCTTTTTAAACTCAAAATTTCAGGTCCCCTTTCCTGCTACCAACTCCTGTAAGAAGTCCAATTATGAACAGGGGACAAATGATAAAAACATGTGGAGAAAAGGAGAAAGGAAAAAAAATGGTGCAAAGTAACTGAAATATTGCAGTGCAGCTTACACCTGTACTCAGTTAAAACAAATTAAAAGTAAACACATTAACTGTGCTAAAACATTGCAACAAGCAACATTTCACAAGTATATGCATGCAAGAGAGAGACAATCTTTCATCTTCATAAATTATACCAAGCAAAACACAGCACACCTAACAGACAGTGAACATGGAGCTTCACTTGCCATGCAGTTTTATTTGACCATGCATTTAGAAAAAACAGCTTTTACTGGCAAATAGTTTCTGAAACTTATCAATACCACAACAGACTTGTACCTGCCCCCACATATGGTAAAAAAATTATTTCAGTTTTACTCCATTCCCATTTTAACTACTGACTATACTAAGATATCGAAAATAAAAAAATATAACTTTTACAAAACCTAAGTAACTGAATATTGGAATATTGAGTCATTATTTCCTTTGGGATGTCTGACTTCACTATCCACTCCTATTTTCTTCAAGTTAAAAATAAATATCTAAGTTGCTTAAAACATTATTCTGTTAAATAATTGGCAGCTGCTCAAAAACAATGATAAAGGAAATTATTGCTAAGTGTCAGTGTTCATCAATGTTACTCATAGAGCTTCACCTAACATTATGCATCCTGGATGAATCAGAAATAAGCTTAAATACTCAAAGTGCAGAAAGGATCATTTACCCACTCCTCCCCCCTTGCATTCTAAAGGTACCTGATAGCTCCAGGTTTTATCTTGGTCTTTGTGGATTGCGATAGATTGAAGGGATCCTGATTAAAATACTTTCAAAATCCCTAATTTTTCTGCCTCAGTCGTATCAAGCCCTGACTAAGACAGGTCTATCCACTTGTAAAATTAACAAAAGAAAAAAGATCCTAAATTCTCAAAAAATAAGAACATCCCTGAAAAAAATTGGCTTACAAGCATTAAAGACCTTTTCATTAACAATATTTTGTCAATAGTTCACTGAAACCAAACATACTGACCTTTGACTTCACAAATATCAGAGCAGATGTTTGCAAGTCTGCTGCTTAAATTTTAAGTCCTACCTTAAGTGTCAATGGAAAGCCAATAAGCATACAAAATGTCATCAAAATTCCATTTTCTTGTTAAGAGAATCGTAATAAAATCCCTACAGTAAATACTATTTGCATTCCAAACAGAAGTTAGGGTGCTAGGACAGCCAAGAAATAATGAATGCTTAGGAAACAAACTTGAATATGCATTTCCCAAGACTTCATACAGATGTCTTTCCAGACAAGAGCTCAGTCACACCACCAATTTACTAATCCAGCTCAGAGGGATTCCAAATACTCAAGTCCTCTTCTCATCCTATCACAGGAGCCCAAAGCAGCATCCTCACCTCTTGCCCAACAACCAGGGAATGGCAAAGGATGGATTGCATAAAATCCCATTGGACACAGCTGTCTTTGAGTCATCAACTGCTAATCCCTGCTATAAACCAGGTAACTCTTCCAGGTGTATGAACTGAAAAGGTTATCCACAGACCAACCTATGTTTTCCAGCAAAGTAGCTACTTGAAATGAAACTGAAAAGCCTTAATCAGAGGTCTTAAAGTAAGGACAAGTTGGAGAAGAACGTCAGAAAACAGCCTATGAAAGAGGGAAGTTGTTGGCAAACTTTGTCAGACTCTTCTATCATTTTTAAGAGCCTGTACTTGCAAGATGAACAAAAGCTAAGTTTACAGCTCACCATCACTAGACCAACAAAAACCAGAGCAGCTCAACCTGAAATGAAATTCAGTATTTGATAGTCTTGGTGAAAAAAGCCTACAAAAACTGCAAAATTCTCATAAATCCAGGCAGTTATCAGGGTAGTATTTTGCACATTGCTGCAGAAACAAGAGTAAGAACTTAGTTTCCATGTCCTACCTTCTTGAACCGCCTGGAAGGGATTGTTGCCATCCACAAAGGTCACTGAACACGTGATTTTCTCTGTTTGTAAGATTTCATCATTTTGGTTGAGATCAGCAACTGCCATTCGAAAAACTTCCTCATCTTTTTTGGCAGATTCATCAAAAATTGCCCCTGTGGAAAAACAAAAAAAGAACAACATATTGCATCTTTCACCTGCAGTATAGCAAAGCATTAATCATAAGCACTTAAGACATTTTCTGCTAGAATGTCATCCCTTCACTCACTCCTGAGGCCCTTCACTCTTCATTTCTACATAATTTAAGACACAAATTGAGGAGAAGCATTGATTCCAGCTAGAAATATTAGGAAGATCTAGCTAAGCTCAAAACAAATTATCTGTATAGAAACATGGACAAGAAATGAGAACTGATTACCTTTCCAAAAATGCCATGATACACTGAATGACCACAATGGATTAGGATAAAAGTTTAACATCATGTCTAGTGACAATTAAAACCCAGAAAATTCTAGTGATGTGAGAATAAGCTTAAAATGGTGGTAGCACTAGGAAAAATGACTCAGAAGTGACAACCACAATCAATAGACAGGTCAACAGCTGATGCAAACTATTTCAGGTCTAGCTCCTATTGGATTTGTAAAATAATCACTCCAGCTCACTCTCTGACTCTTGAAGTCAGTAAATCAAGTTCAAGCAGTTAATTAAAATTATTTCTTCCTTTACAAATCTGACAGAAAGTAACTGTTCTGTCTTTTTCCCTAAAATATCCAATCAGAGCACTATAAACAGGAAACCATTAAACCCAGGAGGAGATGGCAGAGGACACTGAACCTTTGCACAGCCAGCAATTCAAGTGTATTGGAAAAGAACTTCAAGGCTAATCCAGGAGGCTTTTTCTACATTCTTTAAGCTACAGCGTGACTTTTAGCATCATTAATTTCCTATTATTTTACATTTGCTTCTTGTATGAAGAAGAAAGTATCTTCTCTATGGGAGATTTTAATCACCCCTGTATTTGTTGGAAAGGCAACAAAGCCAGGCAAGCACAGTGCAGGAGGTTCCTGCAGAGAGCTGATGACTTTCTGATACAAGTGGTTGAAGAACCTTCAAGGGGAGGTGTGCTGCTGGTTCTGGTATTAACAAACAGGGGGTCTTTTAGGGGACTTGAAGGTTGGGGGCAACAGTTCAGAGGAGAAAGATATGGGGGTCCTAACAGACAGTAAATCATTTATGAGCCAGCAGTGTGCAGAATCCTAGGTTGAGATTTGCACAAAGAAGAATGTGGCCAATAGGTTGAGGGAGCTCATTCTCCTCCTCTACTCTGCCCTGGTGAGGCCACAGCTGGAATACTGCATCCAAATCTGGGCTCTCCAGTTCGAGAGAGACAGGGAACTACTGTCAACATCTGGCAACAAAGATGATGGGGGGATTGGAGCATCTCTCTCATGAGGAAAGGCTGAGGCAGCTGATGAGAGAAGGCTGAAGGGAGACCTTGCTAATGTCTACAAGTATCCAAAGCGTGGGTGCAAGGAAGATGGAGCCAGACTCCTCCCAGTAGTTCCCAGTGACAGGGTGAGGGGCAATGGGCACAAGCTGGAACATAAGAAGTTCCATTTAAACATAAGAAAAAACTTTACTATGAAGGTGACAGGAACAGGATGCCCAGGGAGATTTTGGAGTCCCCTTCTCTGGAGACATTCAACACCCACCCGGATGCAGCCCTGTGCAATGTGCTCCAGGTGATCCTGCTGTAGTGGGAGGGTTGGACTACATGATCCCTAGAGGTGCCTTCCAGCTGTTATAATTCTGTAATTCTGTGGTTTAAGCAAAGAGGGCTCAAATTACACTGCTATAGTCCTATGAAGACTGCTATATGGTTTAAAACCTTCAGCTTAGATATCGAGCACCTTTAAAGCTTTCAGTTCCAGGCAGTATGGCTGCTAAAGAGATGGCTGCTACACAGAAAGGATGCTCCAAAAACAGTTTTAAAAACTGTATTTACTCATTATGAAACTTCTTGTATATTCTTGAATGCCTGTTGTCAGTACAAAACTTAACTAAGGCAGCATACGAGGCGAGGCACCCAAAAATGAGAAAATGCTGACCACTCATGATTTCAGGGAAATGCCTGTAAACAGTGCTGAAAAGAACCGAAAAAATATTCATTTATGGGAAATGGCTGCTTTAAGAGAAATAAACTTCAAAGTGTTTATTGCATTTTTCCCACTGACCTCCAATGCTCATCTCCCTGCCAGCACCACTCATTTTACACGAGTGTCATCTCTTCCTACAGTCTGACCGCTTTGACTCCAGCATTTTCCCTCCTGAAGCTGCCTCCATCTGGAACAGCTGTTCTTTACCTCTCCACTTCATTCACCTGTCAGCTCTGTGCAAATCTCAGCTGAAAAGATTCATTTTCATTCTCTCCCTTGTCCCCATTTCTATTTCACTTGTTTTATTTAGCTCTGTAAAGCAGAGCTGAATAGGGATGAGAATAGGACTGATAAGCAAGATGCTGCAAACTGAGTATTCCCCAAAAAGATGACAATTTGCGTATTCAGGTAGCATTTAAGTCTACAAAAGATTCTGTTCATTGATATACCTTAAAATATCTTTGCTTCTAACCTCACGGAATAATTCAGTCCAAAACCACAGATGTTTCATTTTGGGGACAGACCTATACTTATGATGACATAGCCCAGTGGAAGGAACAACTCTACATGGCTAGTAAGTGAGATAATTAAAACTAACAAGGAAAAACAAGATGGAAAATAATGACAGAACAGCTATAAATTGTGTTACACAACAGCATGGCAAACCAAAGACCTTCCAAGCCCATGCTGTGGAGTGCAGCCTCTTTTTCTAGAGCTGAGAAGTGTCACCTTAAGCATGACTTTGTCTCCAAAATCACCCAGGTCATTAATTGAGCAGATGATATAGAAAAGCCTAAGTTATCCAGTGTTTCCTTTTGCATTTGCCATCACAAAAATACCCACCCTTCAGCCCCATAGCTCTTCCAGTGTGAGAGCAGAGAACTGCTCCCAAGACAGTGTATTCCCCAGTCCAGCATCAAGTTGCTCAACAGCTGAATCTTTCTGAGAACCTTCCTTGTTTCTTTCACACACAGATATCCCTAATATACTCTTATGCTTTTTTCTCCCATTTCACAGGTTGACATAAATCCTACCTCTGATGGTATCCAGATGGATAAGGAACTAAATTAAATTTAACTCCACGTAGCCTTTACAACCAATGCTCTTTCTCACTGTAGTACAATTGCTCCAGCTTTGCTCTGACCACAGCTTATTTCATTTATGGCTCTATGCATCAGGCTCAAACTTCAATATTTCTCCTGGAGTCAATACTACATCTGATATTTTAAACAACCTACCTCACAGAAGCAAGACATTACCCATGCTCTAGTTTAGGATTATCTCCATAGGTAAAACAAATCAATATAAAGGTGAATTGCAAAAAAGAAACAACACCAACACATGATACTGTTCCTTTCAGGAGACAGCAGTGCACAGCAACATGTGCATTACACTCCACACTCTGACATGAGAAATTTTATTTCAGAATTGACTCCTAAAGTTTAATTTCAATTTTTATATAAAACTGGAAAACTAAAAAAACAAAAAGAACCAAAGCCAAAACAAAACAAACAAAAAAACAAACCACACAACAAAAACTGAATTATGTTTAAACTCATCCTATTGTCCAACGTATGTTTTGAGGCCCATGTGTTTTATCTCAACTATATTCCATGTGTCTGTGTATCTCTCTGCATTACACAGGTAGGGGGAGGATTTTTCTTGTATTTTCTCTTAAAGAAAAGCCATTTCAATAAAAACCAAAAGACTATTTGGAATGTGCTAACATTGCTGGAATATTTTCCTTTTCAGGAATCATCCTTCGCCTGATGAGTGAATTTTCTGATATGAAACAGGTCTATCAAATGTTTACAGATAGCTCCAAATGCAGTCATTAACCACTTTTATATCATCTATCATTTTCTTTCCTTGCTGAGGCCCAAAATCACACTGCAGTTTTGATGCTTATTCTTTCAAATACAGTCTAACAAAGTCAAACAACCCAAATAAACAAATAGAAGGCGTCACAACTTAAAATTACTTCTACAGTGAGAGCTCCAAACTCTCCCATTTCCTCATGGTACAACTGAGAAATGAAACAACTGGAACGACCACCAAGTTATTTGGAGTACGTGTCCAAAATGAAACCTTTTGGCCATAAGAAAAATTGTTACAGAAAGTAATGAACAGCTGAAGAGAAAAATCCAATCGTTCCCAATGCAAGACACACTCTTTAGAAAAGGATGCAACCAAACTATAATGGGAAATAGCCTTCAAAAGTATACAGAAGTTGTTAGTTTCTCATCCAGCCCCACTGCTCACCTCAGATGAAATCAAAGCCTCACACTCCAGATGTCATTTCTAACTACCTCTGACTGCATCAGGAGCTGCCATGCTGACACAGCAACTACTTTGCACCAGTTTCCCTCTCTTGTTTTATTAGCATGTCATTACTTCCAGCTTTATTTCAGAATCTGGATGAGGACAGCACAAATGGAATTCTCTGCTGGCTTTTAAAAACCTTTAGCCCATCAATCATGTCCTAGAGCTTAGCAGATGATTCTTTGTGCTTAAGTATCTCATTTGCACTTGACTGTGTCACCTGAAATCTGTCAACTAAAATGAATACTGACCAAATCAGTGCTCAACAAGTTCACCAAGTACTAATGACATCATTAGAAAGGCTTTTCAACGATGACTTGTCCTACTGACAATATATATTTTATACTTATACAATTACATATAACTGTATATATATACGATTTAGACTATATTTTATATTCTAAAATATAATCCAAAGTAGATATTAGCAGCTATTTCTAGAGTAATCTGTGCAGTCTGCTGGTATCAAACCAGAAAATCTAAAACTAGGAGAAAATCGACTGCAAGGATGAACAGTGAAAAGTTTTAAACCAATGTTCATCTTTTTGTTGACTAAGAAAGAACTAAATCCACGGCTTGTAGGATTTTCAAGTATTATAATTTTATTACCTACAAAAGTATGACATTTCTGAACCTCAGTGCCCTATATTAGTCTCAGGAAATGAAGTACCTTGTTTCAAAGAGGAGGGGGAGTTCACGGATTAAATACCATTGTGAATTGAGGCCACAGTTCAATTTTGGCACATAAATTTGATTTTTACTTTATATCATTGCATGCACATACCTCACCAACAGAAGCAATAAACACATTGCTCAATAATTTACTAGTTCAGAAATTCAGGAACATTTGGAGAAAAAAGAAGTAAAAGGGGGAAATGTAAAACACAAACTTTTTGAGCAACAATTTTATATTCTCATCAGCTTCTGATTCTATGAAAATTTTTTTCCCCACCAATATTTCCAGCCTGTTCCAGTGTCCAAATCCCACTGTATTTTTTCCAACTGCTGCTATTATTGTTCTGAATGAGAAACTTAACACAGCTGCTGGGAGAGGGATGGCCAATGCTGTTAACACTCAGAACTGGAAGCTGGGGGGTTGAGTCCTTGTGGTAAACCTCATATGGAGATACACTACAGGGTTATAAACATTTCACTACAGGTCTTGCTCCCTCGTAACAAAACAGGTTAGGACAAGTCATTAATTTCTTAAAGTAATGAAGACTGATATTTGAGAACCTGAGATCAACTGTAGAATAAAACCTCATGTTATTTTCAGGCCATATGAGTGTCTGGTTGGGAAAATTTTTATAGAATCTATTCATTTTTAACTATAATGGCAAATGCTAGGCTATAATGCATGCTGTTCTGTCTGATAGAGCAAACAAATACATCCAGCTTTAGAAGACCAATTATAGAATCATAGAACTGGCTGGTTGGAAGGGACCTCAGAGATCATCAAGTCCAACCCTTGATCCACTCCCGCTGCAGTTCCCAGCCCATGGCACTGAGTGCCACATCCAGGCTCTTTTTAAATATCTCCAGGGATGGAGAATCCACTACTTCCCAGGGCAGCCCATTCCAATGTCTGATCACCCTCTCGGTAAAGAAAAATTACATTATAATGGAATTATTGTAAAGCAGAACAAGAGGGACTTGATATGTTTTAGAGCGTGGATGTGCTTAGGTAGGAATTTAGAAGGTGGTCACATCCAGAGACCTCCACTTGAGTATGCAGCTCCCATAATCATAGCATGCTCAAGTACAGCTGGAACCTAAATTTCACTTGTGACACATTTAAAGCTGCTGCTAATCTCTCTATTGACACAGGCAGTCAAGTACATGCAGTCACATCTTGATTTTGTCAATAGAGGGAAAACATTGCCATGCTTCGCTTTTCCCTTTCAAGCTGAATAAGTTTTAGAAGCTCCTTGAAAGGGTTCTTCATCTTGCTGCTACCTCCAAAACACATTTTTAACCAGCCCTGACTGCATTCATTTTTAATATAATAAAAAAGTAGAAAAAAGTAATAAACAGTTCACATCTAATCAGAACACACACAAAAAACAAGATCAAAAAACCACCAAACAACACACCCCAAAGCCAAACTCGCACTAAAAAAGCCCCTCAATTTTCAACACAAGCCACCCTCTCTGCAAGTGTTGCAGTTTTTTTCTGCAGTCTGGTAGACATGAACAAGTAAATTGTACATAAGTGGAAGTTAAGGAATTAGAGAAGCTACCTCTTTAGTTGGACACAACAACTAAATCACAGGATAAAACACTGGATTGGAGAATTAAGGAGTTTCACACCGTTTTTCCCCAGTTGGAGCCAAATTTAGCATCACTTTGTATTCACAAGTCTAACTTAAGGAATATGAATAATCTCTCTCAAGTCACACTTTAAAATTATATTCTCTGATGAGACTGATATGAGATGGCCAGCTTGCTACAGCACCTTTTAGTGCAATCATTGCAGAAAATGTGTCCATTTCTGTTCCTTTTTCAAGTCATTAACCACCTCTATGGCCATAACATCATGTAAATGATACAGCAATCCCTTCTCATTGTTGCTTTTTCTTTTCTAACTGTAATCATTTGAAACAAAGAGGTGAAAGAAGAATTTTACAGGTTCTTCAGGCTGGCAAACTGCTAGAGGCAAAGTCTGCTACAAATGCAGTGAAAGTAAAAAAAGTTCAGTTATCATCTGAACACAGAAAAGTTGTTCCATTCTTCTGTGAAGCACTGTTGGTTTTTTATGTCCCAGTTTTACAGTAAAACAACCAATATGGTTCTGCTTGTTTCTGAGTCAGTTATTTGTTTTAAGCAATTTGTCTACAGGAGTGTATGCCACTGCATTACACCATTATTTTTTTTTATTGTTGTTGTTTTTTTGTCTCTCTAAAGTATACTACTTATACGCCAAGAAGTTGGCCAAACAGGTCGACAAAGAAAATACTCAGCTTTTTCTGAGCTTTTCTAAACAGATGTACATACACTCTGAGACAATGTTAGGTATTACTGAATGTCAAACCTAACAACTTTCAAGTAATATAGAATTTCTAGGAAAGCTGAAACACAAGTTTGAAGGCATGGAATCAACTGTCTTTGCCAATGCTTTTACAATTTAAAAAAAAATACATTTAGAGATAGTCTGGGGTTAATTTATTTAGCCACCAAAGGTGCCGGAGATGTGTATCCACAGTGTTGCAATAGAATCAACATCAGGGAATGATGTTCAAATTCAGAAAGAAAAGAGTCTGTAAGATTTTATCCTTATGTACACTGTCAATAGGGCACATATGCCCAAGCATGAACCCTTTCCCATAGCTCTTGATTTATCTTAAGCTCATGCTGCAAGATATTTCTAATTGTTCTCAAGTTCTAATCCACCATTTTACACTTATGTTTAATACAGGTAGTAACACAACTTGTCAAAATCATCTGCTGAGTCTCATTAAAATTACAGGTGTCATTTGCCAGTCCTTCTTTGAGAAGGGTTATTGTTTGCTAGAGAGTATGAAGAGAAGGGCAAAGCAAGAGGAAGACAAAACACTGGAGGCCCCACTAAAAATGCCTTTTTTCAGGTGTATTTTTTCTATAAAACATATACTCAGGGGCATCTTAAAAATGGAATCCTGTAAAATCTCCTAGTAAATAACAAAGTCCCTTCTCAATTTCCTTGCCTTCTCATTAAAGGGATCTTTCAGTAGAAATGAGTGTAAAAAACACTGTATCAAAGGACTAACAATTGACAAACACCTTGCATTTTTCATAGCTAATTGATTGCACAAATTGCAGAGCCACAAAGAATCTGTCTCTGCAAATTGCACAATATCTGCACAAATTCCTGTGGTGGCACTGGAGACTGCTTTCTACTTTGGTAGCTGCAGCAGGGTACAATATTAGCATCACATAAACACAATGTTTTATACACAATGTACCTTCCACAGGATAAGAATTAAGATATCTCCTGTGCACTGTTCCACTATAAACTTGATGTGGTGATTAACTACAGTGATAATATCTTTGCATTCATTATACAACAAATGAGCTGATAATAATGAGAAGCTTTTCATGTTTTCTACGATATCCATAACTATCAAGTTGAACTCTAGCTGTGAAAAGCATCTGGCTTGGTAGATATTATTGCCACATTATTAATATCCCATACACAAAGTTAGTGTGATGATAAAAAATTTGCTGAATAATATCTGCATACCTGGAAAAAGAGAAAAAAAAAAAACGAAAAAAAAAAAGAAAAAATTAAAAAAAAAGGAAAAAAAAGGAAAAAAAAAAAGAAAAAGAAAAAAAAGAAAAAGAAAAAAAAGAAAAAGAAAAAAAAGAAAAAGAAAAAAAAGAAAAGAAAAAAAAAGAAGAAAAAAAAAGAAGAAGAAAAAAAAGAAAAAGAAAAAGAGAAAAAAAAGAAGAAAAAAAGAAAAAGAAAAAAAAGAAAAAGAAAAAAAAAGAAAAGAAAAAGAAAAAAAGAAAAAGAAAAAAAAGAAAAAGAAAAAAAAGAAAAAGAAAAAAAAGAAAAAGAAAAAAAAGAAAAAGAAAAAAAAGAAAAAGAAAAAAAAGAAAAAGAAAAAAAAGAAAAAGAAAAAAAAGAAAAAGAAAAAAAAGAAAAAGAAAAAAAAGAAAAAGAAAAAAATAAAAAGAAAAAAAGAAAAAGAAAAAAAGGGAAAAAGAAAAAGAAAGAAAAAGAAAGAAAGAAAAAAGAAAAAAAAAAAAGAAAGAAAGAAACCTTTTCACGCACATTCAGAGCTTGTTTAGATGTTGTTTTAGAACCAGAGCAAACACTGATTCTATAAAATATTTGGTCATTTCATTGGCCCCTAGTTGTGAACTAGGAGAACGTCACAGAGTAACGCAGTAAGTGCATCCTGAAAAAATCTGATATTTTTGTTAAGCATTAGTCACTGCCTAATTTTTTCAGCTCTCATACTCATTTCTCTCCCTCTCTGTAAAATGCTGCTTTGCAATTTTCAGAAGACAAACTAATGCTTTAGTTAATCAAATGATGTGGCTGCAAGGTAGAGATGGAGAGAAGACTGCTGCCAAACCATTTCTTTATGACAGGGAGCAGCTGCAGCACCTTACACCATGAGCAGCTGAACTTTGTGGAAAATGAGATTATCAATATGTTCGAGATGTTAACACACAAACATACGCCCAGACAAACACAGATGTAAGAACGCAAAGATTACACAGTGAGATTTTTCTGGAGGGCATTTTTCTGCTTTTTCCTTCCTATTTCCATTCAAATTTACACAAGCTTTCTGCTCCGAACACTTTTATCATTTCTTGTAGAGAAGAAGCTCAGCTTACAACACTAAAGATGGCCATTAAGGTTATCATAAGAATAAGAGGTTCTTTCTTGGGCACTACAGCATATAAAACTAGCCATCTAGTAAAAAAATAAAAATAAAATATAAAGTTAAAAGTGCTGAGTTGTCATATCACAGACTCACAGAACAGTTTGGGTTGAAAGGGGCCTTTAAAGCTCATCTGATACCCCTGGGCCATGGGCAGAGCCATCTTTCAGTAAATCACCCTGACCCTGAACACTTCCAATGATGGGGGATGAACAGCTTCTCTGGATATCATTGAGAAACACAGACAGACAGATGGTAAATATTTTGCTTTAAAAAAACCCTATCTGATCTCACGACAAGTGTTATGAATGCCAGGTTCAAGAATTAAATAACAACAGGGAAGAAAGAAGCTATGAAAAACGTTTTATGTGCTTGTCTAAAAATATAAAGGCTGGCTCCAAAATTAATTTTTTTTTTTAACTGCTTCTTTTCAATTCTTTAGACCAGGTTTTTCTTCTGCTGGAGGAGAGGCATTGAGCAATTTACACACAAACAGCCTCTTTGAATGGTAATAGGAGAAACCAAGCAAATTAGTTTCATATTCATCTAGCCTATTTTTTGCCAAGACAGGACTGTCCTGTAGAGTGCAATTTACATTCCAATTGAAAATTAACATATGTAACCTCTTTCACTCTTATGTCATGGAGAGGGTAACAAATCTGTAAGCAATTGGTTTTCAATTCCAACACAAAAACTATAGACAGAAAATGCCCTAAGAAACTGCCACTTTCCAAAAAGGGTCCATGTTTCTTATTTACTTCTCTGCACAGAACTAGGGTTACTGTCCTTAATTGTAAACCTCATATTTTATTGTTTTGGGAAAAAGGTCAACCCATGCTGCTTTAAAATTTCCTCTCCAAATATTCAGGTCTGTGGACTCCAAGTGACTTAATGATCATGGATGTTAATTACTTAAATACCTTGCCTTTTATATATATGTAAAAGATGTTGCCATATCATCTTTGTAGTGCCTCCTCATGGTAGAGGAATAATTTCTACTTTCACAACTCGTAATTCACACGTGTGTACTAAAACAGTCTCTCAGAATATGTGGAGTTAGACTTCTTATTTCAAAAATTTCACCCAATAAATTCTGTTAATGAGGCTTCTATTTTGGAATGGGCAAAAGAAGAAATGAAGAGTAAGGAAAACTTAACTTCATTCTACATGAGACCCACAAAATATGACCAAAAAAGCCTGCTTTAAATTCTTTCAAGTCTCTGCTGTAATTTGACTTCACACTTTGTTTTCAACAACTCTAAAGTAATTCAGCAATATAAAGCTCTTTGGAAATTATAACACTGGCATATGAAACACCAGGGAATTTACATTTCCCAAAGCCTCACTGCAAGTCAACTAAATGCAGTCCAATTCTGCTGAAGAGGAGTTTCCTCCAGAGTACAATATATGTCCATAAATATTTTTTTTTTTGCAAAATGAAATCACAATTTCTGATTTTAAGACAGAAACTCTGTAAGGAACAAAGAATGGTTGTTTCTTTCAGTGGCTTCAATTATTTTTGTGCTTTTAGAAGGCAAACTTAAGAGTGAGGCAGCAGCTGAGCTATTTACATAAACTGTGGATGTGTCAGACACCAATCCAAATATTCCCTTCTTTCCTACATTTTAGATTTCTTAAGACAGTGTTAATAAAACGAGCTACTTAAAAACTTGAGATTGGTAATAAGTTGCTCTACCATTGAAAGAAATAACCATAGAAAAAAATACATAGAGCAAGATGTCAACCTTCAGCAATGGGTCCACAGTTGCTATAAACTCAAATAATCCCAAATTCATATGCATCTTTTTCAGAAACTAGCCTGACTTTTGATTATTTATTTTTTAATGAAGCCTAGAACTACACTTTTAAGTTATGTCCTGCTAAGAGCCACTTAAAAAAAGCCATATGAATATGAGTAGATACATTGCTATTTTAGAGATTATGGAATATTAAGTAGATAACAGTGGCTTACTCAGCCACTGAGTAATTAGCCACATGTCAAAACTGGAAGAGTTTAATAAAAAGACCCCGATTATTCAAAGTATCTGACTATATTTCTATCTTGTAATACATATAATCTTGGAACACTGATATGAAAATAACAGTATTTCCATTATTATACATCCCATGTCATCTGAAAAATTCATAAGAAGAAGTGTTTAGGGTTTTTTTATTTGGAGAGTTTTAGGAGAGGATGTGGTTTAAGTTTTGGCTTGTTTTCTTTGGTATTTTAGGGTTTTGTTTTTAAATGAAGTGGCTGTTAATTGAAGATAAAAAAAACTTGTGTCTTGAAAATCATTCTAACTTGAATATACTTGATATCCAGTAACTTAGGCAAAGACTTTTTTATTTTAACATCTCACTGAAATTGGAAAATAAATTTGTAAGCTGGAAAGTAGCTTAAAAAAATAAAAGTTTAAATTATACAGGAAAAAGAAGAAAAAAATAGTGTCATTAATTTAATTTAAAATAGTGTCAATTTTGAACACACAGTGTAGAAATTGCAGAATTAGTTTAAAAAATAAAACCAGAAGTGATGCATGGGGAGGGATAAAAATTATTATTATTGCATGATCTCTACTGATCAATTGAAGTTTGTGGGGAAGAAGCACTTTGGCAGAAGCTGGTTGTAGTCAGCAGATCATTTAGAGAAAATGTTCCTAGTAATCTACAAAAGCGATAAAAAAAAAAAGAAAAAGAAACTCCACTCCCACCCCACTATCATATATATATTTATTTTTTTCTTTTTAGCAAAACACGAATATAACCTAAAGTAGTTTCTGTTACCAACATTCTGTGATCAGATCAAGGTTTTGTTTTGAGTCAGCAGAACAGCACCTGTAAACAATGTTCATTTTATTTTCTATCACATTTTTTAAGTACCCAAGTGATGAATGCACAAGGAAAACCATGTGAGAAGTATTACCTTCATATTATTCTTGTAGATACTTCTAGTTTTAGCAGCTCTCCCAGCTCAATATTTTAAGAAAAGACATTTCTTATAAACTACTTCTGCAGCTTTTGAGAAAACAGCTCCTGTAAGTGCTGTCCAGATGAAAAAAAGAAGAAACTGGGAAATTGTTCTACAAAGCAGAACAACATATGTTCAACCCCAGAATCCAAATCCTGCCCCTCCTTTGCACTTATATACTTCAGCAGATAAATTTAGCTTCATTTTCCAGTTACTTCTGTCTTAATTAAGTAATTTTTATTGTTTGGAAAAAGATATGTAAATATAGTGCACACTGACTTTTCCTGCATGCCTGTCACATCATCAGCCATAAAGCTTTAAAAGTTTTCCACACTCATAATCTCATAATTATTCTGTAACTTAATTACAACTGGATCATTATTAATTATTACTGTATTATTACCAACTAATGCGAAATATAATGGGTATATTGTGGTGCATTTTTATCTGGACAAATGAATTAATTTGCCAAAATAAATGAAAGGACTCCACAAGACCACACCAGAATTCCACTTGATATAAATGTTTCTTGCACTCAACTCCTGGTACTTGATGTCCTTACTAGAAATTAGTAAAAACTTTGCAAAATTATGCACAGCTACAGGGATTCCCCAGCAGATTCTTCATTACAATAATGGTTTTAAAAAGCATTTTATATATATATATCTCGTTTGCTTCTTTTCAAGCAAGAAGATATCCAAATACCATGCACTTAGCTGAAACAGAAAAAGTATTCATAGGAATTAGCTGCTGCAAATTGTGACTCCAAATCCCTTGGTTTTTAAAAATCTTTTTTTCTTCACTGAAGTACTGATTTCATTGCTAGACCATCACTGTATAAGTGTTTATAGTTAACAAAGTAACATTTATTATATAATTAAATTTCTGAGGGAGAAGATAACTACACTGCTCAGGATCTGAGAACCACATCCATGCTGCATGCCAATAAAGCATTTGTACTACCCTTGCCCTTAATGAAGCATTTACTGAAGAAATGGGACTGCAGCAGCAATTCACATCCAAATTTCCTCTTCCACATCCTGTGTTCCAGGTACAACACAATGTCTGCACTCAGTCACACAGCTCTAAAATAAATGTGTAAATTGTAGGTCGCAATTCACAGTGCAAACTTAACTTCCTTCCTCTTGAAAAGAAAAAAAAAAATTAAAACCTATCAAAATTCAAAAATACCAAACAGTACATAGAAACAGCAAACAGAACACATTCACTGGATTGACAGGGCAGGAAAACAGTATTTATCTGGTTCTTGAACCACAGAGGATTTTCTTTCAGTGTTATTGTGCAAGCCTCTTGTCCTCCCAGGGAAGCATCTCCTGGTGTTTCCTTTTACAGGGTGAAGAAAAATAAGCCTCACAAAACATGGCACACCATTCCAAAATTCCATTGCCCATGAATTCCAAGAGCATTTTCACTTTTTTTGTTCCTTCTCTCCCCCCCACCCCCTAATAACATTTTCCTCTTTGGTATTAGAAATAGAATGCCAAAGCAAAAGTCAATGAAGAGTAAGGTAAAATTTATACCAGGCACTGAAGAAAGGACAAGAACATAGAGCCCTGCCAGATGAGTCATTATCCTACAGAATCTTCCCACATTTCCCTTCCCATCCCTTCTTCACTTTCACAAGCTTTGCATCAATGAACTTTCAGTTATTTTGTGGACAGTAGAACACCTTCAACACCGCTGAAAATATGTCTGCTGCAGACTACCAGGATGCTGTAATGGTGGCCAGGATATGTTCATGGGTACTTGTTTAAAACCCTAAAAATGGAAGAATACTGAGCAGAGATTGAGTGCTTTTGACAAGTTCTTTGATACAAGGAAATTGCAGGACTCCTGCACATTGCACTCTTTAAAGGTAACAGAGTTCATGCATCCAACTCCTGTATAAGATTCAAGGCTGTAAATCCTAAGGCACTTTCATACTACTCTGCTTCTCACAAGACAGCAAAAAAAACAAACAAAAAAACAAACAAACAAAAAAACCACCCCACCAGATTTGAAGGAACACTTTGTCATCAGTTATTCTTACAGAAAACAAGATATATTCTGGCTTTCCTCATTAGTTACCTCAGACCAAACATAACCACAAGAACACCTGCAGACCATGAGGGTTTCTGATCTAAGCCCCAGTGGCTGATGCACGTTTGATGCCTGAATAACTTTTTACCCCACTAAATACATAAAGCTGGTTATTCCACCTGATATGAATTAGCTTGGGAATAATTACTCTTCCACAGAAGCTTTTAGTCTCTATTTCTGCTTATTTCTGTGCCTGAATACATGTGTGCTGAAAAATGGAAAGAAAACTATTACTTGGGCTGTAAGATACATATTTTGGTTTTCCAGTTAGTTTAGAAAATCCCTCAATATTTCATTATGTAAGGTGGCAGGGAAATTCCCTCTCTTATCTTTGCAGGGTGTTTAAAAAGGCATCACCCTAAAAAGTCACATTGTTATACTGCATTAAGCCAGCCTGGGATATGAAATTCATGGGAACTTGGACTAAAAATTCAAATGCATATACAAGTTCATAGAAGGGCAACACCATATAGAATTATCATCTGCGCATCCTCACGCATGCACAGTCTCTAAAAAACAGCAAAGCAACACCTTTCCTCAAAGAGAAATACTACATCACACTTTCAAACTGAAAGTAAAGATTTCTAAAATTAAAATCAAAATTGGTCAGGTAGAGATAATTTGGGTTTTACAAACTCTATAGCTCTATCCCAGAACATCCAAGAAAGACAAAGCTAACCAAGACTATTCCTTTACAATTCCTCAGTGCTAGCATACACAAGACATTTTATATGTGTTCACATCTCAAGTTTTGTTTTCCAGAGATGTTAATAAGCCCAAAGAATAAGGACTCAAAAGTAAAAAAAGTGGTAAATCTGAGGAATGACAAAAAAATGTAAAAATACCCACAACAGCTTGTGGGGTCAGTCCTGCTTCCTTTAAGTAAATATCTGCACTACCGAGTCTTTATAAAACCTTGTAATGCTTGCCTAAATTTCCATAAATAAAATCTTCCAACTTCTAATGACTGTTTACAGTACTATAAATATAGATTTGCATATTACCCGCCTTATTTTGCACTTGGTCTTTTTATATTTGGTTACTTTATTCTCAGAAATGTGCAGAAGAGTTAGAGAGAATTCCAGGAACAAAGACAACTACTGTATTTATATTGAGATGGGAAAAATTATGTACAATAAAATAATCAAAGAATGCTTAAGACTGATGGACCACCCATAATCACTTCTTAAATGTAAAATATTTTCTAATAAACTCCCATAACAAGATTATTTTTCTCTAAGAACTCAGTAGTAAACAGCTACCCATGCACCTTTCATTAACAGTATTTTTATTTCATATCTTGTGTCTCCAAAAACATGTGCACGGAATCTGCAATTCCACTTTTGTTTAAGCAATAAACAACTAAGCTTTTGAAAATATCTTCCACTATCACCTGGGCTGCTTTCTGGAGCCATATTCACTACTGAATATTATATCCAGCTTCTATCAACCATATTAAAATCTTGGTACCATCTTCTATAAGTAACGGGGTGCAGAAAAAAAGACTTTTTGGTAGCTCTACTGCAAAGCATGCAAGTACCAGGTTAATCTAATGTACTGGAAATAGTATCTCGTGCTTAAAAAAAAAAAAAAATAAAATTCCCATTTCAATAGAAGGTAGTCTGTGTGGTTTTTTAAACAGCAACCAGGAAAGCAATCATGATTACCACTGCAGAGGGGCTAACCCCACTTTCACCTTCTTAAACTGTTCATTCTCTGAAACAGTCTTGGTAGGGATATAATCAAGTGCTTCTTTGAGAAACTAGAACTAATTTTCTGAAAGATTATTTGTGCCACATTTCCTGTGAAACTTGAAAAACTCTGTGGGTTCCAGGAAGACCTTGACACTTGACCCACATTCATCAGCAGCTTATCAAGACACAGAGGACTGCTTGATATCTCCAGACAGCTCAAGCACATATCATCATGTTTAAAACTAAACCATTCAAAACCTGATTTTTCATCAGGCACTGGAAATTCAGTACTGGTAGGGAATGGAAATTGAACAAAGGTTTCTACTAACCACGGGAAACCAATGCTATGTGCTTCAGTCTTACTCCAAGGGAGAAACAGCAAACCACCAGAAAATGTAGACTGAAACCCTTCATCAGGGATCCTCATAAACCCATCAATTTAAGTTACATTATAAATTAATTAAGCATATTTGACTACATATTTAGATATATATGAATGTATATTGAATATATTTGCTTTAATTGTCAATCCTACAAACAAGACTTTAAAAAGAGCAGCTCTCGAAGTTACAGATGAGGCTGAAAGGGAGAGGCATAAATGGAAATCAAGTAATTAAAAAAGTTTCTAGCTTTTTATTACTTCCCTGATACTTGCAGGGAGATTGGAGGCATTATCCAGGCAACCTGGAGTGGCTACAGTTCTTTTGCAACAGAATGCTACTGTGCAAGTGAAGCACTGTGCTAAAGTACTGTAAATATAGAGTAATTGGAGGTTCACTTTTTACATGTCATTTTTAAGCATCTCTCTTGCCAAATTAAAGGGCTTGACAGGTGATTAAACAGTGGCCTGAGGTTCTACTTAAAGAAAAAATATGGCACAGGCTGCATGTCATCTGAAAGGTAAACACATTCCTGAAGAGCAGCCAAGGATGTGCCACCCTAGGACTCAGTGTTGTTGAGGTAATCCAAACTAGAAGAACAGCACTTATAGCATAAAAACAGTAGTTTTTCTACCCATTTCAGCAAGGCTCAAATACTGTGCTTTGTAGCACAAGAGAAAAGCTTCCCCAGTCAACATTCATGGGCTGATTTATAATAAGCCTCTCTGATGCATCTGCATTATTCTTTACCATCACTACTATTAAGCTAGCAGACCTTTTAAAGCTGCTCTCTAATCCAAAATACACCAGGCCCATCCTTTTGCAGCTGAAGAATATAGTGTCAAGGAAATCTCTCTATATATTGTGTGAGGAAGAGACACTTCCTGCCGCTTTGCTGCCTTGGAGAGGAAGGGATGCCAAGTGCTGACAGGAGAATGAATAGAGCCAGTCATGCTAAACATGCATCCTATTGTTTTGAGCTGTGTCGGTCAGATCCACTGTCAACACATTTTCTGTTTCTCCCTCTGCCTCCCCCCACCACCATCTTTTGTTGCTGTTGTTGGCAACTTACACTCATCCCCTTGGATTCAAGAAGAATATGCTGTGAACCATGCTGCATCTGCCGGAGCTGCTCTTTTAAAGAAACACATGCACGTTTAATTTTTTTTTTTTTTTTTAATCAGAAGGACTCCAAAAATAACCCCTCGAGAAGCAGAAAGTGGGTTTCCCCTTTTGAAATTAAACAAGTCCTTTGGGGAAATTCGCAGTGTTTCCTCCTCATTAAAAGAGGGAGAGAGTTTGAAAAGAAGGTGCTGGCTGCAGGAACCACACACCTCTCCAATTCATGAGTTTGTGCTGCCATACACACATATAGATGTATACACGTAGGTGTGCATCTGTTATAATTGCTTTACAACCACTGGGTTCTGAAGAGAGCAGTCTCCCAAAATTTCTTGAAAATCTTTTTAAAGATAGGCACCCTGACCAGTGATCTGATCAATAATGCAGCCCGAGGCAGTTCTGTGGGCAGAAAATAGCTTGAGTTAGAAACCTCAACATGGGACATGGAAGCTGGGATGCAAATTTGGGCAAAGTCTAAATGCACTACAAGCATTTGCAACAATTCCTGCCACTTCTGATGAAAAACTGAAGCTTTTCTACATTTTTTCACATTCAGCCAACATAAGATTTAAAAACAATAAACTTAGTAAATGCTAATGAAAAGTGGTTTATCTTGTAAAGACATCTATAAATGATGAGTTAAAAGCAAATTTTTACCTGTAGTGTCACAAACACACATTTCCTGAAAGCAACTCTGCCCAAGAGTTCAGTAAGATCTGAACTTTATTAAGATGTTTTATTCTGCTGGTAAGCAAACATGTACATGAACCATACCTAAAAAAAAACAAAGCACGAAGTCTAATGCAGTTTCAAGCTCAGAACTTCTGGAGCAAGGGCAGTGCCTACCAAGGCCATAAAAGTCCATGACAAGCCAGAAGGCAGCTTTGATTTTTTTTTTTTTCATTTTCAAAACAGATTAAAGTGGCAACTAGCCCTGAGCTTGAAGAACAGCAAAATGTACACTCATGGCAAACTGGTTCCTTGCAGGTTTCCCCATGGGGAAATAAACACGTTTCTCAGTGCCATCTATTGCCTTCCCTGTGGCCAAGTCAAGGAACTGCCTAAAGAGATGGTTTTGATTTCATTCCTAGTGGCTGCAGTATAAGATGATAAAAAAATAAGTTGCCAAGGTTCTGGCCTATACACAATTGAAGTAAGACTGAAATTCCAACTTAAAAGGAGAGGCTGTCAAAGTCATCCTGTTGGACAAAATAGGAAAGACTACAATATCCATCCTTTATCAATCACACAGGCTGCATCATGTTACTCTCTTTAGCTCTCAAGATTCAACAGGGACAATAACTTTCTAAGGACCCCCAAATTATTGCAATCACAGGGAATTTAAAAAAAATATATTATGGAAAATGGGATTAAAAAAACCCCACAAAACCACAACCAAAAAAACCAACCAACCAAAAGAGCTATTTGTTTCAGGAAAGTAGAATTTCTAATGTTTTCTACCCTGCAATATATCCTCCTAAAAGTGAAACACAGAAGCTGAAGAAATAACATAGCTCCTCCTAGGAGGAAAAAAGGAAATAGATGTTCACTTAAGGTTACACACTTAACAGGTTACTCCTTATTGCCAGGTTATTCATCAAAAGATTTTTTAAACTTTACTACTGCTTCCCAGCCTTGTCCTGCTTCTGATGCCACCAGTGACGTAAAAAAGGCTTGACAGGCTTAGTAGTTCCATCCTCAAAATCTAGAAATTTCTGAAGAAATAAGGAAGAACAAATTGGTTTGCCAAGCCTGAGTTTCTCAGACTTGACAAACTCCTCAGAATTACCTCTCTGATAAAGGTTTTGAGTAGTATTAAAAGACTGGACAGTGTGTTCTGCACTGATCACAACCCAATGAAAGTTAAGAAACAAAAATTACAGAAAAGAAAAAACAAACCCAAAGAAAAAAAACTCTCAATTTTTAAAGTGGTTATTTAGCAAGATAATCCTGAATTTTCTGCGATTCAACATATGCAGAGTTTGGTAATAAAAGAATAAATTCTCCTTGGCAATTTTTCACACCCACATGCTTCAGCTTTAACTTGCTAATTGGGTAATAGGATTGATTACCAAATAATACTATTTTAATTCTGTGGGAAATGTCCCTGAAGAAACTTTTTCTGTGACCTGACCCTACAACACAATCAAGCACGGGTTCTCAAAAAGCCTCATTCATTTCTTCTTTAGTCTTGGTTTTCAGTGTTCTGCTCACTAATGCCCAATTGCTTTTTGCACTCTCTCTTCTCACCTCCTCTCTTTTCCTTTCAGCTTTAGTTCCATTTTTTCCCCCTCTGCTCCATTTACCACTCTATCTATTCCTAACTTCCTCCACTAAGCTTTTCCATTCCCTCACAGTCTCTCTCAGGAACATATTTTTCAGTCAGGCCTATAAATCCTACTCTGCCTTTAGAATACAAATAACAATGCCTAAAAATAAACCAGGAAAAGGTAACAAAATCAGTCTAATAACTTCTGTATGTTTTCTATTTTCCATTTCAAGCTTTTACTCTAATCTACACAGAGTGACTTGTTCAAACAAAGCTATTTAAAAGAAATAGTGACATCAGTTTCCCTGGTTTCCAGGTGTAGTATTATTAGTGTTGCATACCTATTTATTTTCCAAGACACTCTAATTGCTCTGCTCCTTCTCCATCCACTCACTCACAACTTAAACACAAAAAGGTAAGTTGAGAACTAAAGGGAAGTTACAAGAATGGTGCTCAAGTAGTAAGAGAAAGCTGCATTTTTATAAATTAATTCAGAAGCCCACATCAGATTTAAATCAACATAATACAATTATCACTGGCTACTTGTAAATGGAAAGTAGAGCAATATAGCTCATTTATATTTTGGTCCTATTGCTCTGAAGAAGAAGTAACATTTTTCCAAAGGCTTCAGATAACTTTCCAATCTCACAGAAATGGTGTAAATATAAGTACATGAAGAACAGTGCATTCTTTTGATACTCCAGTGGTCTAGATAATATAATCTAAATATCATCCAGCACCACTAGAGTGCTGAGGTAGAATTTTTCTTGAACTCAGATTTTTTCTAGCGACTCCAAGAAAATCAGTAAATGTTCATATTCTGGGGGAATGCAAATAATCTATCAAAGTGAGAATTCAAGTCCGGAAGCCTTAGCCTGGATTTCTCTCTGGAGCATTTGCTTGCTGCTATCATCTACAACCTAGAATCAGAAGAGCTTGAACTTAGTTTTATTTTTAAAAAAGTGCAACAGGTCAGACTTGTCCTATATATGAATTTCTACTGATTGTATTCTTGCCATATTACCAGGACAAGGTTTTAACCTGTGGTTACTACTTGAAATAAGTTGTAAGGATTTTTCTATACGGATTTATTAATGTGGAGTGTATTTTTATTTATTGTAGAAAGATTTCAAAATAAAATTTTATATCACTAGACTTTGTCTGGCTTTATTTAAATAGAAATACTGCATTAAGACTGAAATCAATCAGGCCCAACGCAAGAGCAAAAATCTCTCTCATTTTGCAGATATGCCATTTCCAATTTCAGACATGTCATTTCTCTTTTCTGAGAACAATGGTGCTAATTATAATACGCAGTGAAGAGCATCTGGAATCTAAAAATCAACTTATGCCTCTGTAAAGACATCCATTAGCTTCCCTGGGCATTGAACCAGGCTCTTCCTGCAGATGGGTCAATGTAATTCTCCTCAACGCATCAGACATTAATGAAGTTAACATGGGAAAGAACAGCACACAGCAAACAGCTGATGAGAAAATTGCCCAAAGTGCTCACCTACCAGTGAAGCCTGCCCATTAGCCACAATTTCATAACATTCTAAAAAGCTTTTGGGCCCCTGAAAATATTCTGTTGCTGTCATTAGAAGCATACTCCGTGGTTTTTCTTATCGTCTAAAGATTAGGATCCATTATTTCTGGTTAGCAAGAGGCAGCATTCCAGAACTACTTTAACAAACACTGAATCCAAGTGGGAAATTTTCAGCCTGAGTCTTCAAAAAGTTGCATTCTCTGCTGTTTATTATATCAAAGTAATAACAGGAGGGATCTTTACCACTCACCCCTCCAGCAGACAGAAAAGATTAAAAATTCACAGCTTTCTTCCTGTGCTACCCTAACTGCATATATTTCATCAGCTTAGACACCCTGCATTGCATGTATTTCACCTCCAGTCATTTGGGAACTGATGACTTTGTTGAAAAAGTCACATATATCTATATTTATCTATACAAAATCCAGTTACCATTTAGCTTAGTAAAGGGAACTTACTTCTGAAGACAGGATTGCGCTGTAACTCAATAATTACTAACTTTATTGAAAGCCTCCTAACAGTAACTTTTGCAATCAATAACTTACTGTCTCCTTGTCTACTAGTAACTTACTAACACACAGAAATTAACTGCAAGTGAATAGCCCCAGCACATAGTTCTAACTTTGAGTATACACTTCCCCAGCCAGGTTAACCCAAATGAAATATTAAAACAGGTGTAAAGCTTGTAGTGTTCAAATTGCCTCTTGTAGATACATGATAACCTGTGGAGCACTGTACCACGCTGTCTGGACATTCTCTCATTTTTTCCTTATACAGCATGTTTATCTGCAAACATTTTTGTCACTGAACCTCATATTTAGAACCTGGAACACTTCCCTTGCTCTGCCCCCACATCTGATAGGTGCGAACAGAGACTCAGCATTTTAATTCCTATTTTCCTTATTTTATTTAGGTAATGTAATGGTCTCAGAATCAGCATTGCTCTGATTTCTGAAGTGAGGCATATGATTGTTTTTAAGAAGGTATCTGAGATGTGCTCCATTCACACCAGATTTACTTATGTTGATCTTAATTTTGAGTGTGCTGGCACAGGGAATTCTTTGACAGAGAAATTGTTTAGCAGGCAGTACTGATCTGATGGTTACAGGAGCTGAGTACCCGAATCTCACACTGAGAAGGCGAAAGATTTCTTGCAGAGTATACTTTTTAGAAACTTTCTTCTACACAGCTTTCTTCCAGTCAGGATTGAATTACAGCAATTTTATGTCCTTCATTTGATTTAGGCTCATTTTTCACTCTTGTCTTGCTTTGGTTCACCTTAACTCTGTTTTCAGCCAAGTCTGAGTAGCTGCAACAGATTAGTTTCTGTTCCACAGCAGAACTATCTCACTGCTGCTTTGGTTCCCTACATCAACTCTTCAAAGGAAGATCCTGGGTAATACCTTCCCAACTACTAGATTCTTTTGGGGTTTTGTTTTTATCTTTCTTTCATCACTGTCCAGAGTAGATGTGGCAGCACAACAAGCACCTCATGCACTTCTTGATTAAAAATTTACTCTGTTTTACAGGGGAAACAAAATATGTGTGAAACAAACTGGTAGGTCTTCAGGTGGGAAGATCTTGAGTAGAAAATGTTACCATAAAAACTAAAGAGCTCTGGCACTCTTAGGGAACATTTTTTTCTTGTCTGCAACTCTAACGATTGCAAGATCTGTGTGCTCTGCATCAGAGAAAATGAAAGCACAATGAGTTCAGAAAAATGAGGGGTCAAGGCAACTAAAAGCAGACATCTACAAGTTCTAGAAAAGGGTTCATGGAGCAGAGAAACTTATGGATGCAGGAGACCAGCCAAGATAGATTTGGATGGTGACAAAGAATAAACTACAGTAATTCAGGCCAGTAGCCAAGCATCCAGTAAAAGAATTGGCAAGAAACTAAAGAAGTTTCTGATGGTACCTCCTCTCCAATAGGAACATTTCTGTTGGAACCCCGATGGGCTTCTGGGCTGTTTTAATCACCATCAGTTTCTTATCAAAACTGAAACATCTTGCAACTGGCTGGTTTCTGTAGAAAATTCTAGCTCTGATATTTTACATTTATTTTCTATACTGTAAATGAAAGCCAACCTGATGCTGACTGTAGTTTACCAAGCCTCAAATGGCTCAGACTGAATTGCTCTGGGTTAGAAATACCTTTCTGCCCTGACTGCAAGACTATTTTCCCTTTGTACAGAACACAATCAGACTGCAACTTGCAAGGCTTCTGCATTAAGGTGAACAAGAACAACTTCAGCTGACACAACATGTTACTACTCAGTAAATCCCAAACACATTTTATGATTCTGAAACTGCAGAGTCTAAATTACCAGGCTTGCTTTCCAGCTCAAGAAATAGAGGTTCATGTTTCCAGACAAAGGGGCTAACAGTCCTATTCAGGCAGCCAGTCCAAGGAACTGGATATAGTTTGAAGATGTATTAACCTTTAAGTCAGTTACTCATTTACAAAAACACTGTACTGAATGGATTTTCTTCAGCTAAAAGAGGTGGATTTTCAACTGAAGAGGTGAGTTCAATTTTATCAATGTTAGAAAAGATACTATAATAATTGTATCTAAAAATACTGATTGGGAAAATAAAACAATCAACTGCTTTTCTATTCCTTATATTGACTTTATGAACTACACTTGTAGCTCCTTACAGAATACTGTCACACTACTTCTTATGGTCAGAAAGTCAGCTTTCATTTTCATTGGTGTATGAGTATTCTAAACAACACAGCAAGAGACAAAGCACATGAAATTGCATTCATAAGAACACAACAGAATTGAGAGAATCAGATGCAGTTTTTGGAACCACTGTGAAATTGATCTTTTTGAAAAAGCCAGGATTTTGAACTCCCAACATGCCTTTAAAGTATCAGTGCTCACAAACACCTTTTCTAAAAGTACAAAAAAAGAATTACGTTGTAAATTAATGTCTCCATAAGGATAAGAAATGGATTAGAGTTAAAAAAGAACAAAACAATTATTCAGACATTCAGCATTAGACAGCCAAAAGAAAAAAAAGGTGAATCTTTTCATATACCTATTTTCTGTAGACCAGCAAACTGCATAATTTATGGCCCCAAAAAGACAAGCTTTGCCCTATAATAGAAAGTGTTTTTTCACACATTTCTGAGAAGGTAATATGAACAGATTATATTATCCTCAGTTGCTGTTGTAACAGTATAAAAATTAAAATACAGACATAATTCATCTACTGTTGAGCTATCTAGATGCATGTATACTTGGCAGTCTTAAATGATAATTTGTGTGATCACCTGCAATATACTGTTGATGGTTTAATACAAATAAAAACGAAATAAACAAATTGATTATCAATTATTCAGGCCTGATTTTGGTCAAATTTTGAGGAAATTAATGCCATCTATGGAGCCCTGGTGACTTCTTTTTCATTATCACAAGGAGGGATGAGTAGGTCAAGATCTGTCCTTTGATTTTAGTTGCTTATAGTAATTCTATATATTACACTGAAAATAATAGAAAATTGAAATTTCTGTCTTTCACCCGAACAAAACTTATGTCTATGTTCTCCTGCAAAATATTTCTAATATATTAAGTTATCTTCATTCATTTACAAGAAACTGAGCATTCAATTTCTGGTACCTAATCATATAGGCTAAAAAAAAGGAAAAGTGCAGCTAGAAGACCTGCACTTCTAATTCAGATGCTAACAAACTCACAGCATTTCAAGGCCATTCACCCACTGATTAAGCTTTGTCAACAGATTATAGCATGAAAATATTCAGAGCACTTCAGTTTTCTCTCATACACTTTATTAACGAAGTAAAAAGACCTTTATTTTCACCTAACTGTACTGTTGCAGGATATGTCTTTCCCATTAAAATATAATTCAGGCAAGAATAAAGCAAACACCTGCTACCTGCCAAATGCAAAATAACCAACATAAAACTCTGCTAATGCCTCTTTCAGCAGAGCAGGATGTGTGCAAACCTTGCCAGGTGAAAATTGCAGGATTCACTCAGACATACGCTCTTAAAAGTCTGCATATTAATTAAAATTAAAAGAGTTTTATAGAAAAGCCTTATAATAAAGTTTATTTAATTCAGTTCAAAATGTCAAGAGGATGTATTTTCTCTCACTTTACAGACTAGATGAATGTGTAAGTCTTCACCATAACATATAAAACTAGTTTAAGAATCTCTATGCTTAGGTTATTCAGATCATTAATACCCTTCCCCCTAGAAATATTCCTTCATTGCCTCACTAGCAAACCAATGACAAAATTTTGTTGTCTATTAATATTTAAACAAAACTGTAAACCAAAAAGAATGTGGGTACTCATCTTACCTAAGCACTGCCATGACTGCTAATGATCTGAGAAAATATTGCCTCTTAGTGCTATGTCTCTTGAATGCTTTTGTTACTCAGGTGATCCAGTAAAGGATGAAGAATGCAACACTGCATGGGAACTGCTTTAAATATTACAGCTTTTGGCCAACAATGCAGACCTGTAGAGATGGGCCTGGATGGCATACGTGCCTTTTTAAGAAAAAAAACAGAACTATTTCACTGCACAGGTAAGCAGTCCTGCTGTCAGCTCTCTCTTCTAATTGCCTGACAAAGAGTGTTAAAAGCAGAGCCCTTACAACTGCACTGGATACAAAATCACTGATGTCTGGGCCATGCACAAGTTCAGGAAATGCACAGCCATGGTCAGCTTGACCCTAAGCCACCTACCTACCCATCTGATTCTTTTTCTCTGCTTTTTTCCAACTAACAAAATACAAGTGGCATCGAGAGAAGACCCCCTATATTATATGTTAGTACATACATTCTTAAAGCTAAGACTGCTTGTCTCTCCAAGCTGTCTCCAGATATGAACAGAAATCTCATTTTAGTAAACCCAAATTTTCAGCTGGCAGTACCAGCTTGTTAAGCTATTGCACTATCACTGGGATCAGACAATATGCTCTGAAAAAACAACTCAAAAGGTAGAAAATTCTAGCAGTAATCATCATCTTAGAGGTCAGCCTAACAAGCAGCAGACAAATCTCCTCTTTTCTCTCTCCCTCAACAAAAATGGTTCACTATCAACACCAATGGCTTGTAATCAAGTGATTAAGGATGATGGGTGTCTGCTTTAATAGGTAACATTTTGGACATCTGTTTAGGCCAACAGTCAGGTGCACTGGATGGGTCACAAAGAAATCTGTTGAAAGCTTGGTTTGCATACATCAATGAGAGAAAAACTGAAGCAACTTGGTTTGAAAATTAGCTAATTAATTTTTGTCTGAAATGAAGATAAACGAGAAAAAGACCAATATAGACTTCAAATGACAGGAGATTTTCTAACATTGAACACAAACACTTCACAACACAGAAACAGCAGGCTACGTGTCTTTCATTTCTATCTTATTATTGTATTACCTTAATTCAAAGAAAACTTACTTGGTGTGGGGATGTGCATCATGAAGCAGATGTGCCTACATCCGACCTAACCTTACAGGTTTTTGTAATTAACATGTCTGACTGGTAGTACATACATATGGTTAGAATGAATTCTCACTTGCAAAGCTCAAAGCTGTAGCCTACAGTTTAAGGGAGCAAGACAAATGACTGACACCTAAACAGTGCACAACATTTAATCTTGATGTATACACATTACCTTCTAACCAGAAATAAATGACCCCCCCCAAAGAAAAAGTACATTTTCTATTTAGCTGGCTTTCTGATGTCAACAGTATTTTGTAGGGATAAGGAAGATGGGGAAAAAAAATCCTGTAATACTGTGCACTGGACTTTGCCAGTGAGGTCATTTCTGTTTTTTCTGAAGAATCATTTGCATGAGAATCAGTGCATTATAACAACAACAAAGAAAAAATTCTCATGCAAACTTTCAAGCAGGAAACAAAATACTGCTTATGGCAGCTGGAAACCTTAAATACCAGAGACCTTGATGATCATGCTTCTACTACCACAGAAGAAAATAAAAGTCAAGAGTTATAATAGATGTATTATAATAGTTATAATAGATAGATTTTCTTAGCTCCTCCAGCAAAATTTCTAACTGACTTATATGACAGTGGCAGTTGCTAAACCTTTCTTCTTTAAGGAGCAGTTCAAAGTGCCAGTGTGAAACCAACAGGACTCCCATATTTCCTATGCTGATGCTCATTGTCTTTTATTGTACAGGATTTTAGTTCTCTTATGTTTTGGCTTTTGTTGGTTTTTTCCAATCGTTTTCAGTACTGCCACACTTATGGAGAGCTTTCAAAAACCCCACCAGAATAAATAAAGAAGTGTCTTCCTAAAGCTGTGTCTTCAAGCTCATTTCCCACCAGTCCCAGCACAGCTGGAAGATGATCTGTTATTCACTTGAAAGAATGGACAGGGAAACACAAAATTTTCTGAAAGACCATAAAAAAACAAAAAACATTTGAAACCTCCACAAAGCTAACGTTCAGCTTATTTTTGAGCATCAGACAAGAAAGCATCTACCTGTCCCTGGGCTAATGTGAAGCTCAGGCTGCTGGCAGAGCCCTGCAGGAAGGAGGAATACAAGGCAACTGGCACCTGCTGATTTCACACCCAGGAGACAAATTTCATTTGGATAGTATTAACACCTCCTCCTCCAGCAGTCCTAGAGATACTATTGAGGGGAGCTTGGCCTCTTCCAAAATTTTCTGCCAGAAATGTGCCCACCTCAACACCCCAGATGCTCACTTTTCATGGCAAGGGGCCAGGAGGCAGCTGGCATAATGTGCAAAGCAAACCATCAAGGCACTCACAGCCTTCCTGCAAGCCAAGATACAAGTGGCTTGAGGATTTTTAATGACCCAGGCTGCACTTTAACTTGGAAATCCAACAAATGCATTGGAACACCAACAAGATTTAATCTGCTAAGTGTACCTGAAAGCAATATTTTTCTGGATTAATACCTGACATAAGAAACAGTGACATACAAGCACTATAATGTGCTCTGATTAGCTTAGTCATACCTAGTGCCCTCTCCTGCTGTGACTCAAAGTTTTTCAAGAATGTGTTTTCCTCAAAGAGTGCCAGTTCTTCAGATTTAATGCATTTGTCTGGGCAGCAATCAGCCAGGAAAGCTTCTGAAGCCCAGGATGAAAATTCTGGTTAAGATAGAGCTGAAGACTCAGTCCTGATCTGGAACTAGGTGGTATCATACCTTAAGTGAGCACAATTTTCCCTACTGAAAATGCTCAAAATGCTTTTCCCTTTCATTTAGGGAATCAATCAATATATAATCAGTATAGATTGATTATATATATATTATTACTTAAATCATAAAAGTTCATAATGCTTCTTGCCTGCTTCTTGTCAATCCTTTCTTTAAGAATTCTGAGGGCCAAGTCTGCTTGGGGCAGGTTTAACCTTGAAGGTACTTCCAATCTGAGAAAATCCCTTGGGAAAGATATCCCCCTTATTTTAGCTGGATATCTGAGTAAAATGCAGAAGTAGGAAGTAGTAAATTATTTATAGCTTTCTGCATTTTAAATTAAGTCAATAATGAGTGTCTCTGGATAGAAAGAGAAAGGCCTCTGAAAAATAAAATTCTGTAGAAGATTTTTTTCCTCAGATGAACATGCATTGGAAATCTTGTAGGAATTATGTCTTCAGAACAACGAAGTAGTAGCTTTTGACTTAATACACGAGAAAGTTATTTTTGTTCATCTTTCTTAAATATTTTGTTTTGGTGGACACATATTTACTTTAGTCATCTAGCTATGCTGTTAAAAGGAAATCCTTATGATTAACAGTCAAAGGAGCTATGAGCATTAGGAAGACCTCCAGCAAGAGAACTGGTAGAAAGGAAAAAAAAAATTTAAAATTATATAAAACTTCTAGAAAGAATACAGCACAGAAATATTACATTCCCCTACTTTTGTTCCACGTTATTTTCAGCTATTTTTCTTAGTCTGACCACCTATTTTTCATTTAGTTCTTTAATAATTTTTATCCCTGGGCCTGGGATTCAGATCTGGTTTAGTGCTATCTCAGAAGAGTGCAGCCCTAAGGACACAGAAGTACATGGTAACACACTTTTCCTTTCTCTTCAAGTGGATGGCAGGAAACAAAACTCCCTCAGCCTTTCAATGTTTTTCTACATGCATCACTCAAGGGCTGCGTGCCTCATAGGAAGAGCTCTATTAAAAGCAAGTAGTCTCTGCTTTTATGTCTGTATTCCATTAAGACATTTGGGACTGTCAGAAATTAAATTCAGTGCCAACAGTCAAACAACACTGTATGTAAATGTGAACCTGAATTCTTCAAATGAGCTGTATTTCAGACCTAGAAGAGGATGATGCAGCAACTTAGCTGAACTACACTTAGCAAAACTGCACTACTCTATCTCATTCAATTTAATTCTTAGTTACTTACATTAATAAAAAATAATAAACCCAAGACCAAATAGCTGTAAGAAAGCAGTAGAGAACTGCTTTTAACTGTTCATTCCCCCAGTATTTCACCTTCTGGCACTGTCTTTAAAACTGTTAGACAGCTGAGAGCTATTCAACTCATCCCCAAGATTTCAAACTGCTCATTGAAACCTGATGGCTGTAGGCAACAACAAAACTGAAAGAGCACTGCAAGATTTGTGCTGGAGGGAAACCAAGAGATCTGAGAAACTCAAAGCAGCTAATACTTGAGAAAGAAAACAGTTCTTTCTGGACAGACTTTGAAAGTTCAAGTTCATCATGTTCTTTAACAACTGTTTTCCTCTGGCCTATGCTTCTCACTTTATTTTCTTACTGTAATTTCTTCTTTCTTGTTCTTAACAGGAAAACATCTCAGACCAGTAACTACTTGCAGCTAAAAGAAACTGTGACCAGTGTGTATTTCGTAAGGGGGCACTGGAAGTATATTCCAGATGTCACGTTGCCTGTATCACTGTGGTGAAAAAAAAAAGCTCATCTTTGACTTGGGCTGCTTCTCTGTTCTGAAAAAATAATGGCACAATGTAAAAGCAGACAGGAAACATTTTATGCATTTGTCTGGATTTTTTTTTTCTTACTAGACTAATGCCCCATGTTCTTAGATGAACCCTCATGTTGGTTTTGAAACTTAAAGAACTTCTCTCTGTAATTACAAGATACATACATACAGATATGTATAGGTTGATGCAATTATAAGTAAAATCTGTATCTGAATGCAGAGACAGAGGTTGTTATGTGAGAGAGGAAAGAAAGAGCCAAGCAACATTATCAGTCAGCTATTCCAACCTATGGAGTGGACTTGACTGAGAAGTTTTGAATGCAATGTAACACACATAAATCACAGGATCAAGAAAGCACATCACTTGCTTTGAAATGTCAGGTCTGGATATGCCTGAAGCAAGAAGACTTTCTTTCCTCTACGTTTTTATCTCAGACATCTCCCTAGTGTCTTAAGACCCAGCCCAAAGGATTTATGAATGAAAATGACATTAAACTGGCATTGTCAGCTACTTTGTAGCAAATTATACAATGATGTATAAACTGAGATGTTTGAGCTCCTGGTGGTCACCTTATGACAAATTGATAGACTATTAATTAGTTCAGCCCCTGGATATTTGAAGGGACTGCAGCAACTCCAGAGAACAAGACTGAGAGGAAGAGAAAGAACAGAAAACACATTCCAAGCTACAAATGAGAACCCAATCAACCCTAATACCTCATCAACGATGACTGAAAGTTGAGGAGTTGAGATTTTGATAGGTTGAAGAGGAAAAAATAAAAATATGAGGCAAGAAATGGACACAATTGTACCTGAGAAACAGGAGGGGTCTGTGAACCAACATCTCATCCATTTAGACAACAGTTTTCAGCACTTCCTCAAATTTACAGTAAGTTATACACACTTCTTCCCTTAAAAGCTTATTAGAATATTACATATACTTTCATATAAAAATATAGGGAATTTGTCTGAGAAGACAATTTAATATTAATAAGTTCAACATTAATAAATAATATAGCAATAAACATTGACCATTAGCTTAGCTGTAATTATTTCCTCTGTAGTTTTAAGAGGTACAATTTATTCCCTATTTTAAAAGTATGATAGAACACTTAGTGTGAGCTATACTAGACATGAATCATTTGCTTCAGTGCTTTCACTCAAATGGAATGAGACCCCTTGGAGCTCCTAAGATTTAGTACAGGATTGAATGAAAGGGCCTGTTCTAATCTCCAGTTTCTCCCTCAGATGACCTTACAAAAGAGACATATTTACCAATTTATTTCACTTTCAGATTTTTAATTGTAGTTTCTGCCAGCGTTAGAAATTAGCACATAATTTTGTAAGAATTCAGACCATATTTCAACTTCAGTTCAAAACATAGTATTTCTTAGTCCTCTGAGTTCTTCAGAACACCTTTGAGAGCAATCAGAAACTTATCTAAAGAAAACTTACAAAAGTGGAAAAAAGATCAGAGCACCTGTCATATAATATTGCTAGTTTAAAGAGCCTCATCCAATTTTTTATCATTACATTTGCATTAAAAAACAACTTCTGCAGAGAACGTATTACTAAGAAATGCAACGTAAAGGGTACCATTAAAATATAAATAAAACAAAAAAGAACTGGATTTGCCTGGGGATTGAAAATAGCTCTGAATTTTAAGCCAAGATTCTTTGCCTATAAAGTTGTATCTTAATTCTGACAGGTTTCTCTATTAGATGGTTCCCTAACAGTTCTGTAATGCCTGTTGAAAGAACAGTCTGCAAAAGTTTGTTTCTCTTCTCTACACAAGGTTCCCTTCCTTTTGCAATTGGCTGACCAAAGGGCCAGAATAAAATGTACCAGAAAATCTTAATTAAAACCTCTAAACTGTGTAGCCCAGATAATTCACCAGCCAAACAAAAAAGACACTGACAAAAAACAAAGAAACCAAAAAAACCACCAGGAAATATCAACATTCTTTAATGTGCTGGGGAGTTCTTTGTGCCCAGAAGTTTTTTGGGATGTTAATGAGGAAAAACCAAAGACCAGTAACAGGAAGTAAAACATTTTCTGTACAATTAATACCAAATGGAAATCACTCAGTACAGTCTTGTTTGCTCTGGGGAGACCGCAATATTGAGAAGAAGGGGGAAAACATTACGATGAGCTGTAAACTTTATGTATTTTTTCATAGTCCTTATATTTTACTTGTTTTACCCTGAAACCTGTGACCAAATTTAACCCAGAGTTAGTTGACATCTCGTATGGCTCAGCTAAATCAGATTTTGGGCAAAAATTTTGACTTGCTTCCTCTTTTCAGAGTGGCCTGTGCTGGGCAATGAAATAATTTTGTGCAGCAAGTCATGAAGATGTTTACATTCACAAATCCTCAAATCTCCCAGTGTTCAAAATCTGAAGCTGTAGAGCAGGAGATAAACTCATAGCTGAGTGTACAGTGCTTAGGCAATGAGAGAGATGTTGTTATGCAACATTGCTGGAGCCCTCTCCACAAAACAGCAGCCAGCATGACAAATATTAGGCTACCCAAGCCTCAAAGCACAAATCAGGAGTCTTGGCAATTAGAAATATTGAAGTAGCACTTGCTCAAGATTTCAGTAACACTGCAAAACAGGTCACATCAATCATTACCAGATTTTAAGTTTCTGGATACTTTGACACCCGAGTTGGTCAATATATAAATTTGTAACCTTGGGGATACAAAACTGAAGATATACTCCACATATTTTTTCATCACAACACTAAGAAGCTCCACTGTTGCTTTGATTCTTAATTGCATACGTATCCCAACATGTAATTAGACATAAAAAATTAAGAGAATACAAACTAACATTTGCATAAATGCATCCATGGCAGATAAACTGAGTGGTTACTCAGGGCTATGACCTGTGTGCATAGGTAGAATAACTGGACATAATTAATGTATGTATAAATTCTTTAGTTATCAACCTAGATAAGGAGAGAAACAGAAGTATAAACAGCATATGTGACATTTCAGAAGAAAATACATTAGATTCTTGACATAAATGTATCAAGAGGCTTAATGCTATGCAAAAATATAGTGAATGTCATGAAAGCAAATAAACCTCAGAATAAACAGTGAAGACCTAATGAAAAACAATAACATCTCACAATATTGTAAGGATGACTAACTTTGCAGATACTGTCCTATTTGGTTCATAAACTCTTCCTATGAGAGTTACAATGACTGTTAATCTGTCACTTTGCTGTTTCATAGAATTAGCTGGGTTGGAAGGGACCTCAGAGATCATCAAGTCCAACCCTTAAGGGTTTCTAGAAGCTTCCACAATCCCAGCAAGATCATAAATTTAACCCTGGATATTACGTACTTGCATGATTCAGAGCTACTGGTTAGTAACCTGGAGCATCTGATTCATGATAAAATGTAAGCCTCTTTCCTGTTAGCAGAATTTCAAGTGAACTTCAGGTCAATTCCCTTGACTTTAAAAAACTTTTTTTCCTTAGGCCTAACTGAGTAAAGTCCAAGGCAATATCAAAACAATATCCACACATTGTCTCCTCTGAGCCACAACCATTTTATCTGCAGAAAAAAAACCCACCATGCTCTGCTCAAAACTTGGTGGCAAACACAGCTATGCACCTACAGAGTTCACCTATCATACCTGAATCCTTAAGCTGGCATTCAAACTCCAGGTTGCCTGTTAACTGCATCCAACAGGTAGATTTCTCTCTCTCTCTCCCCCTCTTTCCTGAGATCTGAAGTTGCCCTGCATGTTGAATTGTGCACACTAAACCTCGAAAGCTTATTTTATTTGTAAAGGTCACACAAGTATTCAACTTGGTATGAAAATTTAAACCACTACATTAGTGCATTTCATTTTCACAATTTATAATGTTCATGACTGATTTAGTACTGTTTAAGAGCTACTAAGAATATATTCATGAGACTGAAAAAATCCATTAGGTCTGGATGACAGTCTATGGATCAGCAGTCATTATTTGAGTCCCCACCCCTTTTTTACGTTGGCTTTGTGTCAGGCTTCTAAGTTTTCTAACTCCAAAATGCAGACTTAGCCCTAAGCAGCACAGAACAGGGTTGAGCACCCTGTCCGTGATGGATTGAAATTAAAAATCGGTTAATCTAATGGTACATAGTTGTGACTTGAAGAATCAGAAAGAAACAAAAAGAAATGGATTAGCTGCAATGCTGGCTTCAGAAAAATCAGATGGCACAATCCTGAGGTTGAAATAAATTACGCTTGCCTGAATATCCTTGCTAAACCCCTCTTTGCAACACAGGAAAGAAATAAAAAGAAGAAACAGAGAAAAATTATATGATTTGCCAAAGGTCATAAAGCACATTAGTGGCTCAGTGGGGAACTGATTTAAGGAGCTCCAATGTCATTCTAAAACTCTGAGTCAACAGTACCTTCTGGGTATGTGTTCACAAGGGAGTGTGTGGTGCACAAAAAAAGGAAATACATAACTGGAGCACTTGTTTACTTGCTTTCTTCAAAAGCCAGCACAGTTTGCTCCCAAAGCTGAGAGAACACTACACAGGTATATGTGGTTCACTTTGTTAGCTAGAAAAAGATAAACACACCACCATCTGATACAGCTTTAAGTCAAATGACCCACAGTGGAGGATGATCATTCACTGCAGGTAAGATCAATTCCTTAAAGCACTTTCATTATATTACAGGAACAAAGTTTTCTGGTCCAGGTTTTTTGTGACAGAAATGTCAAAATGCTGCAAACTTGACGGAGCAGCTTAAAATACAGAATTGTGCTGGCACAACGGTATGAAAAGTGCCACACAACTTAAAGCTGGAAGCATCCTATTACCAAGGAAACTTAAAATGCAAAGAATATGAACTCTCTGAAGGAGAACAAAAGTAAATTAAGTAAAGCCTGGCAGCTTGTATCTTACTGAAGCATGCTAAATTTATACAGTAGGTGGAGACAGCTCTTCCACACAGCAAAGCAGAACTCAAGTAGCATCAAAACCAGCAGCATCAGTGTCACTTTGAATTCAGGGGCCAAGGTAACCAAAAACTATGAATGAAAGAATAGTTCTGATTCAGGCTGTGATCTAGTTTACTTCAGTCTTAATTCTTTTAATATTTTATCGCTCTTGGTGCCTTCTTTGTCTTCCAAGTCAGTTTCTACTTTTGAATCTCTCAAGATAGCTCAATAAGAGCACCAGGCTCTGTAAAGAAATTATGCATCCCTGTGTGTATTTCTCTACTTTATGTAGATACCTTTTACTTAATGGTAGGATAGTTATAAACAGAATTTACTTTACTTCAAGCTGGTATCAGAGGCTACTGCAGATCATAATTTACAATAAAAAAATATTAGACAGCAGTGTCAATCTTAGACGTCTTTTAACGACCAACCCCTCAGAAATTATGTAAAAATTCCATGTCTGTACAAATATGTCCTCCTGGAATGAAATGACAGCTGAAGATTTGTCATTATTAATTTGTTTTTAAAGCTGAGCATACAAAACCAAAATCCACTGAAAAATGCTTTACAGTAGCTGAAGGTCACCTATCAGAGGATACAGAGGCAAAGGTTATAACCATGACACCAGAAGCTGAACTTACAGTCCCTGAAGATGCAATGGGGTTCTTCAGTGGTGGAAGACAGTTGGGATAACATGGAAACAAAATATACTTGGAGATGCGTGCCAGTAATACAAGAAAGGGTTATCCTGCAGCATGGCTCTTAGCAATTCACAAGTCTTTGTATTCTTACCACTTAAAGAAAGTTCAAACAGTGTAATAAAACCAAGTAGCTGGGCTATGCTTGTTGAACAGGCAAACAACTAAAGCCTCAGACAGCTGATGGAATGTATGCAGACCTCATGCAACAGCTATGATCATAATTTTCACTGAGCCAAAGATATAGACTTTTGTATGCAAATACAGAACCAAGAGAAACCAAGTATATCAGCTCAAAAAAACTGTCCAACACTTCCAATACATAAAAGTCCTTAAGAACCTGGACAAGATTTTACTCTACTTTTTATTTTCCCTGCTCTATGGACACAAATAATGCTTTCAGACGACCAGCATCATTTTTTTAGAAGGCAAACAATGACTCATGGCTCTCTTCACAAATGAAATTTTGTCCCCTCCTAAATCCATGTCAATGGAACCAGGATCTGAAATCACACCTTTCTTGTTCACCATCTATCAAACGAGTTATTGATGCTATGGGAGAAAGGGAGGAAAACAGTGGATATTGCACTTTTTTTTCCTTTTAATTATGTTTGAGTTACCTAGTAATTCTTTTAAAGTAAAAACCAGCCAGTGATGCATGGAAAATACTGACTAATAATCCAAATCCCCAACTCATTTACACAATAGCTCTTCTGGCACTATCTTGGCTGACATCAAAAGCACAGGAAGAGGAAATTCCCTATGGTCATTTAAGTTGTAAGAGCTTTATTTTGACTTCTCAAATGAAAAATTCTAATCTTCAAAATGGATTTGCCAGCAAAAACTATCTTGAATTCTGTCTTCCAAAGGAGAAAACTCTCTCAGTCAACTGAAAGCTTTAAAGGTTTGTACCCTGCTACAAAATCCATTTAAACAAACATTCAGGCAGACTTCTCCTTACTGCAAAGGGAGCTTCTGAAAACTTTTTAAATAGCTACAGGGTTTTCAGCCTCCTGAGGTCAGTTTTCCTTGCACAGTGACTGCCAATCTCAGTACCAATTTTCTTTATAACTGTCAAACCTATAGCACTATTTGAGAAATGCTCTGCCAAGTGGAAAATATTTCTCTGGCAACACTGATAAACATAAGCACAAAATAAAAAAAGTTATCTTTACTCTTACAAATATAAACAACTTGCCAAAGAAAGACAGACATTCACTATAGGAATGGTATCACAACCATGCAGCTTTGGTCTATGATTTCAGCAATGTGTTACCACAGCTTTAAACACAGCCAAAACTTCTTAAAAGAACTGAAGTAGCCAGGAGGTGGAGAATCAAATTGCAGGAGAAAATTTAAGTTCCTAAGGGAGAACAGGAGAAAAGAGGGACTTGAATGGCCGTGTGAATTGTGCTTGTTAGGTGTCAAGTAACCCTTTCAGAAAGGGAGTACTGGGATGAGTGATACATAAATTAATTGGATGGATATGTTATTTCTGTAGTATAAATCATATTTAAGTGCTGCAGTGTCACAAAGTGACAACTTCCTTGTTCTTCATAACTTCTCCAAAAAGCCTCCATAGTAGCTTTAATTTATACAGATTCTTAGAAACTACTGAACTGACATTTTAAAACAAAATAACCTGTAAAAATTTTTCTAAGTGTTCATGTAAAGCTATCCAGATTACTATCCAGATCTGCTATTAGGACATTGATCTCAACTAAATCAGAAAAAGGTAAAAACAGTAAGCACTTTCTTCCCTCTTTTCCACAATTGCAATGCTTTAGGTTAAACTTCATGCTTTTTTATCAGTGTCAGAGCATGTGTATTCCCCTGGGCCTTTATAAAAATTGGTTATTCCTTAATTTTTGTTTTCCTGCTGAGCCAATCATATAGACCAGCATAATAGTAAAGGCTATTTCCTACTTCTATATTGCTTTACCTCAATGATTCTTATTTAGAGAGCATAGTCCTAATTACCTCTCCAAATGTTCTTCAAAAAAATAGAATGATTCTCCTGTTTTGTTTTTTTGGGCAGATTAAAGTCTGTTCTGTAATTTATAGTATTCTTGCTTAGCTGCTTTGTGACCTCCAACTTTTCAGCTCTGAGTGTGGAGTTTAAAAAACCATAAATATTCCTGTTACACTTTGCTCATTGAAATTAGTAACATTTATGATATTTTTTTGAAATTATTCTGTCACTTCTTGAACTTATTTTAGTTTTGTATAACATTTTCTACCTTTCTAGTATAGTCCTTTTCTGAAGTCTTAGACTCTTTCTGAATGCTTTATTTTTACCTGCAGGAAACTGCTCTGAAAGCACTGTTAATACATATTTGCTTTTTTTTTTTTTTCTCTCTCTCTCACACTCTCTGTGTGTTTATGCAGTTATAGATACATAAACACACATGTACGTGTAAATATACACACACCTGTGGGCATATATATATATAAACAAATCTCTGTAGTGTGGAATAACACTCAAGTAATTTCCATGTTTTCTGTTTCCTAATTTAACTCTTTCAAACAGATACACTTGACAGCTTATGAAGATATGCTGGCAGTTTCCCATTATCTAGCACAGCTCCTTGTACTGAAGCTTCTTTAAAAAAAAAAACCTTCCACTTTTGTCAAGGCCTTATACACATAAGAGAATCACATCTCATCCTGGTATTTTTATGCTAAACTCTTCAATAGCAGATATTTCAACAATTAAAAAAAAAAAAGTTTTGCAACATTCTGACATTTGCCAACCTCTTACAGACTTTGTCCAACTTAAGTCCAGAGGTCTGTACTCCACAAAAGGTTTTCCACTTCTGCTGAAGAGAATCAAGGACATTTTTGGAGCCCTCACTGAATTCTTTTTGGCTTGTTTGCTTTGGAGTTGGAGAAGAGGAGGCTCAGGGGAGACCTCATCACTCTCTACAACTCCCTGAAAGGAGGTTGGAGCCAGGGGGGGGTTGGGCTCTTTTCCCAGGCAACTCTCAGCAAGACAAGAGGGCACAAGAGGTCTCAAGTTGTGCCAGGGGAGGTTTAGGTTGGACATTAGAAAGAATTTCTTTAGGGAGAGGGTGATCAGCCATTGGAATGGGCTGCCCAGGGAAGTGGTGGATTCTCCATCCCTGGAGATATTTAAAAAGAGCCTGGATGTGGCACTCAGTGCCATGGGCTGGGAACTGCAGCGGGAGTGGATCAAGGGTTGGACTTGATGATCTCTGAGGTCCCTTCCAACCCAGCCAATTCTATGATTCTATGATTTATTATGACCCTATTAATCTGTCATGCAGTTTCTGCTCCATAATTTCCTTCTCAACACTAGGTCCTAGATGATTTTCTATTATATAGGTTTCAACTCAGCTACTCTGTTTTTCAGTCTTAAATCCAGAGATTTTTTCCTAAGAAAGAATATAAAGGAACCTTCTATATTTGCTCTTATTCAGTTGCATCTAATTAATCTCAGATCATCTCTGAAAATTAAGAAGTATAATTTACATCCTTTGGAACCGTGATTCATGTTTTTTTATGAAAAGACAGATTTAGTGATGATTACTGTAAAACAGGTTTAGAATCATCTTGCACTGGTATTATTTACCATTTTCTTTTTTTGAAAATTATGTGCAAGACTAGCAAAGAAATCACTGTTATGTAAAATTACCTACACAGAAACAAAACACATTTCTTTGATTTTTTTTCTTTGTAAAATAATATTGGCTTACTCTTATTCTCTGGGTTCTTAAGAACCAGCTGTTTGTTCATTTGCTCTACCCTCTTTTCAACTCTTTAAAGTCAGAAAAGAAAAAGTGTTAGATCAGTCACGCTTGCTTTTCCTCTTTTGAAAGATTAATTACTATGTTTGCCCTTCTTCAGCCCTGTGGGGCCTACCCATCCTCTGTGAGCTCTCAAAGATAAACAGCACTGGTTTCTGAGCCATTGATTCCTTTGGTTCCTGAGGGATTGTAGGTAAACCTCACCAGACCTATCTGACTTAAATACACTAAGCTGGGATAAATATTATGTGACTTGTGCTTTTCCTGTTCTGGCCTATGTTCTCATCCTACTGTTGATTTTAATTGTAATAAGCTGTTGGAACTTTTTTTTTAATGCCTGAAACACAGAAGAAAAGGGAATATTTTCACTGCATTTGAGCTATCCATTATTTTCTTCCCACTTAAGCCATGGGCTAATGGCTGTACTTTGTTTTCCTTTAGCATCTAATATGCCAGACTGAAGCCCTTCATGGCCTTTTAACATCTTCTAGGCACTGGAACTTTCTACATCTTTTTACATTTACTCCCCACACGGTTGTGTCACCCTGTTACATGTGCCATTGGCAAGATGTTACCATTTACAATCCCTATCTCTCTAATTTTAGGAAGTTCTGATTAAACTCTCTTTTTCTTTTAATGTACTTGCTGTGTTTGACATCAAAGCAATTTTGTGCTGTGCTTTCACTACTGTCTCTCCCAAGACCTTTATCCCTTACATGACAACTTCAATCTAATTATTTTATAAGTTGACTCAAGTCTACCTTTCAATTCTCATTGCAGCAGATTTTTTTCTGTAATTCTCTTTAGTCAGAGATGGTACTCGGTGGTCCAAGTAGTCTTTTGAAGTATCATCTTTCTAAGCTGTTTTCAGAACCCTTGCATCCTTGTGTCTTTCTGCTTCCAGAGTCTGAGCTTTATCCTCACTATTTCTTAGAACCAAGGCTGAAATAAGTTGCTCCCCTGGATACTTTCTCCACCCTAGCACATCTCCAGGAAATACCGAGAAAATGAAATGGATTTGAAAGTATTTTATCAAACTATTCCTTTAGCATATCAGGTATTTTGATCTCAACCATAGGTATCAACTATCATCCCATGTAGATTTGTTACAGTAAGTTTCCATTTACTATGTCTATAAATGTTCCTGTTCTTAAATCAGTCCCTCAAACTGTTTGGGTGTGGAAACAGCTGCAGAGAAACTTTGCCTTCACTGTTTTTAGTACAATCCTGCAAATATGTTTATAGAGTAAATATATTTTTTCAGCTCCTGCCTTTCAGGTAGGAATTGACACAATAAGTTCCACACAAATAAAGAAATCATATAAAATGTTTGGGGGAAAGTTATGCAACTTCCTAGTAAAAGCTGTTTGAAAGCTCCCAGCACAAACTACTTTAGCAAGATCCTTGAGTACATCAGTTCAATAAATTCTTCAGACAAGAAGAGAGACTGAAACAAATTATTTTCCTAATTTGCAGATCCTCAGTGTAGCTACTTAACAAATCCTGCATGCACCCATGGTAACGGCACCTCAAAAAGTCTATCCTAGAACTTAGAAGACGACATTCTTAGATCCTGAGAAGTTCATTGGGGGAAAGACAGTAAGAACAAGTGGCAGATTAAGTGACATGGTCACCAAAATAAAAATGCAGATCCAAGCATTTGATAACTACTGCATACAACTACATGAAATCCTACAGGTGTCTGTTTAGTTGTCTGGGGTTTTTTTTTAGTGGAAATGATGCACATGTGGATAACTGTTAAAGACAAACAAAAAAAATCTGTAATGAAGTCTCTGATCTAACTTTCCCTTCAGTGCTTTTTTAAAATCACAAATTTCTGGATATATTAAGAAAAACTCACATTTTTAAAGTAGTATAGCATTTCAAAGTATTTCAGAATCCTGGAAAAATAGCAGTGTTCAACCAGGAAGTTTACTGTTACAATTTGCAACATCCTTAAGGAGGAAATGGGACTCTTCAGTCAGCAGACAAAAATGGTATTACTGCTCTTATTTTTTTTTTTATATTAATTCCAAAAATGCAAATAACCCACTCTGCTCTACCTTGTGTCAAGAGTCTTACATTGAAGGCTGATAAAACAGGGTGACTCCTGAAATTTGGAAATTCTTTTGACAACTTTCCAAAGAATTCCCAAGGAAAGAAAACTTCTGATACTTGGTATATGGGATTTAATAACGGTTTCCTGTTTGAGTTATTTTTTCACACCATGTAGTATATAGAAAAGGCAATTATCTAGAAACAAATTTATTTTTTCTCCCTATTACACCATAGCATCTTTCAGAATTAATCTGTGCATTATCAGCTGCAAGTAAAAGTGCATTATGAAGGTTCAATGTATAACATCCATATTTTCAAATGTTCCTCAGCATTTCACTACTCAAGTGATAACATTTGAGCAAACAACAGATTAGTCCCCTTTGCAACTGGTTAATAATGAACAGCCGTGAGAATTAATTCATTGTACTCATGGACTGAGGCACCAGAGCACAATATATTCTTTCCAACCAAGTACTGAATGGTTTTTTTCTCAGTGTGCCTTGACTGTAAATGGAGCCCAGGGCAGCATCCTCACCACCTTCTTGAACAGGGTTTAGTGCAGCAAAAACCAATCTATGTGCAGGATTTATACCACAAAAGAACAATAGCAAAAATAAATATTCAACATTCGCCAATATTAAGGCCTGAATTACATTACATTTAAAAACCTGAAAAAGTGAAAGTATGGCTCATGGGAAAACTTGATTAGAAATAAGGAGTCGCAGTGTGAACTGACATGCTTATGCTACAACTTTTATTTTCCTGGATTTATACCACCAGAGCTTTCATTTTAAGAAGTGTTTAAATCACAGCCCTTTCATGTCAGTGCCACAGCTTTCTAAACTAGAGAAAAGACCAGGATCAGAGAGCCATACATCTGAGCATGAAAAAACTCTGGTACATTCTGGGTCAAATCTTACTGAAATGTAATTTATTGTGTCAATTTAATGTTCCTGAGACATTGAAAAGAAAATGGCTTTGAAGGAATGCAGTGATGACTCCTAAAGGGACATCTAGAAGACTTCACTCTTGGTATCAGACTATTTCCAACTTACTACAGAAGAATCCACAACTAGACTTCTGCAACAAGTCAAGCCTTTTGCATTTTCATTGGCTAGAAGTAATGCACCATGCCAACAAAAGAAGTAAAACTTCATGCAGGCTCATTATTTATTGCCTTTGCACTACTCTAGTTGAAACACCTGTCTTTTGCAAGGAAAGTCTGATGATAAATACCTGATAAGGACACCACAGACACACCATACATTCCAGGAGATTTTTGAGGTGAAGGGAGAGATTATAAATAAGGGTGAAAAAAAAAGCAAGAAATTTTGTATCTCTGACAGAGTAACATTTTTGCTTTCCTAGATGAATCTTAGGTAACTTATGTGGCGCATTAGATGTGACATGATGGTGGCCCTTCATGCTTTGAAATAAATAAACTTTTGGAAAAAAAAAACCCAAACCAAAAAACCCCCAACAACCAATAAAAAACAACAGAAATAAAAACCCTTCCACACTTTCAGGAAAAAAAAATTCAACCCTCAAACGTGAGGTTTTTTTATTTGTCAATCCTGTATTTTCTTTGCTGATGAAAGATATTCAGAAGGTGGATTCTGAAAACTGCTGAGTGACATGATTAACAACAGCACGGAGACGATAACCACACAAGCCTCTGTAGCTGAATTTCAGCTGCTAGACAAGCCCTTACAGAGGTACCATCCTTTGAGATAAGAGAGATTGGTTTCTACAGCTAATCTCATTAGCTTCACTGGGAATAAAAATTATGCTCATCTTTATAGATCACTGACTAATGTTAGACAAAATATGGGAAATTGTTTGATCCGTTTGCACTCAAAATAAAGAAACCATTTCCCCTAAGGGCCCACCATCAAATTCAGTGCTAAGGTTTCCTGGTTGACACTTATAAAATGTATCAAGGGCTGTAATGGGAGCCACTACAGAAACACAGCATCATTTCCTATGATAAAAAGAGAGGGAAATTAACAGAAAGTGAACCTCTAATCTTGAAAGGAAAAATGTCATAGGAGTTCTTAATTGTTTAGCATAATTATGAACATATGAATTTTTAAAAGACTATTGCCCCACTGGGTGCAGCATATTTTCCATAACAGGAGATGAAAAATGACAAGTTAGGTAATATTTTTACACTATACAATTTACATATAAAAAATCATCACAAACTCAAGATAACTAAACACTTATGTTTTTACTAAGACAAACATCACACTAAGATGTACAAAGTAGCGTTCAGCCTATAAAATACATGAGTTCTTTCACTCTCTGCAGGTCTCTCAAGGAAACTGCTGGAGTGCATTTCACTTTGCATACCTCACTTAAAGAAAAACATAAGCCCAGTGATTGACCATAAAATGGTCATCTGGGAAACAAAACAAGAACAATAAAAAAACAAAATAACCAAAAATCAACACAAAACCAGGACATCTCTGAGGACAACAAGACCAAGAAAACCTGATCTGTGAGGAAAGATTGAAGAAAAGACACTGTGATTGGAAAATTATTACTTGTTCATATTTGGGAGGTCTGTCAAGAAGTTATCTTTACCAGAACAACATAGTTTGGGCTCAGAATTTGCAGTGCATGACTGTTTCCAAGGGGTGATACCAGCTGTGTCACTCCTATGTGCTCCATCAAGAGACATCTCCCCACATTGTCACACTATTTATTCTTTGAATTGTGGCCATTAGGAAGCTCCTTGGGTCTCTCCCTCCCAGGGATGGCTTCTATAAGACTGAAACGAGTGTTTTCTCTCACCTCTTATTTTTCCCTGAAACAGTCCATAAATAGGGGTCTCTGCAAACACTTGGCAAAGGACATGGGTAGAGAGGGGTAGAGGATGTCCCAGCGCTCTTTTTCTGTGACTCTGATTATTAAACCTTCTGTCTGACTTGTTCTAATTTGTACCTGTCTGCAAACACAGCCACTTGAAGTACTCAGATTCTCCAACAGTATTAATCCTGGAGAAGGAAAAATCGCCACTATCTGAAGGAAAACAATTCTGGCTTCCCTGACTTCTGAAGACAGAACAGTAAGAGGTTATCACTGGATTTTAAGAAAATTCATATGGAATTCCCCTCAGTCTAATTGTTTTATTTAGTTAGTTATTTTCAACTTGCTTTATCTAACTAATATAAATATGTAACAACTTGTGTGAGGATTCAGGAGGGATGAGTGACTGACCTCTTCAAGTCCTTCCAAGTTCAATTAATTATGATTTTATAAAATGAAATCTGCTTTAAGGCGAGGATACAGAGAGATCACAATACATTTTTTTGCTGGGCACTGGCAGAAAACAATTCTAAAAAAATCCTAAAGCATGAACTGATTTTAAAATGTTACCCAATGACACTGAAATAAGTAGCCTCACCTCAAATTTCTGTTAGACTAAAGTATTGGAGTTTTAGTCACTAAAATCTTTCTGAACTAACCAGTTCCTTCTGCTAACAGATTCAACTGTGGTGTAGAATTCCTGCTTTCTGAGCTGAGTTACATTTTGGAGGAGTCACAGAGCAGTTCTGCTTCTTTAGCTTCGGTGTACAAATCACACTGGAGTAGTGTGCTAATTAGTGAGGAGATGACTTATATTGACAGGCAAATATCATTCTAATTACTAATGATGAGAAAAGAACTATGGAAAATACCCTTGTGGTTTAGCTGTAACACCATCATTGATGAATACTATAAATTCTATTTAACTACATCAAAGTTGTGAATGCAGTACTCTCCAGCTCCTCTTTTAAACAAAGCAATTGCTACAACCTCTTCTACAGACCATGCTCTGCTATAATTTCCTCGTCTTCAAAACTGAAGAAAAGGCTGTGTTCACCCTACCATCCCTTTCAGTAACTGAATCTTCTGTAATGGCTTCAGTAAATATGACTAAAACCATGCCTTTGAACACACCCATGGTTAATAATCTTAGGTAGGTTTGGGGGGTTTTTTTAGATCTTGGTATTTTTCTCCCTCTGGTTCTAAGAACCGAGAGAACTTCTGATAGCCACACTAGGAATCACTTACATGAAAATGACACAATCACCATTCAAAAAAAAAAAAAAAATCTAAAAACATTGAGTCAAGTACAATGTTGAAGTCTAAGAACCTTCAAACTGTTCTTCCTACAGAAGGAGCTTTCCAGCTCAAGTGTTCTCTCAGTGCCAAGATGGCAAGCTGCTGTGCTGCTGTTGCTTTCCTAGGTCATCAACAAAAAGACTGAGATGTAAGTTCCCTTAGGCTTAGACACACAAGTTGCTCTTCCCCAGAACTCTACTGCTGAACCACATTTAGACTCAATGTTCCTCTTACAGGTGGGTGATAAACAAAGGAAATTCAGTCAGAGCTTCCTACTCTGAATTACCCTTACAAAACATTTTACACCAAAAGGCACATCAATAGCTTTCTGAGATTCAAAACAACTCAGAGGAGAGCTAAATAATCTAACTTTCCACTATTTGCCAGGTCCCTCATGCTCACATGGAGTGATGTGAATTTCATTCACACACATATGCCATGCTAGAAAACCAGCACCCGAGTCCTTTGTGAACAGTGACTGTGTCCCTACCAATGTCTCAAAGACTGAGCTGCTTCTAGGTTTCTCCCTATAAAGGGCTTTTAAATTTCTCTCTAGATCTCAGCTTCCACTGCAACACACTTCTATTAGCCCTGCCCAGCATCCATAAGTCATTAAGCATAACAATATCAACGAAGGATATGGGAACTCTTCCAACAAAGGAGAGAAATATTAACATAAAATAATAGGGAGCTATCTTTTCAGTTCCTTACCCTTGGCTTAAGTTGAAGGCGAGAAGAAAAATTAAGCTTCTCATCAGTATTTTTGTGTGTCTTTTGTGCTACATAGATACTATTACTTAAGTGCCCATCAGCATAAAAATAAGCCTAGTAAACTGTATTATAATAATTGTCAAGGGACAGGATGCCAAGTTCTTTTCCCAGCTGGATCATGGTTCCTGCCAGTTGATAACTGTGATCAAGTGCAAAGTATTGGGAGGAATTACCTTGACTTCAAAACTACTTTGAGATCTGTGTGCTTGAATGAATGATAACCAAGAGGAGTCAGTAGGTATAAGGCAGAGATTTAAAAATTGTACTTATTATTTTCTTTTCAATAAAGGTGTCTGGATTCATCTGGAAAAAACTTTTAGAATAATTTAACTCCTTTTGAAGGGGTTTTACAAAATAGTACAGTAGGACCAAAGTCAGGAGCAGCAAGACAGATGAAGTCACATAACAGTTCATTTACTTTATCAAAGCAAAGTGATTTTAAGTGGCCTTTAGCACATAGAAATTTATATTAAGAAAAAATTTTCAGAAAATCCATACACGAGAATCCTATCAGGCCTCAGAAATTATAGTCTATAACTCACAATAAAATAATTCTAACCACTTTGGGATGAAAAAAGAGCTGATTTCCTGCCAGAGAACAAAAATACTCTCACTTATCCTTGATTATTTTTTCCCAAATGAAAATGCTACTTATTAATGATCATTATTACAAAGTTTACTATCATATTTGTACTACTTGACATTACACAATATCACATGAAGGGTTCTTAGAATCAGTTATTTATTTTGGGGAGGGTCTTGCACTAATAAAGTTCTGACTGCACAGCACCCAGACCATGAAAAGGTGAGCAAGAAGCACATGAACATGGAATGCAAGGAATGAAGTTTTCCCAGTAGTATGAAAATGTGTTTTGAGGTACTCCCCTAACTGGCTGCAACTCCCACCATTCCTTTTTATTTATTTATTTCTGTGGCACAGACCAGCTGCAAAATAATGAAGATTAGTAAAAGAGGCCTCAAGGTAATAACTTTTCTGTTTTCATAATTGTTTCTTAAAACTTGTATCATCAGATATTCTCAGATTCTATTCTGTAAATATCCTGTCAAAGATTTGTAAGAAAACTAAAGAAAATCAGTGTGCCCTCCCATAGGATTGTTCTGTGGCTATCCTTATTAAAAAAAATTGGTAAGCACAGATTCTTAAATTGATAGACTGATGATGCTGTGGTCAGTGGAGTGATGTGCTGTGATGTTGGGGTCAACAGAGTTAAATCCAGTTGGTGGCCAGTCATGAGTGGTGTCCCCCAGGGCTCAGTGCTGGGGCCACTCCTGTTTAACATCTTTGTTAATGATCCTGATGAGGGGATGGAAGGCACCCTCAGAAAACTCACAGATGACACCAAGATGGGAGGGAATGTCAAGCTGCTGGATGGTAGGAAGGTTTTACAGAGTGACCTGGACACACTGGATCATTGGGCTGAGACCAACTGTATGAAATTCATGAAGACCAAGTGTTGGGTCCTGCATTTTGGCCACAACAACCCCAGGCAATGCTGCAGGCTTGGAGAAGAGTGGCTGGAAAGCTGCCTGGCAGAAAAGGACCTTGGTGTTTTGATTGACAGGAAGCTGAATAGGAGCCAGCAGTGTGCCCAGGTGGCCAAGAAGGCCAATGGCATCCTGGCCTGTATCAGAAACTCTGTGACCAGCAGGACCAGGGAAGTGATCCTGACCCTGTACTCAGCACTGGTGAGGCCCCACCTTGAGTACTGTGCTCAGTTTTGGGCACCTCAATACAAAAAGGACTTTGAGGTGTTGGAGCAAGTCCAAAAGAGGTCAGCAAAGGCAGTGAAGGGTTTGGAAAACATCCCTTACAACTGAGGGTGTTGGGGCTGTACAGTCTGGGGAAAGGAGGCTGCAGTGAGAGTGGGGTTGGTCTCTTCCCACTGGTGACAGATGACAGGACAAGGGGAAATGGCTTCAAGTTGTGTCAGGGGAGATTTAGGTTGGGTATCAGGAGAAACTTCTTTACAGAAAGGGTTGTTAAGCACTGGAACAGGCTCCCCAAGGGATGGTTCAGTCTCCATCCCTGAATGTTTTTAAAAATCATCTGCATGTGGTGCCTGGGGACACGGTTTAGTGGTGGGTCACCAGCAATAGGGTAACAGGGTTAGGAGGAGGCTGGACTCTATGGTCGTGAAGGTCTTTTCCAGCCTGAGCAATTCTATGTTTCTATGAAAGGATAAAACCACAACAGCTCCTACTACCTGGAGGATGCAATGCACATGGAGTTTGGTGGCAGGATAACACACATTTTGCTTTGCCAGGGCAGCAGGAAAAAAAACCCAAACCCTGCCCTCTGGAAAGAGAATGTGTGAGTGCACAAAACTGCAACTGGGGCAAAGCACCATGAGAAACACAGGGTGTACCAGAGCTATATTGTATATATAGGGTTAGGATGAGGTTGGACTTGGTGATCTTGAAGGTCTTTTCCAGACTAAGCAATTCTATGATTCTATACTCTAGAAGACAGGTATGTAAAGAACAACAACAAAAAAAATCATAGGTCAGCATTCAAACTTACACTCTGCAAAAGAAATGGCTAGCTGCTTAGGAGTGGAATAAATCAGAAATCTCACTTTATATATATAATTTTCTAGTGTTATTCTGACTAAGCTAGCATCAAGCATGAATTGTACTACTATAAGCATAGCAGTTCTGCTACAGACTGGCATCAAAAAGCAGTATAACAAAACCATAATCAAACTTAGAAAAAGATGAAAAGTTTAAAATCCCAATCCATTTCCACTCTTGGCTAGCTTTTCTGAGAAAAAAAGAAAAAAATGGAAGTCATAAACAATAATTGTTTCTGCAGCAAAATCAACACACAGAATAGGAATAGCCAGGTGGGGAGAAGGAAGACAAAATTATTCACACGCTGCTTTTATTTATTCCTCAGAGAGCACTGCAGCTGCAGGGAATCCTGAGTAAACGTTCACTTCCAGAATTAATGTTATGCAGAAATAACAAACATGAATCTCTTCAGTCTGTTTTGCTGCTAACATGCATCCTTTACATACCTCACTGCATGTGGCCATCACTCCTGTAAGTACCTGACAAACTCCTAAGCACAATACCTTATCCTTCACTAAAAACAGCTCAATAAAAAACTGACAACAGTTGGTTTGTAAGTATAATCAAATTAAAAACATAGCTTTTTGTTCAGGAACTCCATCATTTAATGGGAGGCAAGCAGGCAAGCATAACCATAAACAGACATTTAATAGGGAGAATCACATTTGGATTTGTGACTCATTTCTGTTCATACTCAAGTGCACATTCTACAGATGGAGTAATCCATTGATGCTCAAGGTTTGTGTGCTAACATCATGCATCCTCTGCAGCTAGAAAAGAACTAAAGGCAGTGAATCATAAGTGATGAAGGAAACTTGTAAGGAATGTGGCTGGTTATAAGGGCTCCCTGTCCTTCACAGGAAGATTTCCATCAACAGCTAACTTTATCACAACAACCAGTCTACCTCCAAAAAAAAAACCAAAAAAAAAACCAACCCAATCCATCCAATCCATTCACAAACCTCAGCTAAAATAAGAATGCAAGGGGGTAGCATTGTGAAACATGAGAGTAAAACCTTTGTAATCTTACCAGATCTCACTATCAGAGCAACATGTATCCTTAAAGCCTTTTTATTTATTTGTTTGTTCCCCTCCTTTAAGATTTTAATTGTTCCTGCTATAGACCATTCTGTTTTGTGTAAGCACATATGAACATAAGCACAATTAAGCACAATTTATGCACTAGAAACAAGAAAATAATGATGATGTGTCTGTAAAACTCCAAAATCCTTTTTTTTTATAGAGTGTATTTGTATAAGAAATGCTGTTTGTCTCATTTTATTTCTGAGTAGTGCTACTACATTAGTAGTTCAATACATGCCTACGAGATCATTACATAGGTGACAGATGCTACCTAGAATCAAGCCAAATATTCTTACTCTGAGATTTGTTTCTGTCCAAAACTGTCATTTTGAATGAGATTATTAGCACTGATCCTATTTACACATGGGGACCTGGACAAATTATTATTTATGGTTAAACTTTAAGCCCATAGCAGAACTTTTGATAAAATAAATTTTGGGACCCTGAACCTACAGGATAAACAGGATAAAACTGGCAGGAAAAGAAACGGTGGTGGTGGGAAAAAAACAAGTAAAACATACAGGGGAGATTCTGCTCCCTATTATCTTAAATATTTCTAATTCCTCACTTGCAGCTGTAAAGCTGCACTGCACTTGCACTTTTCAACCTAATTTAAGAGTAGTAAGACTCACTCTGGAAGGAGAGACCTATATAGACTAAGTAACAACTAACAACTAGAGCTAAAAGCTTTTAATACTCCGACAACTTCATGACTATGTTCATGCTTCACCTTCATTCATGCTTTGGGACTAGAAATAAGTCATCTGATAAGACAAAAAATGCCTTATGTTCTAGGATGGAGCATTTTTATCCATATTTGAAAAAAGTATTTTAAAGATATCCTCTATAATAAAAGGACATCTTCATACTGCTCCAGAAATTCAGTTGCTTTTTGTTGTGCAGCTAATTCAACAGCAAAAACATTTTAATTTCACAAAGATTATAATTCATTATTTCATTGGCTACAGTTAGAATTTTATATACTTTTTAAGCTAACAGAACTACCAGAATATACAGAAATAACAGAGAGAAAGAAGCCAAGGAATCGTTAAAAGTTATATTTAAATTAATGTTTAAAAGCAAAAAACTACTGTATCCTCCATTCAGTAACTGCTGTTGTGCAGCTATGAAACTCTCAGGTCACAAAACAGAAAAGAATTGCAGATAGCAGAAGAGGAATACAGGTTGCATGCAAAGGCAAACTGCTGTCCTGAAAGGTTAAACAAGGATTTTCAGAAATCATTCTCTTTAATGTATTTAATGCAGGTTTTAGTGACTGAAGTGAAAACTCTAACCCAAAAAAGCTCAGAATCTTTGAAAGAGAGAGGATAAAGGGGAGGCTCTTGGACACTGCTACTTTGAGCTAAAGGAAGAGAAATTGTCTCTGTCCACATCTAAATGAAGCAGCCAACAGCTAAAACATGCAATATGAGAGCTTTTTAGAAGATGAGGGCTTTTTAAATAGCATTTTGTTATGGTCCACTTGAGAGATAGGGTAATTAATACCAGTATATATTTATATATATATTTACATAGAGAATTTATCCCACAAAAACCCATGCTCTCTCCTTCCTCCTCAACACTGTCATTCAATGCTGCTGAGGTTTTATCAACCCCAAAAGTCTGCATAGGTAGACGGATATCAGATAATATATGAGACAAACCAGGACAAATCAATTCTTTACAAATATTGTTCTTTCCTAATATTGTTAAATTCCAATTTCTAATCAATTCATAATCCATTTACATCTCTCTCTCTATATGTCACAGGTATCTTGATGGAATGCAAGTTCTAAACAACTTTTTTGATAATAGACCAGTGTTTTGACAAACCACCAGATAGATTTCTATCACAGTGCTGCTGTTGTCTTCCAAACTTCTACTGAGAAAAAGGACTAGAACTCATCACTGAACCTTACTATATATATTTTTTTCCTTTAGCAGTGATAGTAAAAACCATATAACTCCTAGGTACCTTAGCCATTTTTAAAATGTAGATTCTATGCAACACTTCAACTGTCTCTTTAATGATGCTGCAAGTAGAGTCATAAATATGGCTGATATCCTCAGATGAATGGCAGTAAACACACACACACACACATACAAGCCAGTATCTTGAAATAATAGCTGGGAAAATGCATTTACAAAATTGCCATCATATGTAGAGCTCTACATGCATTCATAGTTAGCTCAAGTACCAGAAACTTATCACTGCCAGTCTTTCTCTGCAGCTTCCACTGACTAAATTAGTAGTGAAGCAGAGTAAGAAGCTCCATTTCATCACAAGAGAAAGTGTATTGCAGACTCTTGGTAAAAACAGTGCAAAAATCAGCAGGCAGACTACAAACATCTGCATGGCACTGCCTGCTGCCTACTGGTTTGCAACATTGCCCTGAATGTTACCTTATTCTGTGATGAAGCAAATAACAGTGAACAAATCCAAGATGCCAGCACTCTAAATTTTCACACAGTATTTCACCAGCTGCTTTTTCAATCATTTTTTTTACTAGCAACACCTTCAAAAGTGGTTGAACATACCACAGCTTGGGGTTATCAACTTTGATATGGAGAATTTTAGATAACTCAAGTTCTCACCAAAAAATAAGTGTGATAAAGAATTTTATGTCGTTTAACTAGTTATAAAATTGTCACGTGAAGAAGTGCACATCAAACACTTCACCAAAAACTTTATCAAGGATTTTGTTGTCAAAAATGGAGAAGCAGAGAGACTTCTGGATCTCAGTATTCTCACACTCAGATCAGTAATTCAAAACCAGTCCAGCAATTCATTATCACATATGCATAGAATTCAAATGATTTTAATAAGAAATAAAATAGGAGCCTATGCTTCCCCCAGTGAGACTGAGAAGTCCATCATTAAAAAAATTATCTCATGATTTTGTAAACCACTGCAGTGATATATCAGCTTTATACACCACTTCACTTAGCAATATTTGACAAAAAACTCACCACACCAGTATTCTGGATGTCTCAGTGTAGCCCCAGAATACTGAGCAGTAAGTAACAATCAAACCTTACTGAAATTATTTTTTTATTGATACTAAAAAACCAAAAGCCACATCAAAATCTGAAGGCCCAGATTTTTCCTTTTTAAAAATAACATTCGTAATAATCCTGACTCTCTTCCATTACCCTGCTCCAACCCCCAGTCCAGACACAAAGTCAAAGCCTTGAATGAATGAAAATTATAGCCAAGAAGAATAATTTTAAATATTGTGTTGACCCTTTCTGTTTTTCAGGAATGAGGCACAGTCCTACTGTTTCAATAATGACTCTGTGATGTTACTATATATAAAGAATGAAGGACAAAACCTTCCTCTGCCATGTTTGTTCCAGTCACTCAAAATAACACAGAAACTTAAGATAATCTGGAAGAACTTCTGATGGTTTAATCCTTCTGTTTTAATGAAGCTCTACCCTTGAGATGTTACTTAAAATCTGATTTGGCATTGGACCAGAATGTACTCTGCTAGCACAGAAGAATAAGAAGTCCCATATGCTGTAGTAAGAATTTCCTTGATATATTTTCCTCACATAAAATCTTGACACAGACTTGAAGTGCTGACACACTCCAATAAATAAAAGTAAATGCATTTTTCATTTTTAAAAGGAATGAATCATCCCATTTTCAGAGGATGCAAAGAAGGAATGGGTAAACAGGTCATGCCATTAAAAAGTCATAAAGAGGTACTTTGAGTGGTATATAACCACTAATTTAAGGCCATTAAAAAAAAAAAAAATGAAAAAAAGGGAAGACTGTTTTCTAGATTTTCTAAGAGGAGCAGCATTCCTCAAGAGTTGTGATAATATATGTGAGAATTAACAGGTCTTCTCTCTTGTGGGAGGTTTACATAGTAGAACTTGGATATTGCATTTTTATTTTCAGTTTGCCAATAGCAGATAATGCTATTTCTTGTAGATGGTGTTTGATATTTTTTAGCCCCAAAGTTGGGGACTTTTTACATGATCTCTTTCAGAAAGGCTTTTAATGGATTTTGGAAAGAAGTTTAATGGAAGACTTGCAAGTTGGACTTCTAAACCGAAAAGACATGTTTTTAAGCTGTCTCAGCAATATAATATTTTTGCACTACTGGGAGAGACCATCTTTGCCTCAATAGAGGATGCACTAATTTGTAAATCCCAATGACAAAATAATGAAGTGGCAGAACTGAAGCAGCATAAAGAATGGTGAACTCCAGTCTCAGCCTACACACAGATTAAGTGAAAAGAGACCTGTGCTGTTCCCTTCTAGTTAATTCCATCAGCTTCCTTTAAAGATTAGTTTTTTTATTTTTCACAGTCTCAAAAGTTGAAGTATCCTAAAAGCAAAAGAATGTGAGATTACCTGGAAGTTTTTTAATGGAATTTTGCAATGAGCCCTACCCAAAAAAATTTCCAGTGCACCACCCTAAAGGTGATCAACCACAGCAAAAAGATGGAATAGAGGTGTAGGCTAAAAGAGAAGCCCAATTATCTGATATACTCCAAATATTCACTAGAAGTCATTTCCTATTAGTGTCACTTCGCTTAAAAGGAACTAAAAAGAAAAAATATATTTTCAAATAGGAAGGCAAGATATAAATTTAAAGAATATATTTTCAGTTATTTATTATTAAAAAAATACTCAGAGGGAAAAGAGGAAATAGAGATTCTCAGTCACAACTTGAAAGTCAATCTTTATGAAATTGCCCATGAAAGTTTTCTACTAATTTTCATTTGCCCTATTCCACCCCATGTCTTAGAGAACAAGCTGAAAACTATTACAAGCTACTGTCTCTAGACATACTTTAAGTAACAGAAAAATGTTACTTTTACATAAGCATCACTAATACTGAGGTCTGCTCTATGAATTAACTATTTTGAGCCAATCTAGATTAAGCAATGAATCCAGTAACTTCCTTTGATTATCCACTGCCAGAATGGGAAAAACAGTCACCCAAAAATAACCACACCACGAAATGTTGTTCATTTCTGAAATGCTTTTGTAATAATTATTAAAATTTAAAAAAAAAAAAAAACACAAAACACCACACCAAAAAAACAAACGCCAGAAACCAAACCATAGACACACAAAAAAAACCCCCAACCAAACAAAAAAAATCCAAACCAAACTGAACACTGACAAATTCCCATTATGGGGTCAACTCCAGCATCTCAAGCTGTTTGCTGAGCTCCAAAGACAGATGGCTGAAAAGGTTGTAAGAATGACTTCAGGGATACTCACCACTAGGAGATTCTCTCTTTTAGGAGAGATGGCTGTGACTGTGCCAATAACATTTATATTCCAAAACCACCACCAAAAAACCAACATGAAGAGAAGCAAGGTCACTCCATTGAAACACTAAACTCCTAAATGACTCCTACATAGTTTTCATGACTGAATTACTACAATTACTTGCTTGCTGTTACAAAGACATGTGCAAAGTGACAATAAGGATGAACAGATATGAGTTTTGGTAATGAAACATTGGACCAGGCATCACCATGATGGGTCCAGTTCTGCAGTCCCCAACATAAAAAGGACATAGAGCTCCTTGAGCATCTTCAGAGAGCCACAAAAACAATCACTGGGCTGGAGCAGCTCCCCTGTGAAGAAGAGGAAGGCTGAGGAAGTTGGGGTTGTTCAGCCCAGAGAAGAGGAGGCTAAAAGGTGACCTTATAGCTCCATTCCAGTATCAGAAGGGGTCCTACAAGAAAACTGTGTAGGACTTTTTACATGAGGGTGTAGCAAGAGGATAAGGTTTAATGGTTTAAAACTTGAAGAGTCAGATCCCCTTTTCTCACTCCTCAAATACTTTCAGTATGTAATAAAATGCCTTCAAAAGGGCTCAGAGTGGAAAGAATTGGGTAAATTGGAGGAGAAGCATGAATAACAAAATCAGTCAAGTATTCCCAACTATGAATATGAAGAGCTATACCTAAGACCCACTGGCACCTCCAGCCAGAAACCCTACCCAAACTTCATGAGTTTCCTAAGCTGCCTGTGCACACCCAGATGTTCATTCCTGAGCAGCAGAAACAGTTGTTCCAGAGTAAGTCTGCAAGCCAGAGATCTCTTTCATACTCAACTGGGACTAAACCAGTTCAAAAGCCTTGTGACAACATAGAGAGCTCCAGTGTGATTCAGATTTTAAGGTTTAAGTCAAGTCCTTAGAGATCAAGCTCAACACCCTTCTCCTATACACAGTCCTATCGACACACTTGCTACACTAGGAAGTAATGCTTCTAATTTGGCAAACCACAATTTCTGTACAGGTAAAATTCCAGCCTAATATAAGGAATAATTGGGAAATAGACTACTCAAATTTGAGAAAGAAGAAATGACAAATCTGTGCCTTCAAGTCTAATAAAAATATAGTGCTTTGGTAGATAACACCTTGTTGCTTTCCCTCTAGGTCTTCCTTTTCCTCTCCTGATGAGTTTCAGTAAACCATTTGAAAAATAATTTTACTTTGAAATATCTATAGCTTTAAAATTATAATTTAGTTGGGGAAAGGATTCAATTTTACAGATTATCCCAGTTAAAAAATCCAAAAAAACTAAAATCAAACCCACAAAACCCCCACACACCTAAAACCAACCCACCCCACACACACCCCTAAGGAACCCCCACAACCAAGCCTAGTAAACTGTAGCAGGAAGGAAAAAAATACCAAGTTGTATTACGCTGACACTGACCATGACTTTTTCTGATGAAAAATGAAAACTACAAGTTTTTTAAGTGCCCCTGAGGAAACTTCTTTCACAGTTACCATAATTTGCCATCTGTAGTTTCCTTCTTTAATGAAGTCTTTAGAATAGACTTCACTGAAGACGAGTCGGAACTCTTCCATGTGGGGGTTTTGACAACTTGTGCAAGCTCTTCTAAATTAGAACTTTTTTGCATATTAAAATATAGGTTTATCCTTTCCTATATGAATCATTACACTGTTTGCTAGCCTGTTAATCAGGAAGAACATATCAGTTGCACTTCAGAAGCTGCAGATTTTATTATTGTCCAATGATACACCCATACAATCTGCTACAACTGAGTACCCAAACTTCCCACTCGGATTTGCTATCATAATATAGATGTGATGGATGTTTTATATATTCTATTGTTCACAGTATTAGATGAAATAAACTCAAACAGATATGGAAAAGATTCTCTTAAAATGATTATAGCTTGCTTTTGTACTTTGGCAGTCAAGATTAAGATCATCACCTTATGCTTTACTGAAACACAGAAGAAAATATATTATCAAAATAGCATATTTAGAATGTAGTATATGTAGTATCAAAATGAGCTGAGATCTACATTCATTGAGTTTTTGTCACCTCAACATTTCATCCTCTATCTGTGTCATTCATCTCTGTCTGTCATGACCTATAAGAAGAATTCTTTGAGGAATATCCTGTAGTTCGTACAGCAAACTAAAATGTAATAATTAATACAAGCAAAATATGAACAGATGATACTGAAAATGATGGGGTTTAACACTTGTCATTCAACTGTTGAAGTCATGGTAACTTCCCTTTATTTTCATAACTACAATCATGGTCACATTTGTGAAAACTTTCATTTTGGACCGGTGTCTCATTTACCTGCAGAGTCTTCCTTAACACCAGACTTCATAGTCTGTTAAATACATGGGCTATACAAAATTATACAATTACATGTGACAGAAAATCAGCTTCCTACACAAAAGTACTGAATTACTATGTAGTTAGCACACCTCCAATGTATCAATTAAGGAAAAAAATAGATTACCAGCAGAATCATTGAATACTTCCCACCCTTCTGTTAAACTTTCCAGTCTCACCTGTACCATTTTCACTCTCTCACCACTATCTTTGTATGTCAGCTCTTCAAACATGATCACCACTGCAGGAGGTGGAGGTTGAGAATAAGAACAGAAATGTGTAGTAACATGGGAAATTAAAAAATTCATCAAGTTGCACCATCTCAGTGTGCAAGATATTCTGTTACAGCCATACAGCTAATACTAAATAATAATTTAAAAATAAATAAAAACAGGAAAAAAGGAAGAATGTTTTCTCCAGTGTTGTAACAATGTTCCAACAGTAAACCAAACCAACAAAATAGCACATTTGCCTTCAGTATACATGCACTTCCATGGTAAAATAAAATGCAGTGGAAAATATTAGGCTTTTTATGACAGGAAGTTCTATAATTATTCCTTCATTTTTATGTTAATTGATTTTCTTGTTCTAGAGTATTTTGGTTTCCCACAGAGTCTTCTTTCACAAGCCCTCTCAATTCACAATTCATGTTGAGCAATAAAATTCCTCGTTTTGTGGAGCAAATTGTAAGTAGAACTATAAATCAAGACCTATGCAAATAACATGAGAGCTTTTAACAGTGGTATAAAATGGTAGTAAATTGGGCAAACCACTTTATTAGCTTCTTCCAAGCTCATTATTTGTAAGAAAAGTAACCACTTTAGAACCACAACAAAGTGGAAGGACGTGTCAAATCCAAGTACAATGTTCTGTGAATTACATAGAGGTATTTGGCAGGAATATTTTGAAGATTTTTAAAAGATTCAATTAGCCTAAAGCTGATTATCTTCTCGTTCAAAAAGAATCAAGAAGCACTTTCACATTTTGGGCTAAGTAAAAAGGACAACTTGAATACCTAGATCCTGAAAAAAACCCAGGAATTCATTAAGGCATTCCTGTTAAAAAAGCTTCTTCTCTATTATTACTTTTCTGTTGAAGTCTACTTCAAAAAAAAGTCAGCAGTCTGCCCTTAACCTCTCTATCACCATAAGAGCAACATGTAGCATACCTTAAGCACAATTTTTTCAGTGAAGAGTACAGAGCAGAGTGTAAGAAAAAAATGCAGGCAGCAACTGCTAAGAGTATGTTATTGAGGCATTTTTGTTTGGCATGCCAGCCCTTTCCTAAGGACCCAATCATGCTAATTGTCAAGTACATCCTGCAGGGCTGAGTGTCCCCAGCTCCTGTTTGGATTGGGGACTTTCTGCTCAATTCAGAAATATGTAGCTGTGCAGGACCAGTGTACAGGAATAGCATATATGAAAGCACATGAGAATTTAAGGAGAATCCAAGACTTAGAAGTCCTGGTGGACAAGAACACAAGTCCATAAGGCATCCTTGCAGCAAAGAATCCTGCATTGGGCAGGACATAGCCAGCAGGTGAGGGAGGTAAAAGCTTTCCCCTCTACTCAGCGCTGGTGCAACCACACCTGGTAGACTTGGTCCAGTACAGCACATTCCTTTACAACATTGAAATGGGGATAGCAGAGAGAACAAAGAACCTCAAAAGAAGGCTCAGAAGGATGTTTTGGATGTGTATAAACACCTGATGTTAGGCAGTAAAAGAGCCAGACTCTTCCCAGTGGTATCCAGAGAAAGGACTGAAGGTGATGGGCACAAATTGAAATACAGGAAATCTCATCTGAACATAAGAAAGCACCAATTCACTGTGAGGGTGGCTGAAATTTCTGGGCACAGGTTGTCTATCTTGGCTATATTGGAAACCCAACTGGACACGGTCTTGGGCAAGCAGCTCTAGCTGACCCTCCTCTGAGCAGGGTGCTGGACTAAACGACCTCCAGAAGCACCTTATAAATCCAGCCATTCTTTGTGTGTGTGATACTTTGAAATCAATAAATAAATTTTAAGGACTTCAGATGCTATTATTTACAACCTTCTATTTCCACGTTTCTGGACTAGGCCTTAAAGAGTGCTTTTACAAATAAAACCTACAAGATTATTAATCTATAGACATTGCCTGTACATTTTTGAATGCTCTCATTTTTCTTATCCTACCTTGTAAAATCCCCCTTACTTTTACATGTATCAATAGTACTAAACACCATCATTTTAAGGTCTCAGTGTCTGAAGAACTAAGTTGTCACTCTTCTTGCCTCAATAAGGAAATACATTATGTTAAATAATCACTTCTATTTCCATTAAAAAAGAAATAGCAAATACCAACAGAAGAGAGTGAATCAGCTGGTTTTACCTTTGACACAAAGTACTGTCTTGGACTTGAAAAGGCAAGCTTGGCTTTTAGTCATTTGGCTGCTCTTGGCCTCTTTTACTGTCAACAGTGACACTGTTTGACAGTTTTGCCTCAGAAAGCAGCTGAACTGTTTCCAAACCAGAAACTGGTTCAAAGCACAATGTTAGTTAAATGCAACATGCATACAGGGATATAAACAATTATTTGCATGTCCCATAACTGGGTGCAACCCCTGGAATAAGAGAGGAGGGAGAAAATCATAGGACATGGGAAATAGCATACACAGAATTGGTAACTTTAGCTTTACACTCCCAGGAATGGATTTCCTATCTGTTGGAATGGAAGAGAGCATTTCTTCTTTTGAAAGCCACCCCCATACCAAAATCTATTATATTTCAGTTTAGTGATCAATTGCTGTGGTGCATATTACTATTTATTTCCATTTTCAACACAATGGAGAGGACTACTTGCTTAAAAAAAAAAACACTTTATAACCTGCAAACTCAGAGAAGGAAAAGTGCTAGGAAACTACACACATTTTTCAAACATCTAAAAGACCTTTTAATTTGTAAATGCCAATAGGTACAAAAATACCTGACTAGGCAAAAGAGAATAAACAGAAGTTTGTTATGAATAATGAAATTAGATTGCCCAGTGTGTAAATAGGGCAATACTGCTTGGTCAACACAGCATTGGTAGAGTGAATAATACATTCTCCTCCCTTACACAACACATTAAAGCTCTCAGAAAAAGACCACCCTGTAAATAAAAAAGTCAGGTCAGGCTTCCAGGTGATGCCTATTGTGAGCTCTTTTTAAGGCTTCAGAATTAACTTCTCACCACAAAATTGATTCCAGCCATAATTCTTCATGAGTCCATTGGAAGGGACCTCCGCTCCTTCCACGTTTAAAAGAGCTTTATGAAATGACAAATAAAAGGAAACTATTTTAAATCAAGTAGGAACAAATAATCATAAACTGGGATACATTAGCAAGTCAAGCCCTGCAGCAACTACAGGTAGAATTTTCTCTTGCAGACAGAGTAGCACTCATTTTCTGATTAAGTGACTCTTTCATCTTCAGAGTCCTACATGTTAGCAGCAAGAGTTCTGTGAACATCAGTACCTCAAGGATGCTGTGGATCCTTACGCAGACGACTGAAATCCTTCTGCCTACCAAAGATCCACTCAGTTCAGTTTTCCTCACTTACTCCCACTCCTTTTGTTTTTTTTCCTCCCTTTCATTTTCAATGACAGTAAACACATGCAGTTGAACATCTCCCTTTCAAAACACCCTCCTCCTCTCCATCAGAGGGACTCATGGTTGAATAGGTCATACCTGGATTTAAAGCAAGGCTAACAGTTGGACTTAGTTCTGCATGAATTAAATTATCCCTGAAGGGGTATTCTTATAACCTTTGCTTCCTCTAAAAACTGAAAGGAGACTCAACTGAGACTAACTGAGCATGTTTTGCAAGGCAGTTATGGATACAGCTTTTACAAGTCTTACAAGAGGGCAGTATCTGTCCCTTGTACATTGTACCTATAAAGATGGAAGACACAGAAGCAAAACAAGAGCAGTTACACATAGTAGTACTAAGAGAGGAAAGGAAACACAGCCACATCTCTCTCAGAAAATCTACTACGTGGTATTAATTACAACAGGGATATTCTATTTTTTAAGAAAAACTGTGTGATTTATAGAACCTGATTAAAAATGGTACTTGGTATGAATGACCTAAAAGCACAGGTGTTACAAAAAATTAAGTTTTTATTCACAGTAGTAGCCACCTTTTCCAAATGTTGCCTAAGAGAATGTCTCCCAGTGCCAAGCAGAAAAAATAATTGCTAATTTTTCTGTTGTCTTGCTAAATTTCAATATAAGCATGACCTGCTCTAAAGGTGTGTTCTTTCATCTTATTTAAAGCCCCAGTTTGTAAACCATCAGAGAACAGAAACATTACACTGAGAATCAAAGTTCAATACTCTACTAATTTTAAAAGCAAAAATGTCACAGTTCTATTTGTTCACTACAGGTGGTAGGAGGAATGTCATGCTCTGACAACATGACAGAGAAAAAACAAGAAATGAAAGTGGAATCTTAGTTAAATATAGGTAATAGGTCCCAGACAATGTACAAGTATCTTTATTTGCAAGTCAATGTCTTATCTACTATACTTTTTCTCTGCCTTCAAAGTAGTAATGCTTTACATCCTGTATTATAAAAAATAAACATATTGTGAAGGCATTTATACTACTATATTAAACAATAACCATTAAAAAAAAAAACAACAACAAAACAGATCCGTGGTACATCTCATACATAATTCCATCCCAAGCAAATAGAATGAATTGGGTAACTTCTTGAGATTTTTTTTCTGATACACTTTTCTATGGTTTTATATGAAAACAAGTTGTAAAATACACTGCTATAGCAAAGTACAAATTAATTAAAAAATACACTATTGCTAGAGAAATATTGTATGAAGAAACCCATGAAGTTCAGCAAGGGCAAAGGAAAGCCTTACACCTGGGATGGATTAACCCCTTCCACTGGTACTTCTGGGCCTGAGTGCCTGATCAGGAGATCTGCTGGGAAAGAACCAAGGTTTTTGGGGATGTTTTACTAAGGACGAATCAGGAGCTCACTCTGGATCAACAAAGGCTAATAGGCTACTGGGCAAGAAAGACTATAGCAAACTTGAGCAAATTCACTGGAGGGCCACCAAACTGGCCAGTGGCTAGAGAAAACAGGATTTATTCAGCCTTGAAGTGGGCTTAACAGCAGACCCTCAATACCTACAAGGCAGCTATTGAGAAAACAGAGACAAGTTATTCACTATTTGTGCAGTGGAAGGTTGAAAGACAAAAGTCATAAACTGGTGGTTCCTAGTGTATAAAGCAGGGAAAAAGAAGAGTTTCACCATGCAGATAATGAAGCAAGATAATGAAACAATCCAGAGAGGTTGTAGAAGCTTTGTCCTCAGAGACTTTAAAGCCCTGGACAACATGAATTAAATGCTGACTCTGCTTTGAACAGGACCTTGGATTAGGGCCCTCTTGAGAATTGTTCTGACCAGAGTGATTCTGCTATTCCACATCACACAACTAAAGAGATACAGAAACTCCTCAGAAAGCAGAGCAAGAAAATCCTTTCTGCATTATTATTTTTTAATAACCTTTGTACAGATAACAAAGCCGTCTTCTTAACTGCCTGAAGAACTGATTTAGGGACTGACATATTTGACTATGCTACCATCAAAACAAGAAAATTGTTAATTTCTCTAGCATTATTTAGTTTGGAGAAGCAATTTATCAAAAAGCATCATTAATGTTGTATGAAGAGCAGACACATCTGAATTGGCAGCAAACACAAGCAGCAGGTTAAATTTCCCGTTATCTTTCAAATGCTTCTTAGCTTGGTCACCCTCAGGACATAAACAGCCTAAGAAACAAATACATTTCCTTACTTAAAAGGCCAGCAAAACAGCAAGTACACTGGAAAAAAAAAAAAAAAACAACAAAAAAACCCAACAACAAAAAACAAAAAAACCCCCATACTCTTATTTCACCCCAAACTATGACTTCAGTTAGTTAGGCTCACTTATTTTCTAGGTGAGGGTTCTACTCAGCAAAAAGTTTCCCCAGAGAGATCTTGCAGTGACTACAAGATCCAACCTCTCTCTCCACAGATTTTGCACCCTTCTGCAGGGTAAGTAATGAAGAAAACTTAATTTTAGTAAGCTTTATCAAAAGGCTATCCAAAACCCAGCACTGCTTCCAAGAACAAAATTGTACTGATCGAACAAAAACATCATTTTAATAATGTGATACACGCTTAGTTCTGACTTCTTTCTTCTGGACAAAGCAGTGGGGGTTGGGGGTGAGCAGTGCAGAAAGACAACTACAAGATCTAATAAGAAGAGAAAAACAAGAGACTGGAGATAGGCAGAAGTACAGTTTAGTTCTGAAAGTGGCATTTGAAAGTCCCAGTCAGATCAGAACACATTTTTCCTTCTCAGAAGATAGGAGTTTTGTTCAAGGTACCACCAAGCAAAACTAACCTCGCTGTATAAAGATCAGCAATGAGAGTATCTAAAATCTCATTTCATTTAGCTTAACTCTTAATCCAACTGGAACTCTGCTGGAAAATTATTTTGCAAAAATGCAAAACTGAAAACAGAGTTTGAGCAAAACATTGTCTGAGGGAAGGTCGTAGCAGACTATAATCACACTACTTAAACATAAAATATCACACTATTTAAAAATAACATTAGAAGATGACAAGGTTTTCTCTTCTACATCTTCAGGAAACTGCAGTCACTTCGTGAAGAATCAGCAGTGAAAAAGGATGCAGGTTTGAACTGTGAAGCTCATTCCTAATTCTGCTCTATCTGCCTATGCAAGACATAAAACCAGGTCCAGATAAGACAACTTACTCAGAAACTTGAAACATTGCCCCAGGGATAAAAAGCAGTACCAGACTGACCTGCTTGGGTGACTCTGGCTTATATAAATGAACAAAGAACTCATACTTGCTCTGAGAAAAAAGAAATGGAGAAAAAAAATGCAGTTTAAGTGCATAGACTCAGTTTGAATGTCTGGAGCAAAACAGGAGAGATCCTTTTGAGGCCGCTTAAAGAAAAAGAACCAAACTGAGCCAAAAATAACCTTAAGTGATTCAGCGGCCTGCAAAAACTTATTTCAGCTGTAATCTAGGTAATGATGTTAATGACACTGCTGAGGCAAAGAACTCAGAGGATAGGCACAAATGGCAAATCAGGCACCTAAGCAACATTTCTGGAACAAGCAGGGAAGGCAAAGTCAAGCTACAGCAGGAAAAAGCACATAAGCTTGGCTTGTACACCATTCCAATATGGCAAGGCCAAATACACCTTTTGTGAAAATATCTCCTTATTCCCATTAATTCAAACAACACCTGTACCCTTTACCAAAGAGTTCCAATTCAATCATTATGATATTTTGGTTGTGCAGATTATGAAGTGATGACTGGAACACTTTACATGCCCTTGGTGTAAAATTCAAAAGCCCCTGTCCTACCAAGTCTTAGTTTGCCTTCACAAATAATGATAAACCTAGAGATAAAATGATATAACAACTACATTAGCAGTCTGCAGCAGAGAGGTCAGTAAGCCAGATCTCAATAAATTAATTTCAAGAAACAGTTTGGACTCAGAGCTTAACACCTCTAAATGTGCACAACAGAGTCTAGCACCTGCTTGATAGATGCTAACATTAGATTTAGAACTTTTGATAAAGCTAGCTTTCATTTTTAATCATAAGTTTACAAAACATAAAATATAGGTTCTTTAGCTCTTTTAGGCTAAAAAAGAAAAAAAAGGAGGCAGGAAGGGAGGGGAGTTTTGATAAACTTTATCTAAAGTTAACTTTCATTTTTAATCCTAGGTTTACAAAATATGTAGTATAGGTTATCTCTTTTAGGTTAAAAAAGAAAAAAAAGAGGCAGGGAGGGAGAAGAGTTTTGATAAACTTTTGATAAAGCTAACTTTTCTTTTTAATCCTAAGTTTACAAAATATGTAGTATAGATTCTTTAGCTCTTTTAGTTTCAAAAAGAAAAAAAAAAGGAGGCAAGAAAGGAGAGGAGTTTCACATACTGAACTGAGGCTCAGAGATACCTGATCTCCCCCTCCCCCTGCAGGACTTGCCTCCCTTTACCAAGAGTTCTCTCTCAGACAGTGAAATAAATAACATGTGGCAATAAAACTCACCATAAATAAGTCTGACAACACTCACAAAAACGAGCTGACTCAGAGATGTACTCACCTTACACCTTCCTTCCTTCTATCCCAGCAAAAATTGTGTCCTCACCCAGGAGTCAGCACTCACAAAAAAACCCCAAACCTCTAAGCCTTATTTATTTCAGCTGATCTTCCTCCACTACTTCTACAAAGCACAAAGGGTTTTATGAGGACTTGAGGAGAAACAAGTGTGTCTCATTTGACCAGCCTGTTTCCATCACATTCCCTCTGCATGCAGCAGCACCCACTTTTTAGATGACATCTGACTTTCTAAATTGGAGTTGGGAATAAGTTATAGGAGTCAGGTGCCCTCAGAGAGGCCTTGCTACCAGGTGCCATCCATTAGGAAGATGAAGCTCAGCTGCTGCAATTCTAACAGTTATGGAAAAATTGCATATTATTACAACTGCTGCTCTGTTTTGCAAGAAGTTAGACACGCTTACTTTCTTTGATTGTAAAGTGGATAAATTCTTGTAGCAGCAATGAGGCTAGGAATGGTGCAAGGTGCTTTTGCACTAAGTAACATCCATCATAAAACTGTTAACAGAGATGATAATATTCAAGTCTCTTGGTAATTAGTTGACTGTAAAATTTAAAGAGTTTTAAGTTAATGAGTGTTCTCAAAGGAACAGACATAATGAATTCCCTTGGAAGGAAAAATAAACAACATTTTAAAAAATGTATACTTCAGTGAAACAGTGCAAATGATTTTCAAATTCCTACCTCTTAGAACAATTATCCCCTCATAGACAGAAAGCATCTGTGAGTTTTATGACAACATTTTACAGTGGAAATAAATGTAAAAGGTAACTTCTGAGACTTTAACAACAGCAAACATGAGGAACATAATCTTAGAACTATAAAAAAATTGTGTTATTTGGAATAGTTTGTAACTATTTTTTAAATGAAGAGTATATTTCACTAAGTGAGACTAATTCCTATAAATACTGAACAGTTAAGTCTTTACTTGCTACCAAAAGTCAGAGAAAAAAATGGAAAAGGAAAACCAAGGAAATAGGATCTTCCAGGTATGTCACATTCTCAGATGACTTTTAGCTTTGGTAAGCAAGAGGTGAGGAAAACATTAAAATCCATTGTTTTTACTATTTTATTTGTTTTTCCAAGATTTCTAAGTGACACAACCTAACAACATACTATACAGAAGTTAGTAGAAATGGAATTAACTAAAGAAGTGGTATTTTTAGAGATCCTGTGTGAAAAACAGAAGGCAGCACTTAGTGTTAGCAACCCAGTGACACAGGATTTTCTTTTAAATAACAACTTAAGTGGATACTCGAAGAATAATAGAATGTTTTAAGGAAACTTTTCAGGGCTAAGTTTCCCACTACAGAAGAAAATCTCATTGTTTGCAGTGTGTATTTTTTAGGACAAATCCGAAAAAAGGTCAGTTTTAACTTTTTACACAATAGATGTAACAGAAGAATATCCATGCTTGAAATAGGAAGAAAAACATACTGTCAGGTTTTTCCTTTCTCCTAATTTTTTCTCCTATTCTATAATATACAATATTGGCAAATGGGGTTTAGAAAAGCTCCTATTCTTTTCTCTAATGTCTTCAGAAAAGAGCTTGACTTTTTAGGAGCCTCATCACATTGCATAGAAGAGACCAAGTATTTCTATCCTACACATTTATCCCATTTAAATTTTAAAGACATACTCAACAGAGCTTGGAAAACTTACTGTTTTTTTCAGTCCATTATGAAGGTTGAATTATCAATCATGATCATGTTATCATGGAACTGAGCTCCTGACTCCTGGTCCTCTAATTTTCCACACTCACAAGTTGTCTTTACAAGCAAATCAACCAGCTTGCACTGAGAGTTTTGCTCCAGATATTATTTCCCATGTGCAGGATGGACCAGATTACACCTCATTTGACCCCCCCATGCACACCTGCAACATTTTTCCAACACTTTCTCAGTGAGCTCTCTACCTTCAAACGCTCTCACACATCCTTAGACCAAGTCCCATGGCACCCACCCTCGTTCTTTTGCTTCAAAAATACAACTTCTGCAGACTGAAACACCAGCTTCACATATTGTCTGTTAGTCTGTACTAGAACATAAAAATGCACCAAAAAAGACCAGAAATCATTATAATGATAAATGGATGCAGGCAATCACTCTAGAGTGTTTATGTTGCTATAGGAAGGATAAAGACACAGATACAGCCAACTTTGTATCTGGTTTGGGAGTCAGCCAAGTGTGTATCACCACACTAGAACCACAAGTAATAAAGTACTAGCAAACAGAAAATCCCTGCTCCATTTCCCATGGTCAGTAAACTTAGTACTTTTTGAGTTTCATAGGGGAAAAAATTAAAGCTGAACTGTGAGTAGCTACAAGGTGACATAAAAGCACTTTGCACCACTCAGCTGTTTCTAGGAAAGTACTCCAATTAATGGGTTACCTAAAACTCCTGGTAATTTGCAGCAGGTGGTAATGGTCTTGGGTGATGTCTGGGTTTACTAAAGCTTTGCTTAATCTTGAAGCTTTTTTATCCATAACTTTAGCTGGTAGATGAAACAACACAAAGATAATTGCAAAGGGTAGAGAATGATCCTTCTTCATTTGCCTGTTCTCTCAGGCTGTTCTTGTGACACATTGTGTGTTTCAAACATCAGAGTTTCTTTCTAGGCCTGCAGTGACAATTCTGAGACAGAAAATACAGAACTAATACAAGCAGAATCTAAGTACTTTGTCTTTGCCCTTCTGCATATTTTTCCCAGAGCTTTCATGTATGCCAGTGCTGAATGTCATGAAGTACTATACTGGATGTCATCATGCATGACAGAGTTATATAATTTTCACATTTAGAAAAGTTGCTGGGCCTATGGTATGGAGTCACATGTTTATTTTATTTGGGATACATCTAATAAAGATTTTGAATAAGGATGGTTATTTACACAGAATGCTGTGAGCAGCATCCATATCCTGGTGTGTAGCAAATCAGCATGATGGTTCGTGTTGAGAAAGTGGAGTCAACTGATTACAGTTGAAAATTAAGGTTTAGGATTCCTGAATTCTTTTCCTAGCTGTGCCCCTGATTGGCAGGGTCAGGTATTCTTTAATTCTTCATAAAGGGCCATTTATCATTCCCACAGAGTTATCAAGAGCATCATGAATCATTTAGTAACCTGATTACAATGGTGAATTAATCAAGTCTGAATTTTTCTAATCCAATTACAGTGCCCTCAAAGAACCCAATGCATATTTGGATGCACACTACAGTTACTAGTCATACAGGGCAATTCATAACATTTTGAAGATAAAGACTGTGGTTTATTTAGCACTGGTGCTGCTAAGACAGTGTAGACATAGGCATTCTCTGTTAAGGAGCCAAAGGGTTTAATGCTGTGTGTTAAGTATATATAATAGGAGAGAATGCTTACAAGGGATCTTCTATGGATGGGGAGCCAGAGCTCAAGCAGTGGGTGGGAAAGGAGAACATTCCTACAGGTCTGAGAGCAAGGGTGCACTTCACTAGCAGTAGCTCACGATTTATGCACGTAAGTTACAAACAGCACAACTGCCCACATCTGCCTTTTAATACAGAGCTGGTAGAGAGCAGATTTGCCTTGAAGAACCTTTGAATAACTTGGAATACATCCCCTCTGTGCACTTTAGAAATGACTGTGAATAACTCCTTTGAGCTAATGTTTGTATTTTGCAGTAAAAAGACAAGAAGAAAACTGAAACTCATCTGATAGATCACAGAGATCAGTCCATGCAAACCTTCTTCTTTACCCCAGTGTGTCCTATATCCAATCCAACCAGTGGTACTCTGGAGTTTCAGGAAGACAATATTATTAGCAGAGAGAAGTTATAAAGACACAGCTTCTGTAAAGACTTGTATCAACTTGCAAGCTAGCACATGGTATGTCTTTGCCTAATCAGATTCCCCTGACAGCATTCTTCAGCTGGCCTACATTGTCACTGCCCTAATTGCTGGTTATCTGTATTTTAAATTATTTGGTCCATCAGAATCCAAGTCATAAGGTCACCAATTTTTAATGGGCTGTTTATAAAAAAATTGCTTCCCAAGGGAAGAGAAAGCTGACACACATAAACTAATAGATTAAATACAACTGCTTATTTGAATTGGCATTTAAATTTACTCTCTAATCCTGCAGCTGCCGGGGATTTAAACAATTGTGACATGGACACAAAAAGCAGCCACAAATACATGGATCTCACTCTGACAGGAATACACCTAGCTGAAGTACACTTATTTACCATGCATGTTTCAAAAACAACTGTTTTTGTACTGAGACATTAGTAACATTTTAGTTACCAAAAACACGAGTAAAAAATACCCACACTTTAATATAAAGTTGCAAGGTTTGATTTAATTTCCCTTTATGTATAGGTGGAGAGTTTAATGTCTATTAGACAAGATACAGAACAGGTGACAGAGAAGCAAGCTAAAAAATTAACTTGCTCCTTGTGGATGCAAGATAGAGATCTGTGTGTGTTAGCAGAAAAATATGTAACCTGACTTGAGGTACAAACAGAAAGGCAGAAAAGAAAGATGAGCTGACATTTAGCAGGTTCAGCCTGAGAATTCCCCCCAAAATCTTCAGCACATCTCAATAAAGATTACTTTTAAAATTGCCAGAATAGGTATCTCTGGAGAACAATTTTTTTTTACTGTTACATCTGTTTGGTTGTCTCTCTCTTTCTCACTACCTACTGTAACTGTCCTCCACCTCTGAGTCTGTGCCTGTACTGCAGGTAGCCTCTCTGGGTTTCCTGACTCCAGTGACAACACACTGAATCTAAAGCATCTTTATTTAAATGATGTTTTAAATTATACTGTACTTCAAAATAAACCCACAGCAACCTTTTTGGGTTTTGGGTTTTTTGGTGCTGCTCCTGAGATGCTTATGATTAAGCAGAGCATAATACTGTAGTATCATCCCACTCCTAAATTCAAGGGGAAAAAAGCAGAGAGGAATACACATTAAACTCCAATACATCTATTATGTGCTCCCTAACCCCCAAGTCTAATAAAGCCACTTTTAAAACCCTCTGTAATACTAGCATGATTAAAAGGCTGTGTTTAAAGTCTGTAAGTTCATAAGCTGTACTCAAATCATTTGGGTAGAAATTATTTCTTCTTTTCCCAGTCACAAAACTTACCAAACTCTTATCAAGAAAAGCAGCATTTTTTTCATTTTTTATAGAAAGGAAGCAACCTTAGTGATCTGCACAGGTAAATGCTATATATTTCATGCATTGTTTGTGTACAGTTGAAGAGTGTGGACATGGCACTTTCTGGGTTTGCAGAATTCCACTAAGCAAACAATTGAGCACTGCTTTGACTGACTGAGGCAGTTTGACCAAAATTTGCTCTTTCCAATCTAACACAATAAATCAAAGGATATTTGAGGTCATGCCCAGCTCCATTAATTTAAGTAGACTTGCAGCTTTATGCACCATACATAAAATACTCCCATAAAGCCAGCAACAGCAGCAGCAGTACTATGCTCCTTTGCATAGTCATTCTGCCCTTACAGATTTGGTCTTGTACAGTCATAATTAAATTCAATCAGCATTAATTTATCTTGTATTTTCGCCAAAATCATTATACAGAGAAGGGCTGAAAGTAGCTGAAGGGCTTTCTTGATTCATTTATTACAAGAATCGCATCTGCTTCCAACAACTAATAAATGGTAGCCCATGCAGCTAGAGGACAATGTGGTGGCAATGATGCCAAGATATGTGGGTTAAAAAAAAAACATTTCCAGATACAAGTAAGAGTAGAAATTAAGAGTGGCAGAAATACAAGCTTCCAGTCTAACTGTACCATGAACAAATTCAACCTTTCATTAACAATGGCCAAACCAAAGCCTTCAGAATGCTCTTGTGATACCAGAAAAGACAAAATTGCTCAGTACAATATGTAAGGGTGACACTGTGTAAGCTTTAGTTACATCAGTCAGTCAAGCATTTAAAAGGGAAAAAATAAGCAAAAACAAGCCAGTATCAAATGCCAAAACTCCTTCAAAGTAGCAAATAGTCTTTTATATAGCAAATGTAGCAAACAGTCTAGTCAGAATTAACTTCCCTGGCTCTCCTTTCCACCCATGCCAGTAGAAATTACTAAAAAGTAATGACAATTCCACAACAAATAATAAAAACAGATTAGATACTAGATAGTAGAAACTAGTATAGAACTAGATATTTCAGGATTTCGTTATATATAAATAATTCTGGTTGCATTAAATAGTGTTATATTTTGATTATTTAATGCTATAGCTATTCTGCAACACCTCCACAGATATAGAATTATTACTGCTACAGTAATTATTACAGAACTATATTGCTGTTCCCCATGAAGCTATATGGATTTACAGTAGGTGAGGATCTGACCCTGTTTTCTTTCCTTAAACAAATCCAACATTTCACATGAAATCCATCTTGCAGAACATCTGTTTACTCTTCATTATTAATGTATGATCATCACAGACCTCCTGTTATTTTCTGTGTAAAACTCAAATCATGAAAGAAGCAGCTTATTTATGAGAATTACAAAATCTTAAGTACATTCTGTCCTTCAAAAGTCATAACATTTTTTTCTAACCAGATGACCAGTTTCCTGAATCAAACTATATTGAAGTAAGAGTCAGTTTTCCTTCTAGAATTGATGTTAAGGCATTTTAAAGCATGATTAGATCACAGTGAGATGCTATCTTGGTTCAGGTGAAGAACAAAAAAGAAACTTCGCCTGAAACTGCTACTAGAGGAAAAAAAATTTCAAAGAATGCTCTTCCTCCAATGCATAACATTTATGTCATTATTCTAACAATGCCTTTTAGAAGAGATCATAAACAAAAAGTATACACAGAGATGAATGAGAGGAAGCAAAGGGCAAGAAGCTCTAGAGAAGAATTTCCTCTTCTCTATTAAAACCACACCAAAAAAACATTAAAATAAGAAGGGGAGCCCTACACAGCATCATGGATATTACATGTATTCAGTGGGTGTATCCAAGTAATGCAAATTATAAGCTACAGCTGAATGCTGGTAAAGAGAAACTGTGGGCTATGTTCACACCTTTCTGAGGTTCTTGCTGATACAGATGATCCTATAGGCAAAGACATCCCAGAGCCCCACTCATTTAAGTAGACCCAATACTTAGCACTTAATCCTACTTGGCAGTAGTGTTACAAGTGCTAAAAATTCTGGCTGAACAGATGAAATACCTTTTACATATTATTTTTCTTTCCAGATTGTGGAGAAGGACTTCCAGTTCAAAAGGAAAGAGTAGAAAGCCACGACTAATGGAAATAATTTCAGTCACAATTTTATATCTTCATTAAAATTGAAAAAAAAAAAAAAATTAATTCCAACAGAGCCTCCAATATATTGCATAAAGTCATAACCATGAAAGTAGTCCCACATCACGGACATAACACCAAGTGCTTTTAAGTTATTTATCCATAAAATTTTTAAACTATCTTGTTTTATTAGTTTTGAAAGCTGTTTACTAAACTATTTTTCCTTTTAATAAGGGAAACATAAATACCATTGCTTTGTGGTAATTATACATTTTGATAACAGTAAACAAATAACCAGACTTCTCAATATCTTTTTTCTCTCAGAAGTGGCAACCCCCCTACTAATGTTTTAAATAACTTACATGAAACTACATCTAGAAATGCATGACTAAAGAGCATTTAATATATATATTAATCTGAAACATTTAATGCAGATAAGTTCTGATCAGCATAAGGATTAATATATAAAATAAACATAAAATTATGGATATAAAATTTATGTTGTTTATACTCTGGTTTATATCAGAGATCAAAATTATCCCTGATAGACTGCTTTGTTATATAGGATTACTTTTTCATACTAATACTGATTTTTTAATATCCCAGTATATACAATGGAGGCATTAATCTACCAAACAATTTCACAAACAAATTAATATGGTTGGGACTCAGTTCTAAGTTTGTGCTTTCAGACATAAAGTGGAAGAATCATATCTTGCAGAATTAAAATAGAAGCATTATATCTTCTGTCTAGAAATAAACATGCTAAGAGCTGTCTGATGGTGATGGGAGAATGTTAACAACTTAAAACGTTTTTGCCTGTGCTTTTCCATTGCACCCTGCACATCTGGCCAAAAGTACCATCTTCTTTTCTCTTACCCTTTATTCCTTCCTACCTCAGACCTGGATTTCAGTCAGTATTTGGCCCATACCTTGCTGCACTCTGTGTACAGAAACTTCTGTCCAATCCAGGTCCAACTGTCCAAAGCTGGGGAGAGAAATCTCACTGCCTCCTATAATAAACCTACATTAAGGACTACTCAAAGAAGAAATGACAGACTATAGCTCTCAATTTTGCACAGCATTTAGGATACTGAAAATATTGTTAGTGTTTTGATTACTGCAGTTATTTTAAGGTAAAATCTTATGAATCCTACTGGTCTTCGGTCAATGCTCCTTTTGGAGGCAAAAAAGTCCATTTCTAGAGCTAACAATAATTCACTTACTGCCAATTACTTAGGATTAGGTTAGTTCAGGAAACAATAATTTTCCTGCATTCATAAATCTTGGTAGTTGATGCCTGCAAACCATGGAATCTTTTTTGCTTGCACATAAAATCCTCAATAACCTTTTCTTCTTGAGCAATAGTCAATAGCCAGGCCCAAGCTGTGACCTGGCAGAGGCCCAGCAGCAGCACGATCTCTGGCATTTAGGCATTCAGCTTCAAAGTTTGACTGTGTCCTATCCACAACATCTATCTACAGCTATTAATCTGTTAGTCATAAAGCAGTTGTTGTAATGATGGTCCTGATCTTTTCTCTAAATAAATGTCAAGATAATATCTCATCGCAGTCTTTCCTGGGCAAAGCGCCGAGCGTGCAAGAGGACCTGAGAAAATCTTCACAATTTTTTTGCATCGCCCTAAGATAAAAGTAGACCTTCACAACAGTATTTTGTTTGTTTAATATGGAAATGTTAATAGTTACCTCAAATGCACACATGTGATGACTGCTGCTTTGGTCAATCCACTGGTGATGCCTTTTTTCCTACTGTAGCTTCCATATACTTCGGCAAGCCAGTGACCTCCAAGGGACACAAGTTACCATTCTTTCCCTTCCAAAACTGAGGAAAACTTTTCCACCCTCTTTCAAAAATATTCTCTGGTTGCCTTCCTGATGTCCAAAACGCCTCAAAAATGCTTTTTTCAGTATGTGATTACGCAAAAACAAACAAATACAGAGTGTATTTATCTTTTATACAGTATCGGCGCGCTTCCGCTCTTCCCAAATCATTCTCTGAAAAAAAAAATTTTTGTTTTGTTCTCCACCTTACTCAAAGGCTTAAAAATCAGAAACATTTCATGAAAAACTATGAAAAGTTAAAACCTACCAAAGAAAATGACCCAGCAGATGGTAGAGGGGTTGGACCCCAGTGTTGGTGCCCGGGCACCGGTGAGGGGGTCTGTGGGGGCTTCTGTGAGGAGCAGCCAAGCCTGCTCCGGGCTGGACACAACTGGTTCTAACCAGTTTGAACTGGTCCAGTGCAGGGCATGGCTGAGCTCCTCAGCCAAGATGGTGGTGTGTCAGGGAAAATGTATTCAAAAAAGGGAAAGAAAAAGGAAAGGAAAAGGAGAAGGAGAAGGAGAAGGAGAAGGAGAAGGAGAAGGAGAAGGAGAAGGAGAAGGAGAAGGAGAAGGAGAAGGAGAAGGAAAAGGAAAAGGAAAAGGAAAAGGAAAAGGAAAAGGAAAAGGAAAAGGAAAAGGAAAAGGAAAAGGAAAAGGAAAAGGAAAAGGAAAAGGAAAAGGAAAAGGAAAAGGAAAAGGGAAAAGGAAAAGGAAAAAGGAAAAGGAAAAGGAAAAAGGAAAAGGAAAAGGAAAAGGAAAAGGAAAAGGAAAAGGAAAAAGGAAAAGGAAAAGGAAAAAGGAAAAGGAAAAAGGAAAAGGAAAAGAAAAGAGGAAAAGGAAAAGGAAAAAGGAAAAGGAAAAAGGAAAAGGAAAAAGGAAAAGGAAAAGAAAGGGAAGGGGTATGAAAAAATAGCCCTGCAAACACCAAGGTCAGTGAGGAAAGAGAAAATGGCGGTGTCACAGGCAGCCCAGGAGATAATCCATGCTGAGAACCCACACTGGAGCACGTTTATCCTTTTATCCTGAAGGACTGCAGCCGATGGAGTAGCCAGGCTGCAGCAGGGGAACAGTGTGAGGTGAGGAAGGAGCAGAAGACGACAGGGAACTCTGATGGACTGACTGCAACCCCCACTCGCCATCCCACTGCACCACTCAGGGGGAGCAGACAGAGGAGCTGGGAATAAAGGCAGTAAATTGAGCTGAAGTAGGATATGGTGTGGCGGTGGTGGATTCTGTTTTCTTTTTCGGTGTTCACCATCCTACTCTATATTTTTCTGCAAAATGAAAATATAAATTCTCCCTGAGTCATCTCGGTTTCGCTGATGACAGAACAGGTAAGTGATCTCCCTGTCTTTATCTTGACCCAAAAGCTTTCTCATCTTGCTTTCTCCCCCATGTCCTGTTGAGGAGAGGGAGTGAGACAGCAGCTGGGTGGACATCTGACAGCCTCTCAAGGTCAACCCATCACAGACAGAGTAGTAACAAGAAGGTTTTGTGTTGCAGAGACAGAAAGACAAATTCTCATTGACTGCAATACTCTGAATTAGGAGAATATTTTTCCTCCTAGAACTGCTGATACCTTTTTCTCCTCATATACTACTCGGTGTACCACACACACACAAATTGACTATCAGACTACAATTTCATGTGTAAATTTGAAAATGTTACCCAACATTGCAGCTATGGTAAATTTTTTCATATTTTTTTTAATAGACATACGTAATGGCTATGAACTTCACCTTTACAAATTAGAAGACTTCGGTGTTATTGCAAATGAATATCACTCCATTACAAAGTAAATAAACACATGATTAATTTTAAGCACATAATCCCACTTAGCTCAAAGAACAACTGTATGATTCAAGTCAGGCCCTTAATAGTAAAAATAAATTATAGAACTTAAGTATTTTAATCAGGTATTTTAAAGCAGGTATTTTATTCTAGCTTTAGGTCTACCTTCTTTGTTGACTATGGAAGGTAAATTTCTTCCACCACAACAGAATGATTCTACATGTGTCTTACCAAATGTCCTTGGATTTTAGTTTTTCCACAGGCTCCACTAACCTGCCCATTAGGTAGAAAAAAATTTACAAAAGTGTCAAATATAACTTGAAACTGAGTTTTACCAACTCTCTGCAACATATAAATTCCCAACTGCAAAAGAAACTAAGTGTACTTATTCCAGGAAATGCACTTTGGTTGTAACTTTTATGCCCTCAGAGAAGTTTCATTTACAATCTTTCAGTTAAAAAGGCCACTGCAAAAAGTGTCACCTTTATAAAAGCTGTTTCAATAAAACTTTACTTCCATGCTATATTTAAAAAATATTTCACCTTGAATTCTAAATTTCTGAAAGGTGAGTATGTAAGGAACACTTCTTTCTGGATGTCCATTCTAAAAAAATTATCACTACACCTGACAGTATATCTACTATTTATGTTAGACTACAAATTAAGGCACTTGGCAAAGAGTGGTCCCTTCCAACCCTAGCCACTATGATTTTGAGTACTAGCCTAATTAAAAACCAAACCAAACAAAAAAAAGAAACAATAAAAACAACACCAAAACAAGACACAAAAAAAAGAAAAACCAAAGCCAAACAAAAAGTCAAAAGAAAAATACAAACAAACAGAACCCCTCCAAAAATCCCCATAACAACAAAGCCTTAGCTTCTTGTATTCCTTACATGACACCTCTCTTGAAACAGAAATGCAGAGATCAACCAGCAGCTCTAAGTGACCATTTTCAAAATGCCACATTTCTTATTACCTCTAAATGTTCGATGTAAAACACAACACCTCTTTCTAAGATGTAACTTACCACAAGACATTATTTTGATGTATAGCTTGCCTTCTGTGGCAGTGCAATAGTGTTCGTTTCTTAATTGTACTCCCATTATGGGACAACATCTTTTCTTCAAGGATCACTGGATTTGCACTCTGGGGTGTTTTTCTTGGACATTACACAGTTAGCAGCTATCAGCTCCATCACCTAATTTCCTTTTGTACATTTCGGTACAGAAATGATATATAATGTACCACAAGTACTTCCATACCCTTTTCTCCTTGAAACAGTCTTACAAATAACTAAGTCATTCTTCACAGTTAATCTGTTCTCTCCCTGCCCACTAAACCTGACATTTATACCCTTAGTTTAGTAATTGTGCTGATGGCTTTGTCCTCAGCCAAACATATTCTCAGTAAGTTTTTAACATTTCAGTTCTCTCAGACTTTTCATAGAACACAACATTATTTGTGAGAACTAGTGCCTGCAAAATGACTTGAGTGATTTTAGAGCTTCAATTTCTACAGCTGACTTCTAGGATATATCTGACAATATAACACTCTTGGGAAAGGGAAGAGAACCACTCTCCTTAAGATTTAGGATTTTCTCTGCTGACAAAACAACTGCATTTGGTCCTATGGCTACAAGAAAAGAAAGAATAGGAAAAATGGTCAATATCAACAGACAACTGGTGAAAAATACCTGCCAGTTGAACTCCTGTTTTTTAATTCATGTTACAGGTGGGTTGGAACTATTTGATCATTACGGTCCCTTCCAACCCAAACCATTCTATGATCTGTGAAGACAGGAAGGTTTTTATGTTGAGTGTAATGCCTGTTTGCAAACTTAGCAGCCTTCTTATTAGCAGCTGTGTTTGCAGATTGAATGTATGTATGCTATACTTGATATTTTCATAAATTACTCATATAAATGGCACATGTGAAAAGCATGGGAGATATTTCTGAGGCTTAAAAAAAACAGTTACATAAATACGTTCTAATATACACATGACTTTTCTTAAATTATTTGCTCTCAGGGTTATCTGTTTGCACTTTATGAGCAGAAGTACATTAGTCCACTATAAACCTCTACAAGAAATATTGTATGAGAGTATTTCCAAATGGGGGGCAGATACTAAAATATACAAAGGGCTTGACATTGATGATATCAATTCAGGAAATAACTGATGGAGTATTTTATTTTTATCTTCTTTTGTCCATATAATGGTGCATTTACTACATCTGTTGTAAACTCTGTTCAAATGGTGAGAAAAAAAAAACAACTTTTGGAGCAGTACCAGCATACTTTCTCAGATATACAGAAAGAAGTGAAAAGCCAAGATCAGCACATGGACTCTGTCAAGAACACTTAGGTGTCCTGGTTTCACAGTCTGTGAAGATTTAGGTGTGTGCATCATTTTCTACACGTGCAGATTTCCCTGCAGATATCTGAGCTTCTTATATACTTGACCATAAGGGTAATATGTGAGCCTTTGCAGGGCTGGGATCTTTTCCAGCTCCTTCTGATTTCAATGGGACTTAATTTACCCTTCAGTATATATTGTCTAACAAAAAGCATGTTTATGTAATTACACTAAAGATAAGAATATATCAGCTAGAAGTATCAACAATAATATAGGCTATTTCAAATGCCACACCACCTAAATTTTCTTACAAATCATTAAACTGATTATTCCCTAGCTTTCCATATTGGCTTTTCTCCCTGTTGTTCATGTCTGCAAATGCAGAAAGATTTAACTTCTCCATTTTGAAGTAATGCATTTTGCACATCAATACAAACAAAATACCAAGATGATAAACATCACCACTTACAAAAAAGGATATGCCAGCAGCTCATTTTGCTCTGTGCTCTGAATTACCCAGGACATTACAGAAATAGGCTTCTCTTCTCTTACTGGAAAAGAAGATTATGGTACACATTTGAGATGGGAGGATGGTCTCAAATTGAGGGAAAATAATTTTAAGATTATTGCTAATGAATCATAAAGAGAGTTCAGTATTCTTTTTTTTTTTCTGAGTGAAAGAGTTCAATAGTGTTTCTATGTTAGAATAAAGACAACTTTGCTAACAAAACAATACTTCTTAAACACTGTGCTTAAAGGCAATGAGCTGAGACTTTCAATCCTTTCTTCATATCAGCAAAGAGACTCACTGTCATCACCAAGCCCATGAAGAAACAAAGCCCAAAGTCTGAACCAGGGATGATATTATTTCTTGCTGAATGAGTAGGTACTTAACAGAGATGGCCCTCAGATTTACGATCTGGGTGTCTAGAAAAACTGAGGAGAAAATTGAGATTAGGAGATGAAGAATTTTCAAAAACTTCTTCTCTAAAATGATGGAAGCTAATATCCTAAATAATTAAATAATTATTATATCCTAAATAATTCCTGAACAAACTAAACAGAAGATTTATTGAGCTGGGTCACAATGCAAGTTTGATTTTATTATATTACCTCTATATTGCTATGAACTGCTCATTACTCAGCCCTAGCTGAGAAGTGGGAGGTAAGATCAATTGCAAGGTGATTTTCAAAGCATTTGAGACTAGAAATTTCCTATAAATAACAGTCACCCCTACACATTCCTCTAGAATAAAGCCATAGACTTGTTCTTCAGTGAGATCCCATCTGGACAAACACCTTTCCTCACAGAGTAACAATCCAAAATTCCTGAACCACATTGTTTCCCTGCTGCAGTCCTTGAAATACAGCCAGAGCCTGATCCACTGGACTAGGAAGCAAACAGGCAGGGCCAATACAGAACCACAACCTGTAAAGTGTCCCCCCCAGTACACAAGTGATTGTAGCAGGTTTGGTACTCTGATAGCTGCATGAAAAGGTCCAGCTTTTCTGTAAGATCTTAGATTTAAAGCCAGGGCTTTGTCTGTATTACAAAATGCCACCCCTTTCCCACAGATTGCTTTCCATCCCATCATGCATGTCCACACACACACACAATTTAATATACTCTATTCACAGGTGTAGAAACAGATAACTGGTTTTCTGTCAGTGTTAGTAGAAGAAAAATATAGTTAAAATCCAAAAAAATATTTTTAAAAGTTAAAACTTAAGTTCTAAAAAGCAAGTAGAACGGTTCTGCTGTTGCGGTAGAGAGAATTCCTTTTCTGAAATGGACAAACCGCAAATCTTTGCTGAGTTTAGCACCACAGGTCTCTTTCCAGTTAATATGTTTAAAATCAGAATCTCAATATTAAACTGATTTATTCAGAATTATTACTAAAGGTTTTTCATTCATTACACTCAGACTTTTCTCTAACAAAAATTGGACATTAGCAACTGTAAAAAAAAAAAGTAATCACACTTTCGTGTATTTTGTGCCTTATTTACAAGAAAAAACATAAACCACACAGTTTTGCCAGCTGAGATTCAAATATTTTCCTTATCCTCCCAGGAGTTTATATTCTTTTGGACGATTAGAAAACTTTCTTTTAAGAGCTGAAAAAGGTTGAAAATTTTAGATATTTTATTTTGTTCTCTTTCAATTGTAGTGCATGGTTTTACACAGAATTGGCAGGAATATCACATGAGTATTTTCAAAATGGCTTCTCTATACCAAGCATCCTAATGATCAAGAGACATAAATTATTTGGAAGAAAACAGGAAAACAGTGATAAGTTTTTTTTCTGCAGTCAATGTCTCTAATACATTTGAGAATGGGACATAATTTCACCAAAACAATCCATCTGTGAAGTATGCTAAGGGATGACTGCGTTTGGATACAGCAATTAATCACCACATTATTTATAGCACTCCAGAAGCAGCTTACAGTACATTAATCAGGGATAACTTCTGCTTAATTAACAGAGCTGCCAAAAACGTCAAACAAGACCATAAAAAAAGTGGAACTGAGTAAGAAAGAACTAGCAAGGGACTTGTAATGAGGAAATACTCAAAGTTCCTCTTCAGCAAAGGTCTTCTTCCCATTTTCCTCCCAACAGCAATGGTAAGCAACAAATTCCATCTATCAATACTACACTGGGTGACTATATTTGCAGTACTAAATATCTAAGGCTAAAAAGAAAAGAAGCAGCTGACTGGATGAGGCACTTGGCTGTGGAAGACACTGGAGGTGAAGAAGCAACTTTTTTTTTTTTTTTTTCACCTTCCTTTGTGTAATTAAGGGGACCACTGACATGAGGTGTGTGGATTATGTCTAAGTTGTCTCCACTACTACATGGATTCTGTTTTCAGGAGAGAGGAGGAGCAGTGTGGAGTTTGCTGTTTCACCTGCTTTTCAAATCATGACTCAGTGGAAGTCCCTTTATTATGTAGAGGCCCATAAAATGAAATCCCATTTACCAGAAGTGTGACAGACAGTGTAACTCTCCCATTCAAAGTACTTGAAAAGAAGTTTAGCAATTAAAACTAAGTAAAACATTAGTGAGATAGGGGGAATGCAAGTAATGTGCATATTAGGCATATGAGAATTAGAAAACAAGATCTGGTTATACGAATAAAGAACTTCATAAAATTACATGCCTATTAGAAGTAGCTTATATGCTAAGAAGTATTCTGATTTACATAAGCAAATTTATTTCAATTACTACATGCAAATGGTAATCATATCAAGTAAAAACAAATTTTTATTGAAAGCACATATAATTATAAGAAAACATTAATGACTTTCAAGTTCAGGTCTTCAGTAAGAAGGGGCAATTAATAACATATAGAAAAAAATGCTTTCATTATTCAGTGCACAGCTGAAAATTTAACTATGAAGCAACTGAAATTAGGTCTCATCAGTCTTTTTTAGCATGGTGTCTATAGATCCCTAAAGGAATTAAGTTTTCCTCTGGAAATATCAGTGAAGTGTTTCTTGCTACTTGCCATACTTGAACATCCTATAATAAAAATACTCTTTCTCTGTTAGCACTGTGTCTATCATTTTTTAAATAAAGACATCTAAATCTATGATTAGTCTAACACTTTAACTGTATAAAGATAAGTACATTTAGGAACTTACTTTTAGTCTAATAGCATTCACAGAAGTGTTCATAAAACTGTCACTTGACAGCAGAATATACATGCAGAAAGTCCTCTTTAATGTGTATGTGATGTGTTTATGAAATGCAGAAAAAAATTAAATGGACAGAAATGAAAAGTTGAACACTCTACATTTCAGAAGTGGTTGAAGATACATCAATTGATGTGAAAGAAATAATTTCTGTGTCACTTAGAGCTGAAGGAAAAAGAATCCTATGATCTATAATGACAAAAAACCCCAGCAAATTTATTTGGAAAATAGAGATCCACAGACATAGCACACCAAGCTCTTCTCAATGTGTCCCTCTGGCCCCTGGTTAGAGGTTGCTTCTCTAGTAGGAGAATTTGGGGCAGTTAAAAAGAGCACTACCAGAGCTTTTGGTACAGTCATTTTGTGTAGTATCATGCACATGGTCATCACTTGTCTTAATGGGTCTTGAAGTGCATTTGGTTTGTCACAGTGGGAACAAACACTGCCATCAGGTCACTCAAAACACATTTAAAGAGTTCATATTAAACATTCAGGTTATCTGGTAACATCTCCAGCCACATTATCTCATGTCATTCTGGAAAATAACATTTGACACCTAATACTTTTGTTCTGATAACCTCATTGAGCTTTCTCCTGGTAACTCAAGTGCACTGGAGACCAATGGGGCCTGGAGATGGTGGGAGGGAACCCTATATATTTCCATACAGAAAGAATTAAGAATTATGGCTTCCACTATTTTACCTCAATACTGTTTAAGTGAAACTCTCAACCAAAAGGCCTAAACATTACTCCATTTTATTATATCAGCACTTTTTAAATGTTTTGTTGAAGGATGACAGCAATCAAGCATTCCCTGACAATGATTCAGAGCACTAAAACACTGGATTAGTCAATGCTCAGCAGTAGTGGGCAGATGGTACAGATTATCCAAACAGGTCTGATGACCTAAACCACACCTCTACCTTTACCCAGTGACAGCTCACCACAACAAATTTCTTAAAATAAAGAAAAAAAGAAATCTGAAGTACATGAAACAACCTGATTATTCTTCAGGCATTTCAGACTCAGAGTGACTTAAATAGCATATCAGTCTCTAAGGGATTTTTTTATTCCTACCTAAAACACAACTCAGTTTGCTGTTTCCTCACAAGCCATTTATGCCTGAAACCAAACACTATCCATCTGAAGCCATTATTTTCAATAAAAATGGCATGAAACCCCAGAATCACAAATACCAAACATACACCTTTGTCTCTCCACAACTCACTGTAAAACACCCCTTACCTTTCCTTTCTGCAGAAGCCCTTCTATGACTGATAACTGTTCTTAGAGAGGTAATGTTCTTTTAGCACTGATAAGTACTCCTAGATGGACAGATTATACCAGGCAGATAAAACTGAGAGAGAGAAGCAGTTTAGGCATTTCATAGAACTACAAATAAAAGGGTTTGCAGAGATTAATAACATTAATAACAACAGAAGTAACACTGAAAGCCCAATGCAAAAAAACCTTGAAACAACAATGAAGGGTAGAGGAATTGCCTTCACTTTGCACAGAAAATGAGAACAATATAAATAAATAGGACAGGCAGAAAAGGCTCCATCTGTAGAAAACCAGCATTCTGCTTTGACTCAGAATGCATTTTAAAAATGCAACACAAGAAAACTCAGTCAGGTCAAGTCCTAAGCTCTCTGTAAGTGGACCAGAGTCAAATCAACTAACTCATAAAATTTGGCTGTAAATCAGAACTAAAAACTGGGACGATTATGAAGGCTTGTCTGAGGAAGTAACACTCACAAGATGGTCTTGTGAAAGGTTCTGGATAACTATGAAAACAGACACCTGCAAACCAAATCATCACATCACCTTTCACTGGCAACCTCAGAGATACTTCACATTAAACAGGGGAATTCTATCCTCACTCCCCCCCCCAAAAAAAATTAAAGCAGACAGATTCTCTCCCTATTACATGCCAGCTCTGAAACAAGAAATAATCTTCAGACAACCAGTGAAAGAAAAGAAGAGAGATGTTTTTTCAAGGAGAACTCAAACTCACTGAAGCTCCCCAGGTCCTAGAATAGCTGCTGGCATTTATAGAGGCAGACAACTGCCATCACCAGGCAGCTTTGACAGGATGGCCCCAAATCAGGATCACACTCCATCTGAATGACAGCTAAGACCTAAGCCTCAGGGGGAACTCCCAAGTGTGAAAAACTAATCCAAGCCTTGAAAACCCAGGGTTACTTGCATTTTCACAGGTAACCCAAATGGTAACGTCAAGACTAAGCTAATTGCAGTAAAAAACAATCATAAGGTAAACCTTGTGGTTTCTGTGGTTTCAAAATTTGTCTTTTATATGACTTACACAGAATACAGGATTTTCCTTCTGAACCAACTCTCACTGCAGTAGGTCAAACAAATAACAGAACTACTTAAAACTCATGTAGAATGCATTCTGTACAGAATATGAGGCTGGAAACAAAACCATGCATGCTAGTAACCAAAGGAATCAGCTTTAAAAAGGAAGCTAATCCTCTTTTAAATCTAAAGGAGAGAAATAAATATACCAAAACTGTACTCCACAAAATCTTTGTCTTTCACCAGCAGATGTTAAAGAGCAATCAACATGATTTAGCAGTGTTTCTGGAACTGTTCTACTGGGTAATTTCTGTTTTGTATGAAATATGTAATAGGGTTCTCACATGCATGTCTGAACTAACTAGACTAACTATACAAAGAGTTAACAAGTGATTTGGGCAAAAAAGTTACTCAGTAAGCAAAGTGTCCTCTACCTGGCTTCTTTTATTAGCTATGACTTTGAGCTCATCTTTAGCATGCCTTTGAAAGCACTGTGGTTATTAGCCTTAATTTTATGTCTCAGCTTAATGTAAAACATAGCCACTTACCTCACACTCACTGGTCTTTCCTGAGCTTCTCTGTAATCAACTCTTCGGAAAGCTTGTAATATCATTTTATTCACTGGGGATTTTTTATTTATTTATTTATTTATTTTTAAAGAACATGCAGCACAGTGGAGTTCATAGAAATTAATTTCTATTTTCTTTGGCTTGGATATCTGGAGACTTTGGTGTCCTTGTTGACAAAGCCACCAAGGTAAACCAAATGTAGTCTGACAAAATAACTAGCTAATGAATAAAAGAACAAAACAGCATAAAACCAAAATAATATACACACTACTAATGTAAGAGTGGCCTGTGACAAGACCAGGAATGAAATTACAGTATATGCTTCTCACATCTACTAAGGTGGATGATGAACCCTATTTATTTATTATATATATGAGAAACACATACCTAAGAAACTTTCATTGTATTTGATTTTTTATCTAAACACAGTTCTGATTCACACACTTTCTTATTTTACCTTCTTTAAACACAATAGCCTTCAAATATATCTTTAATATAACTCTTATAGTACAAAAATATCAAATGGACTTTGCATTTCAAATCAACTAACTTAGAGTCTACTACTAGATCAGGACTGATAGGCTTCCTAACAGTCAATCCAAGAACAAAATGTTGCTATGCACAGGAAATATATGCATTTTTCAACTCTCTTCTTTTGCCATTCCCTTGTGGTTTTCATGCCACTTGTTTTCTGAATTACATCAGTGCTGCTCTGCAGTGGTGCCAAAGTCCCATTCTTGATACTTTCAGCCACCTGACATTTCTCCCAACTCTGCTCACCCCTCTGCCTCTCTGTTGCCACCCTTTCTCATATAGCACATTCACACCTTCCTATTCCTCACCACTGTTATTATTTGCTTCCTCTTACCAGAAATGTACACTTTGTCTTTCCTTTCCCATACTTCTGCCATCATTGAAAAGGTCCTTGCCTCCAACAATTTGCTGCTTAGGAACTTCTTCAGTCAGTGGCAGTATATTTATATTTAACAGCCTGATAGAGATAAATATATTTATATTTAACAGCCCTCTGAAATCCTTCCTTGCTCTTGCACACTTGCTTTTTAGGTCCATAAAAAACACTCAGCATTCCTGACACCCAAAATACTTTTGCACATCTAATTATGTCTTCTGCAGAGCATCTTCTCTTGCTCGCTTTGAGACTGCCTTCTGCTAGCTTCATTTGATGCCCTTTTGTTCTTTTGGAGAAAGAAACTGTAAATAATAAAACTCCATCAGCCTAACAAAATCTTCCCTCAGCCTAGGAATCATTTCTGACTTCTCATCAGATACCTTTTACTCATAGCTTTTTCTAGTCTGAAGAGTCTTTGATTATTCAATTAGGAGAAAGCAATTCTTTACTGAATTCTGTCATTATTCTTCTTACTTTTATAAGTTCTAACATATCCTTCCAAGATAGTCTTTGAGACATAGGCATACTGTAAATGTATACAAAGCCACCAAAAAAAAAATTATTTCCCAATCATTTCTAATGTCATCCTTCTTTGTTCATCAATCTCCACAGAGAGCTGATAGGACATCTGCCTGGAATTATTCATTGCAGCACCTACATCTCATTCTTTAAAAGCAGTAATTAATTGGTTACTCATCATTGTGTATGATTACAATTGTGGGTTTTTTTTCTTGCTCCTTCTCTTCATTAATCCTTACTAGCCTGGCAATCTTACAAAAATTTAATCACTAGTCACTATAAACCCACTTGTCTAGAATATTTAGATGCCTGTGCAAAATCCTATGATATCTTCTCCATCAACAAAACTGAACACTAATTCCCAACCTATTATTTTGGAGGGATTTTACATATTTATCCATGCTGAGTACTTCCTTTCAGGGCTAGTTAGGTTTTTCTGTAGTCTTTTTGGTAAGAAATCTTTTCACATACTTTCTGAAAACCTGAGCAGATCATATCAACAGAACTACTCTTGCCCCCAAAGTGAATTCTAATAGTGACAAATGACTAAATAAGCCACGTTGAGTCCTCCTCAGCATATCATATTCAATTGTATGCCCAATAACTATTCCTTCTTGTAGTTTATAGCAAGTTGCTGAACGTGGGCCTATTGGTTAGTAGGTCCCTGGATACTCTCAAGAAACCATTTTATTGCTTGACATCATATTAGTCTTATTCCAACTTTTTTGGTATTAAGGAAGCGTGAGGCAGGAGGCAACATAGAAAATAAAGTTGACTATTTCAGCCTTAAAGGTCGTACAGCCCTCTTGGCAAATGCCAAGTTTCAGATAATTTTAACCAGTATTTTCTCCTTATTTTATCAATTTGCTCTGCTGCTGCTTCTACTGAATCACATTCTGCAATCAGCTCCTCAAAAAAAAAAAAAAAAAAAAAAGAAAAAAAGAAAGGTGTCACCATGTGGGAATCTGCCCAATTTATTTTGCATTTACTGTTACTGCAACCAATCCTTTTTGTGTGTGTATCTGCAGTCCTTCAACTTCTTATACTCTCATCATCCACAGACCATCTGACAGGCATTTGACACCTGATGTGTTAGAAAGTCTTTGGAAGTTCTTCCTCAATCTTGTTCGATGCCTTACTGTATCTTTTACATTTAACCTAATTGATTTTTACATTCTCTTTAATTTTTATATTTGAACGGGGACTCAATTTTGTGAAGAACATTTGTGTATTTAGTAACCTCTATAATCTTGGTGTTCAGCAAGGATGCTTTTTTAATTTGGTCTTTCTGAAATGCCTAATACATTTTTTTTGTACCTTCTGATTCCCTGGCCTGAGACAATATCTATGTCATCACTTTAGATTTATCTCAATTTCTTTTTTACAAACATGTGGAATTAGGTACTCTACTGGTTCTTCTGACTTCTCTTGGTCCTGAAAGGATGTTGAATTTATTCAAGTAGTTACAGAATATACTTTGGTGATAACATTGTGTCAATAACCTCTGCCTCTATTGATTCCTTGATTAGCTTCCTCAGTGAAAAAACATTTATGGTGTCTAAAAGTTTAGTCTAAAATGACTTGAGAGCTACTCCCCAGTTGGCATGGGGAGGAAGCAACCATGGTGAGCAGAAATAACACATTTCTCTTGTGTTTCCTGACAAATATCCCTGACCTCTCCTGGTACTCCATATACATGGTGGCCCTCCACTGATCAAATGCTTATCAACACAGTCTTAATAATTACACTAAATTTAGGCCTGGAAATGAAATAGAGTTCTTAATTACTCCCTGACATAATTGATTTGTTTATCTGATATAACCTTGCATTACACATACTACTATTTCTCCATGTGCATGACCTATTCCTTCATCTATCACTGTGTTATTTTCCCAGTACTTGTTTTCCTTCCAGAAAATTCCCAGTGTGCTTTTACAGCAAGAGACTAAACTAGGCAGCCTGTAAAATGAAGGTATCATAAATTATACAACATCCCCTCTCCATCCTCCCACCCCTTCACCCCAAAACTCTTAGCATTTGAAGAATACAGCAGTGGCTACTCAATACCTCACACACTGGAAGATTCCAGAAATAGGGCTGTCTAAGCAACCTCTCCCTTACATCATTGGGTGCATATGACATATTTTCCTTTTACATTCAAATACTATCTATCCACAGGACACATGTTTTGGTCAAAACAGGGTTAGGTAATACTTAGTTCATAGTTATTCATCTTTCCACATTCACTACCTAGAGCATAATCCCACAGTATATTTACTGCACAAGAACCAAACCCTGCATACAGAATTATAACTTTCCTCATGGGCTTTCTATGGTTCTCTTTTTGTATTATCTTTGTGTCCTCCCCTTTTAAACAACATAATTAATCTAGCATCATGACTCTCCTGCAAAACCAGGTGGTCCATATTATACACAAGGAATACAGTGGCAGCAATTAAAGGTAAAATTGTCCATACATCAATTAATTGCAGTTGGCTAATTAGAAATCAGTTACCTTAGAAACCACTATATATCTCCATGAAACCCTTTTTCAACTCTATAGTTAACATATAACCACTGAAATCTTCCTCAAGTGAAACCTCATGTGTATTGAGTGAGGGAACCAGAAAAGAAAAAGCATGGAAGTTGAAGTTGCTGTGACTTAGTGCATATTCATCACTTGCTGCTTCTCTATAGCAAAGTTCTCCAGATTATTTTGCTTTCTGTTCTACTGTGTCTTTTTTCCATACTTCAAATTAAAAAAATGGGCAATTTATGTAACTTTGCTTCATTCCCATAAGACAGGTTGTCATGTATACAGCCTCAAAGCAAAGCAAACCAAAAGCACCTGTTCATGTAATTAGATTAATACAATAAGCTTATGAAATAACAAACACACGTGTGATCCTCTGTGTAGAGAGTCTGTAGAAGAACATGAGATGTCCATCCTACCATCAGTTCTCACTAATCCTCACTGTCAACTGTGAATGAGTTTAAGCCAAGGCTCTGATGAAAAATATCCACAAAATAACTCTTCTTCCATTGTGCCCCAAGTGTATTTCCCTGTCCTGCATAAACCTACTTACTTTACTGTGCTTCATCACATCAGTGAAGTCCAAGGCTACCAACTACTGAAAACCAAGACAAAGAACTTGAGAAAAACAAATGTGAGGAAGAAATAAATCAATTTGAACAATCTTCTTGCTGTGCAAATAGGGCAACAAAAAGCTGGTATCAGCTCACAGGTTGAAGAGCACTGAAAACAAATGGGGCAGGTCCCCGCTGCTGGGCCAAGCTACTGAACAGACAGGTGTGATGCTTTTAGGCACCATATCCACATGGTAAAATTTAACTGTTCTTAGAGTTTCCTCACACTGCTCAAAAACATAAAGCAGCTAAACAGGTGGTATCTTCTGTGGTTTGCCTGTCAGACCATAAAATATTGTCTAAATTTCACACCAATTAACAGACATTTTCTTAACAATTGCTTTTTTGTTTTGTTTCCACAAAAAGATGTAGAACTGGTTTGCCTAAAAAAAAGTTCTTTCATTTAGTATATCCAGTTACATATAAAATGCATTGAACTCATCATTATGCAGTTACAGAAGCAGGAACACCCTGACAATCTGAATTTAAGGCAGACAAGAAGTCAATGAAAAATCCACAACCCTGTGGAAAAAAGTCTGTCAGGGACAACAAATCTGGTGCAAAAATAGTCCAGAGAGATTTGAAAGAAATGTAGTAGAGAAATTTTCTTCCAGGTAAACAAGCAAGTCCTTTAAATCTAGCCACATGTCTGACTGAATGTAGTATCTGCCTTTTCACTATTTCAGATAAGCTCCAACAAACAGCTGGAGCTTAAGAAGCTTGGATAAAATTCTCTCACCAGAGATCTCAGTGAAGAGCTACGTAACATAGAGTAGCATTGAGGACTGGCTATAAACAAAGTAGAGGAGATGCAGGATGGTAACAAAAGGCTGCTGAAAAGAGAATAGCCTGTTTTCCACGTTCATTAAAGGATTCAACTTGCAGCAAGACCAACGCATATTAAAAAAAATGAAAACTTCCAAGTAACAGACTGTGACAAATTGCCTGGTGAGGATATGGAAAGTCTGTAATTAGAACAGGTAAGACACGTATCTGCTAGGAATGATACATATAAAATTACTTGGGGAAAGAACACTACCTCTCGAGGCTCACTCCAGTCCTACTTTTCCACTTCCCTCTATACTCTGCAACAACATAACAAAATTAAAACTATTTCCCTAAAATTCTTTCTTTAAGGAATGTATATGTAAAAGAACTTACTTCTCCCAGTAGCCAATAGAAAACAGCTGTTACTATTCAACAGTAAATGAAAAAAAAAAACAAACTAATGTTTCCTTCCTAGTCTGTATCAACCGGAATACTGAGAATCTGGGAAAAGCTTCCACTTTTACGTGTACCAACACATGGAATGGTTGTGCACACACAAGTCAGGTAGCTGCCTGTGTGCAAAATGATGACATGCTAGGTTAAAGTGCAGTGACACAACAGCATTCATCTAAAAGATGAATATCTGATGCAAATATGCCTCATCTACCTTTTGCTATTTAAAAAAAAAAAAAAAAAAAAAGGAAGGGGGGGGAATGTGTAGGTAACAGTGTCAATTTTTCACTTAGACAAATGTACTCCGATATGACAATTATAAATTCCTTACCACTGTTATAACCACCTAAGCACTTTTTTCCCCCAGTGAGTATCTGTCTGAGTCTGATTTATCTTTTTTTAAACAAAGGCAATTAAACTCGTGTTGTAGAAGAGGCAGTGCTCCTCGTGTTGCTGTCTCAGCATCCTTCCCCAGGTCTCATTTCAAAGGTATGCTGCAGCCACCCTCACAGACCTCTGACACAAGAGGGTTCAAATGTACACTGACATCTGAGTCATGAGGTCTCTTCTCATCTGAATTCATCACCTGCTCTAGCCCAAGACTGAAAGTGTCCCTGAAATTGCAGCTCTAGCAGACTGCAGGCAAATCAGGCCCAGGAACTGGAGCAGAGAATTGGCAGCTCATTTCTCCAGTTCTTTTCCAAAATTTATTGAAAGAGGAGAACAGATCTTGGAGAATGAACCTGAGTGACAAGATTACAAAATAGGAGTATTAAGGAACAAGGAAGGCATTTATCAGGGCTATGGGCAAGTAAGAGAAAAATGGAAAAAACACAAAGTTGTGAGTGAGAGTCATAGGTTGGTAAGAAAAGTGTCTAAAGAAGGAAACTGCCAGTGGGAAGCTGAAGGGAAATGCTGCTGAGAGTCTAAAATAAAAGGAGATGGTACTTGGGAAAGGCACCCAGAATGGCCCTGAGGGAACACTGGATCACCACTAGGAGTGAAAGCAGAAGTGTTGTAATACTTTGGATGATGACTGGGGCAAACAGAAGCAAGAGTGGTGGGATACAAGAAAACACAGATGATCTAAAGAATGGTAGCCTGCATTTGCTTTTCAAGAAACCTAAGAAGGAAGAGCTGTGGGTAAGAAATGGAAGTGATATAAGTGAAAAAAACAAACAACTGAATTAAACCTAGGACTGTTAGAAAGCCAGAGTGGTGGTGGGATGGGACAATGAAACATGAAGGAGACAGTGAAGTCTGGATACAAATCCAAAGGACAGGGAGAATGTAACAGGAATCTCATTATGAGATTTGGAAAAAGATGAGGGAAACACAAAAAGAATAAAAATATTGACTCATACAATGGCAGGAGGGGCAGAGAGGGACTTGCTGGCAACAAGCCTGAGCGGAGAAAACCAAGTCTCAGTAAGTAAAGAGAAAGAGCCTAGAACGAGGAACGAAAAGTGGAATCAAACATGGGATAATTTGAAGTAAATGGAGTAAACTCCACACCAGAGCCTGGAATGCAATCAGAGAATCCCCAGTCCCACCAACCCTCTGCTGTCAGTGTGCATCTACGAATCCCATCTGAGCAAAACCCCCATGCAGGAGGCTTTTACAGACCGTCAGCAATTGCGTGCTCTTATTTTCTGGTTGCCTGCCTGGAGACCCTTGGGTCTGATTTGCAGAAGTGCTGAGCACTCACAACAGTGACTGGAGTCAACAGAAGTCACTGTTGTGAAAATAAATTCGTTAATGTTTGTGATACGCTCAGATACTATGGGAATGAGTGCCATGGAAAAGTTCACGAGAAAACAGTAATTCTGACTTCAGAAAGAATTTAAATAGAGCGCAGTAAATAAGATACAGGGATACACATGGAGCATCAAGGTAAAAGCAAAATATCAAGGTTGCTCACAGAGGGAATCCATTCAGTCTATCCAGTTCTATCCAGAACTTTGAGGCAGTAGCTGTGTAGAGCAAAAAACAGAATAACATAATAAAGATTATTAATGTAGGTAATGCAGGAGAATATTTGTCTAGCATCAGGAATGCTTAACCTAGAATCACAGAATGCATTGGGTCAGAAGGAACCTTTAAGGGACATTTAGTCAAACCCTCCAACTTCTGAAGCTCTCTTAGCTGTTGGTGTTATTTGTGTGAATGCTACCTACAGAAACCACTTGCATAAATAACTAACCACTATGACCTCAACATAGAAGCAACAAGTAAAATGCAGTTCCCATCTTGCTGACTGATTACTTTGGGTCACACACACTCAAGTCAATGGGTGGTTTGGTGATGATTTCCACCAACATGACTTCAGTTCCATGATGAGTTCTACTTGAAGTAGTAACACAAAATGCTATTCTCAAATTTGTAAATACCTCAGAAAAGGATAGTACTTATTGGCCCATGAAAACCTAATACACAATAACAGAAATTAATAAACAATTATTATAGCATTCTAAAATAATGAAGTGATGGTTTTAACAGTGTTGGAGAGGGGTTATTCTAGTTAGTACTATCTGATTCCTCTTTCCACTGTTCACTGTTGGCTAACTAATAAAGACAGCATCATGCCCACACTTCCTGAGGCTACTCAAATTCAGTTTCTCCCATATTTGTTTTGCCTGAGGCTCAAGGCAATTTAAATTTTTACCTTCTCTGCTGCTAAATTTATTTTCTTTTTTGTATTGCAGTCAGTTTACCACTCTGGTTTTCAAATTCTGGCACAATTACTGTTACATGATAGTTCTCTGGTAAAGAGATAAAAATTTAGCTGGCTTAAGAACTAAATAAAAGATTAAAGTCAAGATTTCTGGAAGGAATTAATGCTTCTGCCCAAGCCTAGAAGACAGATGGCTAACACTCCCAAATAGCAGGACGTATTCAGTTGGGCAACCCAAACATTTACCAGCTTAAGAAAAATTTCCATCTGATTGCTCAAATACAAAATAAACTCAAAGGTAAGTAACATGTAAATCCAATTCCTCTGCTTTCAAAAATTCAACCCTTTGATTTGGAATGGAGCCAAAGATGCACAAAATCGCTCACTGCTCATCCAACTGATTCATGAACAATTTAGATCCTTATCAGGATCAGCATTTTTTCAAGCTACAGTCAAGGCCTATTAGTTTTTCACATTATTGAATAATTTTTTATCTGTTTGACAAGACTGCTTACATCAAGTATTCCTGTAAAAGAAGTAAGTCCTGTGCTATTTTTATAGCACTAGAATTTTGTACTTAGACATTGGGGACACCTCAGAAAAGAATTTGTGCTCTTGTGATTCTCAGTGACACTGAACAAATGCAGCTTTCCTAAAGGCTCATGCAGCATCTGCAAATAGGCAAACACAGCCCCACATCAGAAGTGTCTTTCTGCTATTTGCACGAAGCAAATTTTCCTGCTACTAGAGAAGACCTTTTGTCCAGAACTTTAAACTGTGGTCCCCTAATAAAGAAGTCATTCGATCCATACTTTATGGGTTTTTTCTTTAAGTATGAGAAAGATGGAGTGGAAACATTCTACACAGTAGTTTTCCCTCTGAATGTGTAAGCAAGTTCATGCCAGATATGAAAGGAACTCCAGCTGAAAGCTGCTAGAAATTCCATTTATTTTTCAGTGCTATTTGGTTGTCCCCACTAACACTCTTACAAGTATTGCAGTAGCTCTCAGTGATTCCTGATGTGGACCAAGACCCAGATTAACATCGATATTAATTCAGAACTTCTACATTTCAATTAATAAAATGTATACTAATTTAGGTGTATACCACAGGTATCATCTAAACGCACACATACCAGAGAAATCAGAAGCTTTGGCATCTGTGAGCAATACCCTTGATCATCTGTTTTCTCTCCTCTGTGACACACATACCTCATAGATGTTCTAATTTTTGAGACTTTAGTCCAAGTCTCCAAGGTGTTGGTGTTTTTCTCCTTGCTTAGCTGAGAGATAAGAATCTTAGAGTTGAAGGAAACAGGATGCAGTGCTGAAGGGCCACTGTTCTGAAGATAATTAGCAGATTTAAACAGCAATATTGCATTATTTTTATCTGTTCTAAAACACAAAATACTTTGGGGTTTTTTTATTATGGTTTTGTTAAATTCACACAGAAAATTCAAAATGGAAGCAAGAAATGAAGAAATGCTTGAAAAGAAAAGGATGGCCCCTCAAACCACAAAAGGAATATGATGGAATAGAAAGCATTTGTTAAATTAAAAATAAATATTTTTTCACTCGTGGTAGAGGAAAGAGGCCCTGACTGAAAATCCATTTAAAATTTAAATTAAAAGTTTACAACAAGGAGATTTACCACCGTTTGTCTCCTTCTGATTTTAATCTGCTGTATTGAAAGGGATCAGGATTCAGAATTTCACACTTATTTATCACCTGGTTAAACAACATTTAGTAGCACAACACCAGGGAGCTGCTGTGCCACTGAGCAGAACATAAGACTAATTCTACCTTGATCAAGCAGCAGTCATTGCTTCTCCATATCATTAGGTTACCCTTAGAGAGGTATCTCAGTACTCTGGCTATTCTAATTAGGTTTATTATGAGTACATAAAGTATGGTGCACAGTAATGCAAGCATTTCTATAGCAAAACTATTGAGCATTGCAACAGGCATGAGAAACAAAAAAATTCACATGCAAACTCACTGTAGCTCTGGTTTGCAGCCATGAGAAGGAGAAAGAGTCCAGATCTCCATCTTGAAATCTGCCTTCAGAAAGCCAGGACTGAAGAGCTGATAAAATTTTAGGCTTAATTGAAAGGGAAGCCTGTCAGTAGCTTTCAGTCTCATTTTGCTTCTGGGTAACAGACTCCGTTTTAATTTGTTGTGCAAGATGAGCATGAAAAGGTAAGACTAGGTCACCTAGTGAGTCACCACACAAAATAAATGACTAATGGGTCTATTTGCATCTGACAGATAGAGGTTCAAATCCTGCTCCTTCAGGAAAGGAAGATCTACTGCTGCATTGAAAAGGGGTTCGTGGCACAGGTTGTGCAGAGATGTTTTTAAAAAAAAATTATAAAAGCTTTTCTACATTCTGCCTTTAGCAAGTTCCTGTTAACTTTGTATATTGAGAAAACAGGATTATTGTGTGTGTAATCATTTGCCTCCACACCAATTCTTGCACTGACAGATCCCAACTTCTTAACTCTACTGCTATGATCCATGGCTCTTATCTGCTCCCTCCACTGATTGTTCTTTGCAAAGAGGAAATTAAATGTCTCTTCCCCACTTGCCCATAAAACTTTGTTTTCCTGTTTGTTTTTGCCCCATGCTTCCAGTCTGCTGAGTCTTTCTATCTTCATCTCACTTTTTTCTCTCAATCTTTGAACTCATCCCTACAGAGGTTTACCAAGCCCTCCTGAAAATCCCCTCAGAAAATTTTGCTTATCACATACATAGACTGATATTTGCTAATACCACAGTTTTTTCAGGTTTTTTGAGGTTATCTATTCACAGTTTCCTTCCAGTACTGAATTTTTACCCTCAAGTTAATTACAAACAGAACAAAATAGAAGAAAAAGGAAAAAGCAGAACAAAACAAAAAAAGAAAACAAAAAAGAAAAAGGATGTTTTAGATGACTTGCAGTACCCCAGGGAACCAGTAATAATACACAGATTAGTATCAGCTACTCTGTTTTCCAAACCTTGCGGTCACATGACTTTTTTTTTTTTTTCCCCCCTCTGGAATGGAAGCATTTTGTGTGCATACACACCAATCACTCCTAAACCCCCTCACAATTACCACAGTTATTTTCTGTTGATCTACAGAAAGAAAACATCCCAGACATCACTCTTTTGAAAAAGTTGCTCCTTTTTAATAGAAGCAACTTGAGTATAGAGGTTAACTAAGATCACAGAGTTTCTGAGGTTGGCAGGTACCTCTGGAGATCATTTGGCCCACCCTCCTGCTCAAGCAGAGCCACCTAAAGCTGGCTGCCCAGGACCATGTCCCTAGCTTGAGGAAATCTTTAGCAGGTTGATCACCCTTCTGGCTGGTCAAAGGTGACTTTTCCCAGCTTTGTAAGGTGGCTTCTATCTCTCCAACACGGCCCTTAGAAAGGGTCCCACAGTCATAAAACCCCAAACCCATCCATTAGTATTTTCCCTCAGAGTGAAGGAGAGAAGACAGATGGAAAAAATCCCATTTCCAGGTCTAGTCATGCTGTTCAGATGAGCTGCTTACTCAGACTCCTACAAGAAAAGTTTCAGTTCAATAAAATAAACCAGCACAGAGCCTAGAAAACTCCCAGAACATCATGTTCTTTCTTCCAGTGAGGGACCAACATGAAATTCTTGATATTTTGGTGTTCAAGGCAGAACCCTCTACTGTCACTGCCTACCTCTTATATCAGCTCTGCTTGAAAGTACTTTTGTATCATTTGTTTTAAAGATGGTAATATTTTCTTTTAGGTGGCAACCTCATTGCAGCAGTCGAGGCCACTGCTACAGCAGAATCACAGTTAAACATTTGAGATAAGCTTTTCATTTGTTCCAAGAAGCAGCAGACTAGTGCTGAATAATTTTTCTAATAGAACTCCTCACTCCACTGCACCTGTATTAGCAGCTTGTGGGGACAAGACAACTGGAATGAAGGAAGGAAAATCACAGCTAATAACAAAAAGTAAGAAACCAATTGTGACATATGTTTTCATTTCACTGCTCAGAAAGGCAGCCTGAGATACTGGCAGAAAGTGTGTTTGTTAAATTGGAGACTTAGACTTTCCTGATTAGACAAATTTTTATGATTTTTTTTTTAAATAAACTGTATATTTCAGAGATGTCACCAAAATGCTGTTTCATTCCTCCAAATGGAGACAAAGAAGTGAATTCACAGAGACAGCTTCTTTCTTTTTTCCCAACCCTAGCTCTCTAATTAAACAATAAGAAAGATTTCAAAAGATTAAAATTTTATTCCTTTCACAGTTATTCCAGTGTTACTTGAATAACATCTTTATGTCAGTGCTTTGTTAGCCAATTGTACTACTCACAGTGCAAATGTGTAACAAAGACCTTTACTCCAAAGAAGCTTATGAAGGATAAAACTACAGATAACTGCTGTGTATAATTAAAATCCAAAAACAAAGCTAGTATCTCAAGAGTTCCACAGTCAATCAGTTCCACAGTACATCAAGGTCTGCATTTTTAATTAAAAAAAAAAAAAAAAAAAAAGAGAGAGAGACAGAGAGAAAGGAGAAAAAAACATTAAAAAGGAAATCAGACCTTTCTTTTCTTGCATACTACGGATCCAAATAGCGCAGAAATTCATTGGTGGTGAGAAAAAATTGATTCTGCAGTTCCAGAACATATATAAAACTTATCAGCAGGAATACACCTAAACTAAGAATGTGAATTGCCACCTGCCAAGTCCACTGAGCTGAGTAGACAAGGCACCCTAATCCAGACTTTTAAAACAGGTATTACTACAACTGTGCTCATCTGTAGACTTCTGAACTCTTTCAAGGCCAGTAACTTCATCCTACTTTATAGAGCAAATTTGGGTTGCTGGTTGATAACAAAGAAAAGCCAATATAGTACTGGATGCCACTGGAAAGGAGAATGCAGCTTGAGGACTCAATCTTACAGACTTGGAGGTCCATCTGAAAGGCTCATCAGCCTCAGGGGACTGAGCAAGCCAAGGCAGATTTGCCAGTGACAAATGGTAAAAACTCTGGCACTGCAGAGAAGGAGATGCCTGTGGAAATGTCACCATTATCAAATTAAGACAAGGTGTTTCAGCCTGCTGCCATAAGCAATTGTGAGCCAAGATACTGCTATAGAGGATTTTGTTCTGCTTGGGACTTGTAGTCAACTTTGGTGAAGGAGAGTATGACAAAGTATGTTAATTAATGCTTCAGTGCTACCTCTTGACAGCCTTCATGAGGACTACTGAACTACAGAACAACAAAGAAAATACACTACTCCACTGTCTGAAGCTCCTGTGCTTGTCCCTTCCTTCTTTCTGTGTAAAAAAAATCATCAAGCCCTTCTCCAATCTTCCTGTTGTTTCATTTCAACTCAGTAGCTGTTTCAAAAGGCAAACTACTGACACAGACTGCAGTAGTAGCATCCCCTTTTTGAGAGTGATGCAGTAAAGTAACAGACTCACTGAAGCTTAAAGAATCACTTGAAATCAGTGACTCCAGCCAACCCAGTTTTATCAAATTAAATAAAAAACCACAACCACTGTTAACAGTAATTATTTCCCAGCTTTTCACTAGCAAATGGTTTAGAAACTAAAATAGCAAAGTCACATTAAAAAAAAAATCACATGTAGAGAGTCACACAATCTCTATTTCCTAAATCCTTCCTTCCTCACTATTATATTCCTTTGTCACAGTGGCTTGCAAAGCACTGCACTCTTCTTGGCCTTCCTCCAGGAGAACATCAGTTTGAAGGTAAAGTTTCCCTGATTTGACTGTGAAGGACATGGCCCTTCCAGTCACAGCATCCCCAAGCTTCTGTCAAAATAATATCTTTATTATTTGACACTGACATTCTGGAAAACATTAAGAAAAAAAAGGCAAACACATGCCATGTACACACACTTGGGAGATGGATTGGGGTGGGTGGGCATATCTGATAAATCCAAAGTAGCACAATAACCTCCCACAGCAGCGAATTTGAGGAGTCTGAGGCTCAGCACCACTATAAAACTGTTTCAGTTTCAGCTGGGGAGCACTGATGATTTAAAATTGCTTTTGACATTTTTAATGGATCAAATAAGTTGCTGAGGAAACAGAATCTCTCATAGAGCAAGCGTCCAGTCCTCTGTGTGTGAACATCTCTGTTCACACCAATGACAATTCAGGGTACACTGCAACCTTGCCTTCCTTTCACCTCTGACAGCTCAGAGAACACAAGGAAAACACAATGCCCACAGCTCTAGTGCTCACTAGGTATTGAGTCGCTGATCCTAAAGGGTCATGAGATCATTAGGATGAAACACATACCTCTATTTTCTCTGTAAAATTAGAAGATTAGAAGACAGCACATCCTTCCCAATCATCATTTCCCTTTGTTACTAATAATCCAAGCAATATTATCAACTAATTTGAATTCTGAGGCTTCACTGATGCTCAGCTAATTAAAAAAACTACTCCATTTCCCTTCTAAGCAGCAGTGTTTCTGGGACTGCCTACAAATGCTGACTAATCCAATCCCACTGTCAGGATGGCACTGCCTACATCCAGCTGTTATCTCATCTTGTAATCACACGGCAGGAGCTTTGGAATTCAAAGCTTTGTTCTTTACCAGTTTAGTAGTAACACAGTATAATGCCTGGTCAAGACCAGTCTCCAAGTGCTACAGTACTACTACTACAATTCCAGTGCCTACAACTGGTTCACTGATTTAATGGCATTCAATACAGTTGGTCCAGATTTCTAACACCACAAGAGCAAAAATATTCAGGTATACCCTGTATAAATACAATAGTTAAATCCCACTGTCTGGGCTGCTCTGAATGCACTATTCAATGGGTTCATAATTTAGAAAAACATGTCATTTGTGGATTAACTTCTAGCCAGATCTACCTCAAATGAGTGAGCAGCAATGAATTTTTGAAATTATACATTTCAATTTTAATATTTGAAATTTATAAATTCTCCTGTTTCTGCTAAACCATATAATCACCTCACAGAGACTTTGACAGGTGACAAGAAAGGGAAAAACCTTCTCAAGTTCTATCCTATAGAATATGTTAATCCTTTTACGTAATATGCAACTAAGAATGACAAAGCAGAACATTTAAAAAGAAAAAGCAGAAACACCCAAACAGCATTTGAAATCTAATATGAAAATGTGTATCTTTTAGCTCTCTTCCCACTCTACATTATAACTGAAGGAGAGTTTAATTACTGATTTTAGTCAGAGAGAAATTAGACCCTTGAAGCCTGAGCACATATAAAGTACTATTAGTGCTGGGAATATAACTCTCCAGATTGCAAACCAGAACAAGCCCAATTCCATTATTGACAGTACCATAAATGTTCCTGTAATTCCACAGCTTAAGCTAAGTCCAAGGCAAGGGGAAGCCCTTTGATCTCCTCTAGTACTTCCTGATGATTTGGGTCAGAAAGAGAGCAGGCAGGAGAGCTCTGAATGCCTAAGGGCATCCCTGAACATCCCCACCTGTGCATAAGACAGACTTGGGTTCCTGAAGTCCCACCATACCTAGCCTTGTTCTTCCTTTTTAGGAACCAGGTTACAACCTGAGCTGACATCTGAAAAGATCAATATCTGTATTTTCAGAGCAAGTACACACTCAGCTATAGTTTAGGTTCCACGGTTTCCAAGTCATTATCCTGATTTAAGAATAGATTGTTGTAGTGTAGCTAGAGAAAGCAACCTGAGCTCACACCACATCTGCCAGAAGCATGAGAAAAACATGAGGAGACCCTGGTAAGTAGCTGAAAACTCTCAGCTGTCCTAAGTTTCAGTGACTCCAGGTTGTACTAATCAGTTAAAAGTATTTCTTTGAATATCCTTAATAGCTAACCACTGCTGCAGGGTAATGTTGCACGGACTGAACCAGAACACCTCACTAGGACAGGCTTAAGGAATCACACTCTCTTAACTCAGAACCCCAGAACCATTCTGGATATGATGTCATAAAGTGTGAGGATACAGAAATGCTGATTTTGTTTCCTAGTAACTTCTGCTGGAGTATTTCATAAGGTATACAGCCTCTTGGAAGCACAAAAACTTTTAGTATTAAGAATACTAAAAAAAAAGACTGCATGCCCAGATATTTGTTTGAGGCAAAATGATAACAAAATCTAAGATTATTCTACTATATCAAAGGCAGCCACACTTTTTGGAGTCCCTGGAAATGTCAATAGTCATTACCTCAGTTTTCAATGAAGAGGTAAGATCTTACAGGACAGAACATGTCTATTGATTAAGATTATTACTGAAGAAAGGCTTTGTAACTGATGAATACAGTGCACTTGTTTTCCTCCTTAAATCTCTCTAAACAGAGGTGCTTGCTTACACCAGACCCCAAATCTTTCTTATCATGGAATCTATAAGATATGACTTGTATTCCTTGGTTTTCTTCTTAATTTGTAGATACCTTCTCATATTACTGCCTTTCTTTTCTGTCCAAAAATCAAGACAGTGAAGAAGTTTTGCTGTATGGATGATAAGCTCAAAGGCTTTTTCAAAGACCAGCTTTGACTATCCATAAAATTATCTCAACATACAAGTCAAAATACCTCCATCAAGACAGAAATAGGTCTGACTTTTCACACAAATATTTACATGTAATACTAAAAAAACCCACACTCAATCTGTTTCTTTGAAAGATCCACCTTTGTAGTATTTCTCCTCTTCATAGCTGTCTGAAAAGTTCTATCATACATATGATCCATCATGTTTCTTACTTGTAATTAATTTATCTGAAAGGTAAAATTTTCCCTAATTTAAAACAAAAATAAGATAGACTGATGGCAAATACATCGCAGGCTTTCCTAAATTATTCACTCTTGTGTTGCAAATATAAGCTTCTAAAAATATGTTTAGATAAGCAGTGACTCTAATGTTTTTTAACCAGTGAGCATCTCAGAAAAAAGAGTATTGGTACCATTCAGCTTCATCATAAAAAGGAGAGCTGAAATACATGCTTGGATAATAAATCATCACCACTCACCCCAGAAATGAAACCACAGAGCAGACAAGCTGCTGGGGCCTTGTAACATGCCCCTGTGCATCACATCATCTGTTCAGGTTGAGTTGTGGCATGCCAAGACTTTTCCAAGACTGTAGGAAAAACCAGGGAAAGCCTCACTGACGGCTGCTGATGGTTTGAGGCTCCAGATTTAGTGCTAGCATATGCACCATTCACAGGTAACAAAGGAGAGAAATAAGGCTCAGAAAAACCATAAAGGGTTATAAAGCTCTGGTGGGAGCCTCCCTGGTTTCCATTCAGCCCCATAAGCTTGTCTTCTCCTTTAAGTTCAGAAAAGGTGTTGGGATTGCATCCTGTCCCCAGGTTCTGACCCACAGCCACTGTTTTGAGTATGTTCCTTGAAATGGTTGGAAAAGTTTCTTCCTTCACAAGATCATCTATTTCATTAAGCAGATCTCAGTGGTTTAACAGTTATTCTTTTAATGTAATACACTGTAACCTCCTGAGCTGTAGGATTATAAATTACCCAGTCCCTGATCTCATTAAGAAATTATTCTGTAGAAGAAGTCAGTGAAACAAAGGGAGAGATACCAGTTCTCTGAGATGTGTTACAAAAGGCAGGCAGCTCGTGTTTGTCCCAAAGGGGGTCAAACAGATTCAAGAAGGACAAATTGATTTAATCTGGGCAGCATACACTTAATGATCAGAGAAAAGGAAGTAAAAAGAAGTTAGTTTCCATTGAAGTATGAATGAGCAAGAATGATAGAAAAAGGGAACAGAAGCTAAGACTTCTGCCGTATGCATTATCTTTAAAACAACAGTATAAAGGTCACAGGTGTGGTATTCAGAAGGAGAGAATTTTGGTATAGGAAAGATAAACACATCATTAGATGAAAAGAACACAATACTGTGCATGTAAGTTTTATACGTGAAAAGGTTTGTTAAGATAAAACCAAAGAAAATGCCTGGTTCTCATAAATACCTTTAGTGTATCTATTTCATTGTCCAATGGCACACAAGTTGTTCTAATTAAAACAAAATTTAGAGCTCTAAAATAAAGCCGGATGATTTTTTTAAAGCAGATGCTACATAAGTACCCAACAGAAAGCAGAAGATTCTGACTCTCATAACATTCAACTTATTTTTGCACAAGCACATATGGCTCCTGATTCTGAAGTTCAAACATAGACTATTCCACTTCTATTCAACAGAAACAATAAACCTGCACATTTATATAAGCACTTCTCAATATTCCTCATACTTACAGTTCTAATGCTGGTAACATCTGCAGCTATGTGCTTACACTAATAGTTTCTCTCCAGCTCAGAGGACAAAACATAACATAGTAAAACACCATTACCCTGTTGTTTTACAAACTGCCCTATAGCCAAGTCCTGGAGCATGCTGCCAGGCTTTGGAGACCTGTTAAAATGGATTTACTGTGGGCCATTTAGTATCATTACAAGAAAATGCAGCCAAAGCTGGAGATGCTGTTGGAGGGACTGTCACACGCCAACTGAATTGCATAAATGAATCAATATGCATTACTTGGGTTTGATATAAATCAATATGGCATGCAGGAAAGTTATATGCTTTGATCTTCCTAATCTATAGAGACCCTTGTTTTAAGCAGCATCAAGTAAATGTTATAATAGCATTTGATTTCCTCAGCTAGCAATTGACTACACGTAACCAGCCCTCCACCAACATTTCATTCATGCAGAGAATTTTAAGCAGCACTTTCCTGTGGTCTTTGTGGGGACAAGAAAACCCTGAATAAAGAGACAGGATGCTTAGTCAAGTATATAAGGTTTAATCACACTTGCTTCTAGCTTTCATACAGAGAAGTACATGCAATACATTAAAATAACAAGGCAAAATTGTGCAAGTGTGACCATGCATCCATCCCTAGCCCTGAAACTTGTCAAAGCTCAAGCGGGCACCTCGGCCTTGAATGCTGCCCAAATTCAGCAACCCTGAAAGCTCCTCTCCTTGAACAGGACAAGCTGAAACACTGAATCCCACAAGAACCTGCCAGTTGCTAGAGAAAGAACACTGGCTCATGGTCTGACCTGCACTGCCTGCCAACAATCCAGCTATAAATACAGGGCTGCTTTGCTAACCCTTCAGCCTGGGGAGATGCTGCTGACGGCTGTGCTGGAGGGGTTCCCATCACCCCAACAGGCAGATCAGCTCCTGCTGCTGGAAACACCTACCTCTTTCTGCAGCACTGAGAGGGCAGTCATCAAGCCTGAAGGCTCAGGAATTTGTTACAACTTGGGAGGAAATTTCTTACTTGCTGATTAGAGGTTATTAGAAACACAAAGTGTGAATGTCTGTGAGAGACCTGGTCCTTTCACCAGGTGATCCATGAACCCGAGTCACAAATCATTAAAGGTGGTGTGATGAGTCACTTGGAGCCTTGTCATTCTCACACTAAATAGCACTGGTGAGATTTAGCATATTTTCCAAGTTTCAAGTCTCTGGAGGGAGCTAGTTTCACCCACAGCTCTGGAAAGTGGCCATGTTTCTGGGGTAAGCTTCCAGGATGACAATTGCAAACGTTACTGTCTCTGTGCCTCTGAAACTTCATTTACATCAGCTTCTTACTGAAATTCATAGCCTCTGGTTCATCCACTTCAGATGTGTGAGAAGTTCTTCAGATAAATTCTGAAAAGCAATTTAAAGTTTTCTGTCTTCTTCCATGCCGTTTCCCCACACCTAGCACTTTCCTCTGCCAGGAGTTTTAGCTTGCTGGGATTATTTTGTTTTTACTGTATGTCAGCAAATATGGCACAAAAAGATAAAACAGCTACGTGCTACTTTTTCTTCTCTCATCCTCTCAGGTGGGAAGTATTTCCCACCTGGAAACAAACAGCACTGCACAGAAACAAAGCAAAACACAGCCTTGCTGACTAAAAAATCCACTGTCATCATATACTTTATGCCTTTTATATATAGTAAATCTAATTTCCTGTTTAATTCAGCAGAATGTTTGCTTTCTTCTCAACCAGTTTGTCATTCCTGATGCTTGCAATGCACCTGGAGTTCGCAGCTTAAAGACAAAAGTAACATGAAGCACATAAAGCTTTTTTTTTTTTACAAAATATACTCACTTATAAGAAAAGTTACTTAATTTGGTTTTGTGCTATAACCACATTAAAAGCAATTTGCATGCCAGCAAACTGAAAATCTTTGAAGTTCTCTGAAAACTGTTCTGCCTAGCTAAGCATGCCTCAGCCTGTTCCAAAATCAATACAGGCAGACATTAAGTTGAGAGACAAAAGAGATTGTATTTCTTAAACTGATGAAAATTATACAGAAAGGGACTGTTCAAGAAGAGACAATTCACAGCTTTTAAAGACACTCTGGTAAAACTTGGTGCCTAAAGTCAAATAAAGGATGATGTGCATACTTCCTGTGCTGCAGTAACTTTTGTTGTTTTACTTAGCAGCATTAGTGTAGGAAACCTTTCTAAAGAACATCAGTAATGAGACAGAATACCATTAGGAGAGGTTTGAGGAAGTGGATTAAAGACTTCGGGTTTCCCCCAGGATGGAAGCATATTATATTTGTATTGAAAGACTGCTAGGAGTAAAACTTATACTTGCAATTAGAATTACAGCACATCAGAAACAAAACCCCCAATCTTCTGACAACTGAAAGTATATACTTGCTCTCTTTTAATTAACCCAAAATATCTTTATGTAAGTAATGAATGTTTCTTACAGTTTAATGGTATTTGAACCACAGGAAAATATCTTGCATACAGATTCTTTTCCATGAGTATTGTGAAATATATAGCTTGAATAATCCTTTCAAAGGCAAGGAATTATGGCAAAGAACCAGCTCCAACCTCCTCACTCCAAACTAAACTTAGTTCCCAGGCCACTGGACCAACACCAGTTCAGTCAATAAGACTCCAGTGGAAAAGGAACTACCTAACCAAGAATGTTCATCACCACTGGGTAATTCAAGTATAGTCCTTTCCTTTTTTCTGTGCATTCCCCTGTGCTTCTTGGGTTAGTAAATATAATGGATCACTGAAGTTAATGTTACTTTTTAACAATGAAGTTAATAATATTATTTATCCTTCAATTGACTCCTTGCCACTTCATTTTATTAGAGCTGTATTCACATCTGAATCTGCTAAACTGAGGGACTGGGCTAGTTGGTCATCTAAATTAATTCAGCACATAATTCTTCCCTATGTGCCAGTGATACCTCCACAACTTCTTACAAAAAGGCCAATAGTTAACAGCAGCAACTGCAAATAAGATTATAGGGGACCCAGATTCATCTCAGGCACTTGGAGACTGACAGAACTCTGCTGAGCAGCTGAGCCAGGTGTACTCATCCTAAAACACTGGAACTGTTCTCCTAAAGCACTCAGGCAAATCTGGTTACTATTCAGATGTACTTTGTACATATACATAAAGAAACCCACTTTGTAACTTGGCACATGCTGTGGACACCAAAGCTGTTTCTTTACAGAAGCATTTATGAAATATGCATGGAGAGTTTAATTTGATTTTCAGAAAGTCCAAGATACCACTGATTTTCCAGCAAGTTACCTCAAAGCCGTTACCCTCAGAGAAACTAACTGAGCCAAGAAATTATTCTGAAGAAACTGAAGGCTTTGTTGTGTCCAAGAACACATTGAGATAACCTGCTCCCTCTCTGCTCAGCTGCCATTCACTCCAACAGCCAACAGCTCACCCTGGAAAGCATTACAATAGAGTGAAAAGGCAGCAGTGACCTGGCACCTGTCATTAAAAAGAATTCTATTTTACAGAGGGCTGTACACATGAGGGAGAGGAAACTAGATACCTTATGGCTTTTCTTTGTTTATGATGCAGAGTAGTTTTTTTAAGTTTTAAGTTTTTTACTTGCTAAAGAGAAAAAAAAATAGTTTCCCACTAGAAATCAAAAAAACCTGAGTTATTTCAGGCAAAAGCTGCTCAAGCCAGCAGCTGGAAGTCAAAAGCCCATGGACATCAGATGCTGTGAAAGCCAGACTGCCCACACTGGACTACAAGCAGCCCAGAAGCTATCACAGACAGCAAAGACTGATGCAAACAAGTACTAGAATGCAAGTATATCCTTCTTTTGCAAGCCCAGATTGAATAAATGTGTTACCTGTCCATTAATTCATCAGGTTTTTTCCACATCAATCTCATGTATGGTAAAACACAGAAAACAAGCAAACAATTCAGCAAATTGTACTTGTCTTTTCACTCTTCATCACCTTAAACTCTTCTGCATTTTGCAGACAGCTGCACAATAGGATGGGGATTAGGAAGCTCAGAGTAGTTCTCTGTAGCACTTTAAGAGATGTTTGTAAGCACAGCAGCTAGCACAAAAACAAATGTCTTACTGAAGGCAAGTGCCTGAATCATAATCTCAAGTTTCCAACTCCTTAAGTGTTTTTCAATTACTACAGACATACATGTTGATGGCAATGTATCACCTAATGACTTTCCTGCTACTTTTACTGGCCCATCAGCCCCATTAATAGAAGTGTGTTTCTTTCTCTTTTTCACATTGCAAACGTGCTAATGGCTAAAATTTATCATCCTCCAGCACAATTCTGACCAGCTAATCTAATAGCTCACAGTACAATTGCAGAATGGTTTAAAATGTTCAAATATATAAGCTAATTTCATCAAGGATGCTCATTTGCTTCCTCTTCAGGGTTCAGGCAATGGATTTCTCCTGTCTTTTCAAATAGCAAAAACTCATCTTATTTTTTTCATTTTGAGCAAAGTCCATGGGCAAAGATGACAGAAAGTCTTGTAGGAGTTTTGAGAAGTGCTGCAGTCCAGAAACCAAATGACTTGTTTCCTAAACAGATGGATATTGCTTAGGTTCATTTTGAGAATATCAGCAAAAGAGTACCAAAGACAGTAGGGTACTACAAAAATAACAGTATTTACATATATAAGGCCAAAGTTCCTGCTAAGGCTACCACCCCTCTGCTACTATTACATACACAGACATCCCTCCAAAAATAAACACTATGTTTAACTGAGAAACAGGGCTCATAACTGACCATTCCTTCTAATAAACAGCTGTGGATTTAAAGAACAATCACCACACTACATTTCTTCCCTTGCCTTAATTATTGTTCTGCAAAGTTACAAATGATGAAAGGCAAAAAGGAAAATCAGAAGACAAATTAATTCCTTAATCTATCAGAAAACACTGTAGGATTAGCCAGACACATACAGAACCACCCAGAGAAGATGAACTACACATGCATATTGACACAGGAGGAAGAATACTTGGTATGCAGGAAAAATAAACAATATTAACAAGTAATACCCTCTGCAATAACAACAGTCAACCTCACCAGCTTGGATAGCAGACACCCATATAGCCAAGGTCCTCAAGTCTGGGTTGAGGCATCACTTTTACACCCCACAGGAAAAAAAAAAAAAACAAAAAACAAAAAACAGCACCATACAAGGATGTTTTCATTAAGCTATAAAAATAACCCATATTTTATAAAAACAAAAATACAATGCCCATGAATGTAATTAGTTTGTTCTCAATAAAAAGAGTGAAGTATGGTATTTTTTATTTTCCATACATCTCCCCTCACTTTTGGTATTAATATGTGGGTCAGCCATAGCTCTGTACCAAACCTTCAATCGCAGGTGGGGAAATTCTTCAAGTAAGTATTTTCAATCAATTGCAGAAATAGAAGCTAAATTCCATTTTCAGTAATGGCACAAGTAAATGATCTTGCTGAATATTTTGTTATGGGAACAAAATAGTAAAAGCATGCAGTTGCATGTGACTGTGTAAGTCAGTATGTGTATGATCAGTTTAGGAAGTATTCCCACTGCCATACTAAAACATTTTATATATGTGCTGTCATCACCTTGTCAAGATCTGGCAATATCACGTTAGTTACATATTACAGATCATATCACTCAGAGGGAACAGAACATTCTGAGTGTGCCTCAAAGTGACATGGAAAAGCTCAAGGCAGGGACTTTTGTATGTTTGTTTTGAAACTCTGGATATTGCTTATATGTACAGGACGCCCCAACTTTTCCATGTTTCCTTATAAAACCTAATAAATGCAAGCTAATATTCTGAAGATAGTGACAGAGCCAGGGCTACTCACTGTTAATCACACAATACAACAAGAATGACTTGTCCAATATCACCCAAGAATTTGTGGAAATCAAAAAAAGAAACCAACATCCAGGCATCTCCCAAGTGCAAGTCAAGTACTTTAACCACAGCATTATTCTTGCTTCCAAAGTGCACTACTAATCTGACCTTGTTTGCTCAGAAGATATTCCTAAAGCTAAAGGTCTACATTGAGTGCTGACTTTTCTTCCGATGAGTATTTCAAAAAAGGATTTGACTAATCCAGTCAGCATAATAAGCAATCCAAATTTTCCTAACATCTGAATTCAAGCCTAACATTCAAGACTTACACTTGCTCGGTAACAACAAAAAAATCCTACTTTTACACTGCTTGGCTTGACATGAAATACCATTAAAATAGCCATTATTTAATGATTTCCTGATGTTGACACTGAACTACTTTAAAATAAGCTGTGAGGTACATAAACTTTTGAAAGCTTATTCAAACTTAATCCTTTCAAATATTTTACATATAGAATACTGCAAACCCCATGGACTTCAGTGTACAGTATCACAGAGTCACAGCAAGTTAGGGGCTGGAAGGGACCTTTAAAGATCATCTATTCCAACCCCCCTGCCAGAGCAGCGTCACCCACAGGAGGTCACACAGGAACGTGTCCAGGTGGGATTTGAATGTCTCCAGGGAAGGAGACTCCACAACCTCCCTGGGCAGCCTGTGCCAGTGCTCTGACACCCTCACAGTGAAAAAATTCTTCCTTATGTTTATACAGAACTGCCTGTGCTCCAGTTTATAACCATTGCTCCTTATCCTATTGTTAGTCAGCCCTGAGAAAAGTTTGACTGCATCCTCCTGGCATTCACCCTTTTAAAAACATTAATGAGCTCACCCCTCATTCTCTTCTTCTCCAAGCTGCAGAGCCCCAGCTCCTCAGCCTTTCCTCACCAGGAGATGTTCCACTCCCTTCATCATCTTGGAGGCTCTGCACTGGACTCTCTCAAGCAGTTCCCTGTCCTTCTGGAACTGAGGGAACCAGAACTGGACACAATATTCCAGATGTGGCCTCACCAGGGCAGAGCAGAGGGGGAGGAGAACCTCTCTCGACCTACTGACCACCCCCTTCTAATGCACCCCAGGTGCCATTGGCCTTCTTGGCCACAAGGACACATTGCTGGCTCATGGGCATCCTTCCATCCACCAGCACCCCAGGTCCCTTTCACCTGTGCTGCTCTCCAACAGCTCAGTTCTCAACCTGTACTGGTTCCTGGGGTTGTTCTTTCCCAGATGTAGGGTTTTACACTTGGCCTTGTTGTAATACATTAAATTTCACTCTGCCCAACTCTCCAGTCTGCCTGGGTCTCTCCAAGTGGCAGCACAGCCTTCTGGGGTATCAGCCACTCCTCCCAGTTGTGTGCCATCAGCAAACTTGCTGATAGAATCATAAAATCATAGAATTTTCAGGGTTGGAAGGAACCTTTAAGATCACCCAGTTCCAACCCCCCTGCCATGGGCAGGGACACCTCCCACCAGATCACGTTGCTCAGAGCCCTCTCCAGCCTGGCCTTAAAAACTTCCAGGGATGGGGCTTCCACCACCTCTCTGGGCAACCTGTGCCACTATTTCAATTGGCAGTTCTTCCTTCCAGCCCTTGCCACTGACTTCAGGAGTGTGGCTGGAGCCCTTTCCAGTGAAAACTGAGGTAAAGAAGTCACTGAGAACCTCAGCCTTTTCCATATCACTTGTAACTTGTTCACCTGTTTCCTTTCTGAGGGGGACCACACATTCCCTTGTCTTCCTTTTGTTGTTCATATACCTATAGAATAAGCAATGACCCTACAGACAGCTTTTATGGCCTACTTATCTATCACGTTCCTCTGAAAGTCAGCTGATTGCTACGTAATGTGGAGTTTATGGGAATACACAACAAAATTTTAACTAGCCCACTCTTGGTGGATTTACAATGCAGAAGTGCTGTATAACAGCAAAACAACAACAAATTCAGGAAAACATTTACAATATTTAGGTTTACAACCTGTATATTCCAGATTCTAGTTGAAAATACTGCAGCACGTGAAAAGTAGAAAAATTCCTTCACATAACACAAGTTCCTCTGCAACAGCAGACAAGAGTTTGTAAAAAGAAACACATAGTTTCAGATAGCTGTGGAAGTGCATTTACAGTGCAATTTTTAAGTCTTACCTAACTTTACACAAACTAGAGCTTGACTGCTTTCATATATACATATATACATAATACATACAGATTTGAAACTTGCCCCTAAAGCCCCAGTGTCTACCTGTAACAGCAGCAATCCCCATTAGCACTTTCCAGTATAACTGAGCAAAGAGTCCTGCTCCATCACTCACAAACATCTTGGAAGCACATCACTGTTTGCATCAAAACTTTGCATTCCTGATTCAGAATAGCTTGTTCTAGTCACTGATGCAAAAAATACATTTTTACAACTAACAGTTGTAACCCTCAAAGCTCTCAGCTGTAATGGTGTCACTGTGGTTGGCCATGCAGATACAACATGGCCTGTGACAGAGCTCTACCTGGAGTGTGCAAACTTAGCAAACAAGACAGAAGGTGTTCAGTAAGGGGATATAACTATCCACATGTGTCCTGGTTTGGGCCAGGATAAAGGTGATTTTCTGTCTTGTACTTTTGCTTTCAGCTAAGTCTCCTGCAAGTAGTTGCACTTGCTGAAATTCACAGCAAGTTTCTCAGACAGTGTGTGTTTCTAGGACTGATAACACTTGATGTTTATAGTTACTGTTAGAGACTGGTGTGCAGAGGCAAGGACACTGCTCAGCTCTGAGGAACATTTTACCCTCCAGAAGGAATAAAGAGGTCCCACCTGCAGCCTCCTTTGGGGAGGAATGGACAAGACAGATGCCAGAATTGACCAAACAGAGTATTCCATCCCATATACCTCATACTCAGTATAAATTTGGGGCACCACGAGGGCCAAGCCAGCTTCCAGCTTCTGGCTCTTCCTGCCTTTCCTGCTTTCCTTCCTTCACCTGGCATCCTGGGAGGATTCCATCCATTCCTCTGCCTGTGGTCCTGATCCACGCCAGCCCATATCTGTGTGTTCCTGCCTCCAGTTCCCAACTGCTGCCGACTCCAGGATTCCAGCCTGGACTTTCCCAGGGCTGCCCTGCAGCCTCGGTGGTGACGTGAGAGTTATTGGGGGAAGAGGGAGGAAGGAACGTGGTATCAATTTTCCTGTATATTTTTATATATTTAGTAATTTTTCCTATTTATCGTTACTGTTTCATTAAAGTTGTGTAGTTTAGTTTCCAACCCATAAGTCTCTCTCCCTTATTCTCTTTCATTTCTTTATCAGAGAGGAGAGAGAGATTAATAGAGAGCACCTGTCACTCAGTTTAATTGCCAGGCCAGTGTTAAACTGTGACAACATGGAAAATGGGTTCAACAAGTCAAGACAACAGCCGAACGTGGTACAATCCAGCCTATGCAAATCTATCTCATCAGGAGCCTTGATGGCTTCATTTTCATTTTACAGAATCACAGAACTGCCACAGTTGGATAAGACCTTCAAGATCTACATTTGGCCTCCCTGTACCCATCAGGAGGAGAAAAACTGCTCAACTGTTTCATAAACATCTGATGTTCTTGGAAGACTCACCAACATCCTGGATACTTTTCTCATTGTTCCTGCCTGACAATTAACATCTTCATGGAGCTTCTCAAAGGACCAACAAGCTGCTCTAAATGGATCTGGATGCCATCCACCCTGGCTTTGAAGAGGATTCTGGCAGAATACTGGGTTCCAGGTCACCAGGAAATTCTGAGGGGATTCTCTGAGTTTTTAAGTTCCTCTGAGGAGAAGTTGCTTCCCCTGTTTATAGCTCTCAAGTGACCAAAAATCTGCCAAAAATATTTTTTTTTTTTTTTTTTTTTTTGTGCCATGGTTGGAAAAGACCTCAAAGATAACCAAGTCCAACTGTCAGCCCAGAAAAAACCCCCATGCCCACTAGAGCTCGTCCTCAAGTGTCACATATACATGTTTTCTGAATACCTCCAGGTATGGTGATTCCACCACCTCCCTGGGCAGCCCATTCCAGTGACTGACTACTCTCTCAGTAAAGAAATTCTTCCTATTATTTAACCTAAACCTCCCCTGGTACAACTTCAGGCAGTTTCCTCTGGTCTTGCTGTTATTTATATGGGAGAAGAGGCCAACATCCTCCTTCTGGCCTTTCTCAGGTGACAGATTGGCAAGCCTCCAGTCATCTGGGACCTCTCCTGTTAACCAGGACTCTTGATGAAGGAGAGCAGCCTGGTGAGCTCCTCTGCCAGCTCCATCAATACTCCTGGGTGGATTCCATCCAGCCCCATAGACTTGTGAGTGTCCAGGTGCTTCCTCTTGGATTATGGGGAGGTTGTGCTGCTCTTCTTTATCTTCCAGCTCAGGGGGCTGAATACCCTGAGGGTGCCTGGGCTGACTATTATAAACAGAGGCAAAAAAAGGCTTTAAATATCTGTCTTTTCCACATCCTTGGTTGCAATATTCCTCATCTACTAAAGGATGGAGATTTCATATGCTTCAATCACTGTACATAGTCCTCAAGGTCATAAAAGATTCCAATCCACTATTCACAAATTTTAGTCCTGTAAGTGGGAGATACACAGGCCTTGCCCTGGACAGACATCAGTGCAGACCAGTGGTCCACCTTGTACTGTCTTTAGGAGCTGACAGTGACTGATGGTTCAGCATTAAGCTCACTGAAAATTAACTAGCTTCTGAACAAAGTTTTTGCATCTTGAGACAAAAACAGTTAAATCAATACAAATAATTATAATGATAACAGGAACAATGTACCAGTGGGATTTCCATCTATGTTTAAATCAGGAAACGTGAAGATTTCCCTAATCAGTCTCCCCTCCCTGTCACACACCCCCATTACTGAGAGGCTGCTTAGGAGTATTGGCAGCTGGTAATGACTTTGAATTTAGAAAGGCAAGGAAGTTGTTGATGGGAGGGAGAGGAGAAGGATAAAAGGACAAGAAGGAATCAGACAAACTTAGATGTGATCCAAAGTCCAATAAAGCCAATGGAATGATTCATACTGACTTCAGACATCATGCAAGACAGGGTATGAGAAGGCAGAGGAAAGATTTCAAGCCAAACAGTAGACACCTTATTTCTCTAGATGTTTCTAAATTATTTCTCTAAATGTTGCACAACAGAGGACACAATGTTTACTTTAAAATAATCCTTTGTAAAAAGAGCCCATTTTATTTCCTTTTAAATGGCTTAGGCAGCTTTTTTCTAACATGTCATAGGGAAAATATTTTCTATTTTTCCCCAATGTATGTCCTAAAAATGATACTATCCAGACACACTCATGTCTATAAGACCGTGTTAGTGGCCACACAACCACAACCCCTAGGAATTAGGAAAATAATGCAAGCTATGAATTACATGCCCTGCTTGAAAAGGGGCAAACAGTGATTTTTTTCAAAACCACTGTTAGCCCATTGGCACATTGCAGTCAGAATGAGAAAAAAGGAGCATGACCATCAGCCTTTATCCTGATGACCATTTCAGTAGGAGCTATTACATAGAAAAGAAATAACAGAGAAATAAAGTTCCATCTGAGTCCAGCAGCACATTCAGATGCACACTGTGATCTGGGTTGCCCAGCAGGAGAGATGAGAGGATGACAAGTTCTTTCCGATCTTTACAGAGCAGGATAAAATTTAGAAGTCTGAGAATATTTCAAGGCTGTATTCAGTCAGCAGCCTCAGTGGGCAGCAGCTGAAAGCAAAAATATTGTTTTGCGTGACCCAAAAATAAATGCATGCAAAGTCAATTGTTGTGCCACTGCATGAGCTTTTGGGCTGCACAAATAATTATTATTGCTTAGGAAAAAAACTGCATTTCTCTATCTGATCTTCACTTTTAATTGTGCATAAAAGCAGCTGAATACAGACTGAATACTCACAGAAGACTGATAAAAAGTAAGTTTGGTGCTACAGCCAAGCAAGTTGCCTTTAGGATCCAAACCAATGCTATTTAAAGGCATTGTAGTATACTATGGAAATGACACCAGCAAGAACCCAAAAATGCTATTTAACAAGGAGTAGACCAATAAACAAGCAATTTAAAGAGGATTTTAATAAGTATTTTGGCTCCAAAAATTATGTTGTGCTAATAAATATAAACTGTCAGCACAGATGGCAAAAAGTAAGAGGTAATAGAAGTAGAAACATTTCCCACACAGTTTCAGGGTAATACTATTATTGAAGCTTCCCTTTGCCTTTCTGGTAATATGAAAACAAGAGCATTGTCCTGGGGCAGGAGACCGAGTAAATGAAGCTGACAAGAAAAAACAAGACAGCAAGATCATGGAAACTTCACCACAGACTGTTTTTGACTACATACACACAGACAGCAAGTAAAACAGGGCCTGTTAAGAGATGCTATTAGATGAATAGCACCAGGGAACACACAGTACATGTTTCTTGCCATTTCACTAAGAATTTCAGTAGCAGCTGTTGCCTGAAAAGCTATAGCCCCAGAAACTTCCTTTTCCTTCCTATTATTATGCCAGATCCCAACATAATACTTATATGCTAATCAACAAACATGCAGCCCCATTATCTCAAGGGTCTGGATCTCCAGCCAGCCAAGGGTATTGTTTGCAATCCAGGTATTTCAATGACAAATGTCACTGCAGGCATCAAATTCAGCAGAGACTGGCCCAAGACAAGGTGACAGACAGAGACAACTGCTTGCTGTCAGTACCTGCCAAGCGGCAGCAAACTCTCCTCTTGCTTGGCTTCACACCTTGGCACTTCAAAAGCCCAAGAAACTGCCAGTGTGCAGGTGAAAGCCTTAGGTCTCCCCTGGCAATGGCTTCTGTGGTAGGATGATAGGGTAAACTTGGGATGGGATGGAATAAATAAAGCCCATTGGAAAAGAATAAGTTAGGTGGTGGTACACAAACAGAGCAGAAAGGTCAGGGTAGTCAGGAGCATGTCCAAGTTTATTTGGTGAGAAGGTAAGGAAGGGAAGGAAAATTACACCTGCCCTGTACTGCATGCAGCTTGATAGACAGATCTGGCTTAGCTACAGTGTGTGGCTCCTCAGGAAACTACAATGGGATATTCCTGGGCTAACTCACTGTCAAGTTTGTCTCATTTAGGGCCCTGATATTACTCACTTCCATCCAGGCTGCTCTACATGCTTTTTTTAAACACATTTGCTTACCTATAAGTACAAGTAGGCACCAAGGAGGAGTCCCCATAGGGACTGTATTTCTGACCACTTTTAAAGTTTTGGGGGTTTTTTTAATCAATCATGAAGCACCTTTCGGCACAGTTTTAAAAATGTTTAAACTCCATGATTCCAAAGTAAGAAACAGATAATGAACATATGTACTGTTCAGTATTTCATCATTTTTATACTGGAGGCAGGAATTCCATGATGACCTTCAGTTAAACCACCTTCTCCTTTCCCTGCCCCTGGCTCTTCAGTGCTACTAAAATAAGTGTTTCCTTTCCTTGCTTCTGGTGAAATCCATCCCGTATTTTGTCAAGGTCCCTTTTGTCAAGGGAATGAGAGAGATCATTAAAAGGCAGCTGCTAGAAATAGCTGTGAATCCTTCCAAAAAATAACGTATTCATAAAATGGAAATTGCCCTCCCCAGCCCTGTCACAAGCTTCCTCTTAATAAAAAGTTCAATTCCTGCTCATATGTGGTTTGAATCTGTCAGTTCTAAAACAGTTTTCAAAAGGGAAGGCAAACATTTAAGTCTGAGGAGACAAGCAAAGTAAAACAATGTGGGAATATGTCTGACTTGGTTCTCATGCAGGGTCACCTTGTGGAAGACCAGGCAGAGATTGCTCAGCACCCAGTAATGATAAGCAGAGATCCCTCTAATGGGCAGGTTTACTGACTAATGACTGTGGACCAGCCAATTCTATTTATCAGTCTATTATTCACTGTAAACATGTGGCAAATCCATCTGTTCTTACTTCTCCATATAGGAAAGGGCACAGAAGCCTGTTTGAGCAAAAAAATATGAGCATGACAAGAAAACCCTAAAGATAAGACCTTATTACCAGAGTACAAACTGCCTCCACCCTCTGCCTCAGGTAGACATTTGCTAACACACTGGCAGGTGGCTGTCTGTGCTCCCTTTCTCACATCAGCCAAACCCAAGTACCTCTCTCTCAGTGACAATATGAGGCAACACAGCTGCTTGGATTGAGCAACAGAAAGCCAAAAAATCCATTGTTTACCCTGGCTCTCCAGTGTCTCATCTCAAGCAAGTAACTTCATGGGTGATCAGCCCATCTCCATGGAAAACGAGGAAAGCAGCATCAGTTCCTGAGGGAGCTGTGGGAAAGGTGATGATTTTTACACCTAAATTCATGAGTGAAAGGGATCAGATTCTTTAAATAACTAATCAAGTCCAGTTGTACTTCCAGCAGGGCAAAATAATCATAGAATCATAGAATGCTTTGGGTTGGAAGGGACCTTCAAGATCATCTCGTACTAAACCCCCTGCCATGGCAGGGACACTTTCCACCAACCAGGTTGCTCCAAGTCCCATCCAACCTGGCCTTGAACACTTTGAAATGGAGCATCCACAACCTCCCTGGGCAACCTGTTCCAGTGTCTCACCACCCTCACAGTGAAGAATTTCTTACTAATGTCAAACCTAAATCTACCCTCTGACAGTTCAAAGACATTGCCCCTTGTCCTATCACTACAAGCCCCTGGGAAAATTCCTTCAGGCATCCTTCAGGGAGTGGAAAGCCATGATAGGGTTTTATCATAGAATCATAGAATTGGCTGGGTTGGAAGGGACCTCAGAGATCACCAAGTCCAACCCTTGATCCACTACCGCTGCGGTTCCCAGCCCATGGCACTGAGTGCCACATCCAGTCTCTTTTTAAATATCTCCAGGGATGGAGAATCCACCACTTCCCTGGGCAGCCCATTCCAATGTCTGATCACCCTCTCAGTAAAGAAATTCTTTCTAATATCCAACCTAAACCTCCCCTGGCACAACTTGAGACCTCTTGTGCCCTCTTGTCTTGCTGAGGGTTGCCTGGGAAAAGAGCCCAACCCCCCCCTGGCTCCAACCTCCTTTCAGGGAGTTGTAGAGAGTGATGAGGTCTCCTCTGAGCCTCCTCTTCTCCAGGCTGAACAGCCCCAGCTCCCTCAGCCTCTCTTCATAGGGTCTGTGCTCGAGTCCCTTCACCAGCCCAGTTGCCTCCTTTGGACCTGCTCCAGCACCTCAATCTCCTTCCTGAACTGAGGGGCCCAGAACTGGACACAGGACTCGAGGTGTGGCCTCACCAACACTAAGTACAGGGGCAGAATCACTTCCTTGGACCTGCTGGCCACGCTGTTCCTGTTTTCCCAGACTTCTATTCTCCAGGCTAGTTCCAACTTGCTCAGCCCCTCTTCCAGAAGAAGAAAAGGTATAACTAGGAGAGTGTCCAGGAAAGAATTGGTCTTAGTATCTCTTAGCTACATGGACCACACAGCCATTGTATGAGCAGCTGTATTTACAGAGACTCTTCACCCCAGCAAGTAATATTGACAAAAACTGTTTAAACTCAAGGGCTATGAAAGATACCATCCACTTCTCCACTGAGCTAGTTGAGAGCATTATTTATAGTTTGTGTAAGTCTGAATAAATCAAACTGAGCAAATCCCCACCTTTTTTAAGAGAGGGAAGAGAAAGACACCAAAAATACATCTGGGTGTCCACATTTGCACTTTTCTTCTCAATTAGAAACTTTACGGAACGCACCTTTTCATATGCTTCCTAATATTCTCCAAAATGCTTCCTAAACTAGGTGATAAACAGCTACAAGTAATCTGTAACTACTAGATCTATTTGCTCCCTTCATTAAATATTGTGCTCTTTGTGTTAACATGAGTATGTTAATATGAGTAAAGCAGCCTCAATACTGTCACAGAAAACATTCCCTAACAGACAGCAGTGAGTTCCACTAGCTTTTGGAATAGGATCAAAACTGGTCTGACCCTCTTTTTACTAGACACTGAATTATTTCTGCATGTTCAGTTGAGAGAAGGGTGGGGATGGAGATATTCTGGTACTGAGAGCACTTCTAGCAGATCATCCTGTAAGTGTAAACAGAGTTCCACACATGCAGGAAGGGTCAAGTTCAAGGTGGTGTTCAAAACCCCACAGGAACACTAAGCAAAGAAGTATTTCTCAGTCCATGACAGCTAAATGATCAGGAAAGGCTCATCAATGAAGTTTTCTAAATACCCCTGGTGAGCACAGCCCCTTGTTAGTTTTGCCATACAAACTGTATTTGTAGTTACCACTGAATTGCTACTAAGATGTGCGAATGAGAAGCAGTTGCAAATAGAAAGGATTCTGCTGCAAAACTGGGGGCTAAGCTGGAAGCTGTTAGAAAGAGGCATCACTGTAGTCATAACCACAAATATTTACTCCTTTATGAGAGCTGAGAGTGTGACACAAAAATCTCTAGTAGGCAGTGGTCCCCACAAAGAGTTTGCAACTCCTTGAATTAAAATACTACTTTAGAGTTAGACTTCTCTTCACGCCATGACTCCTCTGCTCTTTCTGGGAATTATGGAGATTTTTAAATAGTACTAATCCTCACTAGCAGATGGTAGTAGCACTTTGTCAAAGCATTATTACATTTAAGTTAACACTTTGGAATTTTAATGCAACAGCTCCAAGACATACTCCTCAAACCCTTCCATAAAAGTCATCTCAAATCTCACATCTACATCTGCTGCTGTCCACTGACTTCTTAAAATTATGAGAAGTGGCCTTGGAAACAGCAGTATTAAAAATGATAAAATACCTCAGAATCCAAAATGGTCAAGGGGAATTTGTAAACCAAACCAGAACTGGTAAGCTCTGTCGTACAGCTAAAGCAATGCTAACAACAAAATACCTCTCTGTGGCACTTCCACCCGAACCTCCCCCAGAACCCAAACTCTGGTTATTCTTAAGTAGCAGATACCTGATTATTCACTAGGGATGCCTGGAGGTAAGAGCACACACTTATCCTACAGGGGGAATTGGGCAGGATGAAAGGATGATTTTACATGGATGTCTAACAGCTTCTGAAGCACTGACAACTTCAGTATTCTGTTTGCTACTCCAAGCAAGGATGTAAGGACTTTGTTTATATAGAGTTAGCCTTTCTCCCTTTCATCTTCTGGATGGGAGTCTGTAAACCTAGTATTTTCTGAAAACAGTAGTACTCCTTACTTGACACAACACAAAGACCCAATTAATTCTAGCCTCAGGGACATTTGGCAGTCCTACAAAAATGGGGAAAAAATGCATCCTATGTAAAAAGATGCTAAAAAAAAAAAAAAAAAAGCCACAGTACTTTAAGGAACAGCTTTTTTTTTTTCCTTTCCCTTTTTACTCCTAAACTGTGCAGGTGATTTTCAGTAATACCAGTTCCCAAAATCTACCATTATCTACCTTCCCTCCTCCCATACATCTTTCAGCCTTGTTACTACAGATCATTGGTCTCAAAGAGAAAAAAATATTTAAAAAACTATTATCCCCAACTCTTAGTGTGTCTCATTTAGATGAAATACAAGTCAGTTGCTTTCTTGTTGCTGCTTTGAATGGAGGGCTGGACAAGGCTGATGTTGACAGAAAACCAGACTTTGGCCTCAGCAGTCCAGCTGAGAATGTAAGTGTGAAAGCAGATCCTCTCCCCACTCTGGAGCTTCACTGAAGAGCAATCTAACTTTTAACACAAGCAATGCAGATATTCAAGAGGAGAAAGCCAGAGCTCTCACCCCACAGAAGATACAGCAGGCTTTGAATCCAGAAGCATGCTGCATTATTTTCCCTTTCCTTCCTTCCTAAATTAGGTCAAAAGTCAATGGAGCAGAAGCTGTGGCTGTGTGCATCCCTCCCACTTCCCAGCCACAGAAGCTTCCAGGGAGGCAAGGTACAGACCAGCAATCAACTGCTGCACAGAATAAGCAAAGAAAGAATATTTAATCAGAGGAATAAGGCTAAATCACAGGAAGATACAACAATCTCGGAGTTATCCTGGGAGCAGAGGGGTGAAAGACAACACTTCAGAACTCATTGTTTGTGTCTGTGTACAATGGTACCAAGCAATGCAAAGGTAGAACAGACCTGACTTTTCTGCAAAGCAACCAGGTACAGCTATCAGCTGCAGAAAAAAAAAGGAATTTATATCTTCTACACAAATTAAATGCTTTATAGAGTAAAACTCTAGAGTCTGGACGGAGAGAAACAATACCGTTTTCTAATCTATAATTTAGTTTCTTTAAAACTTAACATTATCTTCTAGGTATTTTGCTCTCAAAGCATTGTTTCCATTATATTCTTATTCTTTTCAGCAATATTTTGGCCACTCCAGTGCCTCACTCCTTAGGATTTCCCAACCTTCCTCACATGCATACATATATACTTCCTCTATACAGTCTAAATGTTTAAAGCCCAGTCTTTAGCCTGCAACATCACCTGCTATTCCCTAAAAGCATCCTGTGCTCTTACAAAGACAGCCTGGCCCCTCACTCATGCTACTCCCTCCAAAAGTTTCCAGCATCCCTTCATCACCCAATCCAACTCCCACTCACCACAGCCCTCCACTCCCTTCCAAAACTCTGGCATAGAAGGCATGACAGGAATCTTCCCATCACTCCCAGAGCCTCTCTGCTGCAGAGAAACCCTTGGTAACACTTTTTCCTGCTGACTCATGTCATTTGCTTTCATTTACCTGCAAACTTCTCCTCTCCTTGCAGCTAGACACAGCATCAGTCCCCAAGACATCACTCCCCATGATGGGGACATCAAGCACTGCTGAGCATTCCCTCTCTAGCATGTACACTATATAAATGCTTTTCTCCTGCTCACTCCCCTCAGACATTTTATTTGCCATAGTCCCTACCCTCTTTGCAACACTGGGAAAATGAGAAAACTTTTTCAAGTAAATATGTATTTCTTAAGTATCCCCCCCAGATTCAATTAATTCTATAACAGGAGAGCTACTCCAAGGAACTGGAAAAGTATTTCTCTAGATTGTTTCAATAATATTTCAGCAACATTCCAGAAACTCTGCAAGCCTAGCTAATAAGGCTGCAGATGCTTCCAGAATCACTGATTATATTTAAATAGCTCTTTTAAATCAAGGAGGGCATTGTGCAATATTGTTCCCCAAAATTGGGTATTTTCACCTGAAAGTTTTCCAAAACTGTACTATGTGATATTTGTCCAGCCTGGAGAGCCAAAGCACACACATGCATAACTATGTGTTAGTTCCTGTGCTATGTAAAGCCAGAAAATAATATATCAGTAGCTGATGAGATAATGACTGTTTTTATTTTGCCAATTTAACTCATGTTATTGGCAATAAAGCATTGCAGGTACTGATTATATGTGCCCTGCTGGCACCTATTTCCCATCAACTTCCTCACCTCCCAGCCCTGTAACTTTTGTCATCAAGTGCCCCAAACCAGGCAGCAGCGACACCAGCCACGTGTGTCTGCCCTGTCACTACTTCCCTGTAGACAGACAGCTCTGTGCCTTCAGTCCTTCATACCCAGAGTGATCATTCATAAACAGGAGTGAATGAACGTCTCACAAAAGATGCCAAAAGATTTGCAACTTTGTGTCCTGGGGTACAAATTGTCTGAGTAACAGAGAGATCCAAGCCCTCTGTTCATCCTCAAATCTGACAGCCAACTTTTTGTTCCCTATCTCCACAGATTCGAGCACAGCAGGGCACCATTTCACAGTTTGTAGTCACATTAAGACTTCCTGCCTGTAAGGAAAAAGCCTCCCAGATCTCTGTGTTGTTAAGGTGGAAACTGACAAATTAAAGAAAAACACAAATGTTTCCAAAAAAGAATCATCCCTCTGATAACTAAAGAAGTGTGGGTTTATACACTGAGTATGCACACATCAATACACACCCCATTGTTTGTTCTTAAACAGCAACGTGGAGCTGGAAGTTTAAGTAGTACCTAAGTAGTACATTTAAAAATATATTTATAGCAAATGTATTAGTGATTATACTGAAATTCTCCTTGAGTCTATATATTCACAAAGGGGAGAGCTGAAGAAAGACTAGCCTTAATCATGACAACCCCCTTTTGGAGGTATATTTATCTCAAATAAGTGGAAATACAGAGAGAGAAAAAGCAGCTTTATCTGTCTAAATAACCAAGATCTGTGTTTTGGTATGCTTAGCTTTATTCCTCCTGGACAGAAAAAACCCCATACATTTAAGAGTATAGAACCTAGTGGCCATCACAACTGCTTGCTATGAACTTGGAACAGGAGAGAGAAAGAAATGAGTAAAAATTGTGAAAGGGAGAAGTATCTGTATTTTAAGACAGTTGATAATATCTCTCACCTTTCACTTGCTATGTAACACACAGTCCACAATGTGCACTGCCAGTGGCTTTGCTGAGCAAGAATGGGATCTTTTCTACTCTCTTTTTCCCTTCAGCACTCTCCACTCCATGAAATTGGCTAAAAACATTCTCAAATGTTTAAGCTGAACACTATAAAGACTGTAAGAAGGGGAAGGGTATTCAACAGCAAATAATCTTGTTCAATACTGTTTGGTTTGGGGATATCCTCGCTGTGTGCTTTCAGCCCATGTTATACTGTCAGACAACTTTTAATACTGGTTGCAGTCAGTGAGGTAACTCTGCAACAGCCTCTTGCCACCTGAGAAAGACAAATGACATCTTCAAAACATCTCAGTGGCTCAGGAGCCTAAACTCGACTGGCAGTCAGTCAGACTTGAGCTCCTAGGTGCTTTAAAACTATATCAAGCTACAGTCTGTCCACAGGTCTGGGTCCTGAACACAGGTTTTGAGTCAGTCCTGAGGCAGGGAAGCCTGCCCAGTGCACATTTTCAGTTCTCCATTTAACATGACCATTTTTATATCTGTATACATTAAAATAAGGCATAAAAAACCCAGGCCTGACATTCAGCTCTGCTGCCATGCCACCCTCTGCTCTCTCAGAAGCTCTCATCTGGAGCTCCTTTCCACAGCACCACTGCAGTGCTCTTTGATTTTGATTTATCACAAGTGAATCCTTACAACGAAATCACCAACTCTACCTAAGCCTCTGGAAAGATATGGCTGGATTAACAAAAAATTGTTCTGCAAAACAAGCAGTTATTGTTAGGTTCATTGGGTATTGGCTTTAGCAATCCAACTGATTATGGAAAGTTAATGATTTAAAAAGCAATGAAGAAATGAGAAATTAAATCCTCTAAAATCTGCATGAAAGACTCCAAGAGGCATTTTACAGTTATTTTCGCTGCATATTTTATTAGGTATGTAATATTTTATTCATGGGTAAAACAAATATAACAATTAGGAATAATTAGCATCTCAGCACAGAGCGTTATCTAATAGATTAAACACATATATAATTCTTCATTTAAATTCTATATCTTCACATTTTCCCCTGTCTAGTTCAGAATTTTTCCATTTAGCACAGCACTTAGAGGAACGTTACACAGCTCTCAAAGAAAGAAACAGAGAGCACTGGCGGCTTTTGCCTTTGATATCTTATTTTCTTTCCCTCCTTGCATTTTCACTCATTTTCTTTTTCAATTTCCTCTTGAGCACAGCTCTTCAGATAAACCCAGCATAACTTTCAGGAAATTTTTTCCCTTTCATCTTTTTCTTTTTTTTTTTTCACCCTGCTCACCCATCTTTCCAGACCTAATGTGTGCAATGGAAATCTACTTTAAGTCTTGCCTTGCACTTAGAAATTTTGAAGTTTGCAGTTGACTAAAGCTATAGTATTTGTCTCTACCACTTCTTCCCCTATAACTTTAATGCTACACAGAAACGTTGTAATTACTATACTACCCTTTCTCATTAAATAAATGTCAATTTTTATGTGGTCTGTTTTGGTTTTTATGCAACACTTCGAGCTCACAGAAAATCCCTTCCTTGAGCTGGTGCAGTAACCCCAGACCAAAGCAGGAACCAGACTCTGCAGCTTAAGTGCACTCTGTGGTACAATACAGGCTACAAAATCCCTCCTTCTCTGAATTAAGTGTATTACCACTGCAACTCAGATATAAATTTTGAACCTTACAGAATTACAGCACTGCACAATTTCAAGCCTGTTCCCTTGCCAAGTTTCATAACTGTCATCCAAACACCAGAACATTTCATCTACTAACCTTCAATTTCAGCCTGTGTCCTCCCTGCTATACAGATCAGTTATAACTCTCCCAGTCACATAAACCATTATTAATTATAGTGGTAGCAGGCATAAGGGAATCTTTCCCCCACTCCATCATCTTGCACAACTCCTGGACCAACAATAACCAGAAACCAAAGCCTGACTCTTATGATGAACAATAGCAGAGGAAATTGCCCTGTTGGTGCTCATTGGAAAAGTTTGATGTACAGAAAGATGTGTCAAGAAATAAAATTTTTTTCTCACCAATTTTCCTTTAAGTGCTTCCAGATAAATGTCTGTCTTTAAATCACTACATCAAGAACACACAATTAACTTCTGCTTTGTAGCAGGAGACAACAGCACTTCCTCTTCTCCACATGACACATCAAATGTGTCAGCCAGCTAAGAACTGTGCCCAGAAGGTTTTGCCCAAGCCTTCCTTACCTGGTGTTTAGGATGATTTAGCTATAGCACAGCATCTTAATTACTTAATATCTATTTAGCACATTTCTGTGTCAAGTATCACATTGTACCAGCTCAGTATTGCACCTTCTTCAAGTCTATCTGCCTAGTCTGGCAACATAGCCATGGTCAACATTACTCTAAAAAAGGTCAATTTGGTGACTACTCATTTCATAAAGATCATTTTGGTAACTACTGCAAGGAACAGGTCAACTCCTACTTGCTAATGGACACAGTGGGTGGTGCAGGAAGATAAAATAACATCACAGAAGGAAAGGAATTGCATCTCTTTCCAAGAAGCCCAGTAGGAAGCCAGCTGCTTGACCATCAGTCTAGGGTACAAATTGCCCCAGAGAAACGTGAGCTTTCATGCCCAGTTCCCTACCACTAGCAGTCTGCTGGCAAACTGGTTTATGCTTTCCTGTTGGGCTGTGACTGTCTGACTTGCCTCTTCACACTCCTAGATAGCACAAACAAATGAATACACCTGGGGCTCTCAGAGATGGGTGGCAACCATCAACTGGACTGTAATGCCTATAGTCCAGGTGCAGAGCCTTCCAGTTATTGACAGACATGCCAGGCCTGCCTCTGAAACCAAAGTTTTCTTCCCAGTTCAACAGTTTAAATAACAACGTATTCCTTCTGGAATTCAAATCCAATGAAAGAAAAGACAGAATGAAACAAAATTTTAAGAATTATATGAGTCTGCAGATGCAGAAAGGCATCCTAGTTTGCCTCACTACCAGTGTCTCACATGAACTCAACATTCTGCACATACCAAGCTATCATGTATCATGATGTACTTACACAACATGTTTTCAGAGTCTGATTATTTTCTCGTATTTACTTGGAACATTTTATGAATAGAGTAACCTTTTGCTATTGGTCACTCTTAAGTCCAAGCAGCAACAGTCTTTGCCTAATAATTTTTAACACCGAAGATGTAAAACACAAACTGTTTGCAGAATGTGTACATGAAGAGAGTTTTACTATGCTGTCATATATAATTCAGGTAAGTAGCCCACAGCTAAACAGAGCTATTCTTTCACACAAACTATTTTTAAAACCATTGTCAGCATGCTGAAAAAAAAATCATCAAGCAATAGAGCAGCCGTGACAAAGTAAAAACACAAACCTCCAAAGGCAAAAGGCTCCAATAAATTTCAGAAAAAACCCAGACTGTCATGGCAGATTATAGATAGCTATATATCAAATGGAAGAAAATTATGTAAGTTAAAGTCTATATCTCGGGAGTAACCTAATGGCTTACAAAAGTCATCTCCTGCCAATACCACTTGCTTTACAGGGCCAGGGAGTGGAAGAGAACCATACTTAATGCCTTTGTTCATTAAGTTAAATGAACCTTAGTTGGTAGGTTTATGTAGTCACAGTCTTAAAAGATTTTTCTCCAGTGTGTTTTTTCAAAGATGGCATTGTGAGAATAAAGACTCCATAAGTAGTCATCTGAAAGCACCCAGCAGCAGCCGTGACTGCCAAGCCTGGCATTTGTTAGGACAGCACTTGAAAACGGATGGTTGGGTTCTTTGTCTTTATCAAGGACAAAGAAGTTGAAATAACACTACAAATTATTTAAGAACATGAAAAGCAGCTGCCTGCTGTAGTCAGCAATCCACAGGTTCAGCTTAAAATCTTCTGAAGTCAACTAAACCACTCACCTGGATTATGACAGGCTCTGGATCAGGCCCTGGTGATCACTAAGCAACACTCCAGAAAGCAGTGACACCTAATGGCAAACATGCCTTGGGAGCATAGCAAGCCAAAATCCATGGCATGGAAAATTATCCCTCTTTAGCTGCAGAATAAGGGGCACTAAAACATTCCAGAGACTGAACTACTGTCGCAAATCTAAGTACCTGGGAGACAGCATAAAGCAATAGTGCACAGAGAAACACAGACTATGTCACCCATGCTGGGCATTTAAGTAGAGCACAGTAATAAAACCTATTGGCTGCTAAACTACAGTGTTCTGTATTCCAGGACTTCATTTGTGTGCATATTTAAATTAAGCATGTAACCTTGACACATTCTAAAGCAGGAAAAAGAGACACTACAGGCACACGGAGATTAATTTGGTTTTTTTATAAGTCTGTCTTGCTTGCTTGTCCTGAGCTTTACAAAATATAAGTGAGAGCACTGTAATGAACAGTTAGTGACACACTTTCTAATGAGGCTTTACCAATAACACAGCAAATTAAATTCCTATTAGCAATGCACAACACAACACAAGCCAAGCTGCTTGTAACATACCAGCTTACAAGAAGAAACGTGGACATGCATGCCACCAAGCTGGAAGACACCCTTTCTCTTAGAAATTACATATTTTAAGGGCACTACCAGTATCAAAAGAAGTAAGCAACAGACATCACAATAGAATTGCCCTGATATTTCTATCTGTGGCACAGAAAAACTCAGGATCCAGAAATGCTGAGAACTTGTCTACCACAAGAAATGCAGCATCTCTGGCCTGCAAAGCTGAGACGAATAAGGGAAGAGCAGATATAATTTTTGCAGAAAAAACCAGAGTGTGTATATATATATATAAACATATATTAAAAGCATATGTATGAATACATGTAAAAGCAAACCTAATATATAAATCTATATATTATGTCTATTTTAGAATGTGATATTGAGCAGGAAGGTAACAGCAATAGGCAACTGACTGCATTTGACTGAAACCACTGATAAACATAAAAAATCAACTTGAAGTAATCAGGGTGCCTGAACTACTGCTGCACACTGCCATGATGAATTAGCCTTTAAAAACGCTTTAGTGTGCTTTTTTAGCAAAAACTCTTGTACCATACTATGTGACAGTTGCTCTAGGTGATTCTGCTGCACCTAACCACACATATTTGCAGATATCTTTCTATAGGCACAACAGGAAATGCATATGCACATGCAGATGTATTACTATGTGCACGTCAAGAGAAAAAGATGAGCAGAAAGTACAAAATATAAAATCATGAGACCATCAGCTGTAGAAGATACAAAGCATACGCAAATTGTACAGTTGACAAGGAATGCCACCGAATCCCTTCTTAATTAAAGCCCTGTTCTAAACTCCTGTTTGGGGAGTGAGGAGAGTGGGACGACTGATGTATGAAGAAAATATCAGGCAGCGTGGCTAATCTCAAAGACTTGGGAGCTTTCGAGCTACATAAATCAGAGCGACTTTTTGAATAGCCTCATAAAACACAAAATCATTGCCATTCCACTCACGAATTCCAGATTCTTCCTACAGCATACAGATCATTAGGAAACTTCTAAGCAATCAAGTAATGTGGGGCTGATGAAATTACTCAATCAATGCATGGGCTGAGAGAAGCAGCATAATACAGGATTGCACAGTTTTGACATGGTAATCCTGCCCTTTTCTTTTTTATATGGGGATAAGGAAAATAACAGTGGAGTCGATTCATTTCAACATTTTCAAGAGTGTGCTTAATGTAGTCTTTCTGAACTGCCAGTTCCTATTTATAATGGCAGGGCAGCAGAATCATACAGACTCTAAGCAGCCCTACCAATGTTTAAACTATGATATAGGAAAATGTTTAGTTTTAAATGTGTGCATTTGCATACACACAGACCTGCTCTATGATCAAAAGCAGCAGCTACAGTGATTCAAAAGACAGAAATATGAAAAAGTGTATCACAGATAAATACCAGCCACCATACCCCTCCCACTGCCATCACCAAGTCATTAATCTCTAATCACTAAACTGTAACATTTTCTGTCATTGTCTAAGAGATGACTGATAACCAAATTCAATACAGAAAACATCCCTTCACAGGAAACACATCAAATAATACCTAGGCAAGCAAGACAGTAGATTATACTGAGAAGTAAGTGCTATCAGAGAAACTGTATCAGAGAAACAGGTTATTAATAATGTGTTATTTCTTATGACCATCTGCCCCTCTCATATATGGGAAAACATCTTCCACTTGAATCTTAACACTGTAAAAAGAGAAAAAGATAATGCATTTATGTTGTGTGCTGCCTAAAGCATCGGTACCACCTCTGGTAATATTTCTTTTCCCCTGAACTAAGTATTTTGTTTTCTTCTTCAGCTTTATGAATCCTTCTTTAATGAATTTGTTCATAGAGTACCCTGCTACTGCCTTTTGTAACTCATACATAAATACATTTCATTATTTATTTCTAAATATTTTATACACAAGTTTACTCCACACAAGTAGAAGAAAATAAAAGGGGGTGAGAACATCCAGGTCACAAAATACAGTGCTGTTACTAGGGGCCAAATTTCATTTGTGAGCTGTACAAGTTGAAATATTTAGCTGACTACCCCTTTAGTGCTTAAACAGTTCTAGTTTCAGGTCATTTTTTTTCTGTATATCCATTTGAGTAGATTTAAAGCTGTGTGACAATTATCAGTTTGCCATTTTCATGGCAACATAAACCAGTCTGTAAAAAGAGGTAATCCCCTTGTCAATTGTACTAATTATCTCCTGAGGCAAATTAATAGTGTGAGAAGCAACACCTTTTTTGCTTTCTGTGAGGATTTACTGTATTGATACATCTTATTAGTAACCACATGACCAAAAAAAAAAAAACCAAAAACCAAAACTCAAAAATCAAAACCATCCCTTGGTGGTAAAATGTGTTGCATTCATCACATACAAACAAGTGAAACAAACAAAACTGTCACTAGCACGAAGAGAGAAAGAAGCTGTCGTCTCCCTTAATGCTAGTGCATCCCAGCAATACTCCGTTAGCCAGGAGGATGGGAGACAGGGGACTGCAAAGAAACTCCTCATCTCCTACACAGTCGAGATTTTCCCTCAAATTCCTAAGATTTGGTCGGTTTCCTACAAGCTAATAAGAAAGAAACCGTAAGATGTAACTGTCTCCTACTGTCACCTGAATAGTGTACAACTGGGAAGAATTTTAAAAAAGAAAAAAAAGTCATTCTCCCTTTAAAAGGAGGGCATAAAGCAATATTCGATGTTCCAGTCGCACACAGCTATAAGGGGCTGACCCCTATAAAGTTGCGGTACCCAAAGGAAGAGACAGCCCGTGGGCTCTTGGGGGGGGGTCGGGATGGGGTGTGTGTTACACGAAGGGCTGGCGCATCGCTGCCCTACAGGAAAGCTCCTGACGGCCGGGCTTTCCAAACGCTCTTCCCTCTCCCCCTGTCACAGAAATCCTGCACGGAGCCCCACGACAGGCACGGGCAGACATGTTTATAAAGCCAACCCCGGAGAGAGCGGCGCTTGCCCCGTCACCCCGCAGACCTCTCCAAGCCCCAAGCGGGACCCTGCCCCCAAATCCACCTTCCCTGGGGCAGAGCGGAACCGACCGGCCGCCCGCCCAGCCCGGCTCACCCCCTCCTTTCCAGCCTCCCCCTCCGCCTGCGTGCGGTGCCTGCAGATGGGCGAGCGGCCGCGGGGGAGGCTCCCTCCTCTCCCTTCCCCTCCCCGCAGCTCCGGGCGGCTCAGGGGGGCGACCCGCTCCCGGCAGCCGCGGGAAGGAAAACGCCGCTCGGCACCGGGACTCGGCGCTTCCCAGGGATGCGCCCAAGGAGAGAGGGAGGGCTGCCGGACCGGGCATGGTTCCGAATAAGAGAAGGAGGAAGGGGGGGAGAGGGGTGGGGACGGGCGGCAAAGGGGCGGGGGGGGGGAAGCCTGGTTCCCTCTCCGCGGATTGAAGTGCGGGCAGCGCCGTGCATGGGCATCACCCGAGCTGCCCCGGTGCGGCCGGGAGAGGGGGCCCGACGCCGCTGCCAGCTGCCCCCCCTCCTGCACCAGTCGCCGGCGGGGGAGGCCGCTACCTTTCCCTGGTACCGTGGCCACCTGGCCGGTGGGATGGCGGCCCGGAAGATGGGTGCAGGGCAGTCGGAGCACCCCCGCCCGCCCGCCCGCCTGCGGGAGGGGAAAGCGCTCACGTTGCTAAACCACCTGTTCCGCCGCGGGAGAGGAAGGCGGGATGAGGGGGGAGACTGAAGACTGGAAATGGGGGGCTTCGCTTGGCTGTCGGGGGAGAGGGGGAGGCCTGGGATGCCCCCGCCGCCCGGGGGCGAGCTGGGGCAGGAGGAAGGCAAGCTGGAGCTGAGGGGCTGCGAGGAGGGACTGGGCAAGTACCCGAGCCCTACACACTCCCCTCCGCCTCCCCCTTCCCCCGCCCCGATGATGAGGCTCTCTAAACCTCAAGGTCCAAAAGCACGCACATAACCCGGCGACAAGAAACCTTTGCACAGTGCTGTAGGGGGGAAAGAGGACGCCTAAGATCCGGGTGGAAAGCAACTGTAAGAGGAGAACAAACAAAAAAAAGCAATCGAGCGAGAGCTAAAAGAGCGGGGCTGCGGGGGGAGGGAAGCCTGCCAAGAGAGGGAAGGTTGCAAATGAGAGCTGGAAAAGTGTCCAGCAGCACCAGCAGACGCAGCACCCCCCACCACCACCACCCTCCCCTCTTACCGATATGAATGATTGAATCTGCAATCGCCGCTTTCCAGGTTCGAGTCCAACAGACGGACACGACCAGGATGAGGGAGAAAACTTCCATCCTCTTCGGAGGTCCAGGCTTTGTAACAACAGATCTCTTCGCCAAACGGTGCCACCGCGGAGGATAGATAGCTCGGCGCAGGAAGCCCAAGAGTTTGAGGTGCCGCCGGCGGAGCGTGTAAATCCCGGTGGCTGGCGCACGGCCGCGGCTGGGCTGGGAGCGGGCGCGGGGCTCCGAGCGCCTCTCCCCTCGGCCAGACCCCGCGTCACTTCGGGGGGCTCCTGGGCAGCACCAGAGTTGCAGGGAACGCCGGCAGCAAATCCATCCAGCCCGGGCAGCCGCCGCGGGCAGCAGACGCCTCCGCTGGTCAGACAATCCCCATCCTTCCGCCGGGTGCAGGGATCCGCTCGGTCCCGGCTGCTGTACGGCAACTTCCAACCCACCCCACGCACACGGACACTCACACAGACACACACACACAGGCACACACACGCACGCAAACACAAGCACACACAAAAAACCCTCTGAGCCAGAGGAGCCCCAGGAGCCCGCAGCAAATCGCTCGCCTACAGCGAGGGAGGAGGAGCGGGCAACCGGGAGAACGGGCGATCCCACTTCCAGCAACCAAGATTCCTGCAGGAAAAGCCCCCCCGGAGGCCAAAAAACAAAGTGAACTTCAAGGTAATGCAGATAGTAATGCAGAGATTTCTCCCCCCCACCCTTCGGTTAAAAAAAAAAAAAATTGCTTCCCACAACTGGAAGAAAAAAAAAATAAAAAAATCTGCAAATCAAGCCCAGCGTGCTGCTGTCTCTGTCGCGCAAGGTAGTGGTTGGACAGGGCAGGAGCTAGAGGAGGAGTGCCCGAAGCAAGGCAGAAGAAAGCAGATGATGATGATGATGATGGTCTGCAGGTTGCTTTTGGAGCTTGCTTGTCTGGTGGGATGCAGGAAGAACTGGCAGCTCCAGCAGCAGCCAGCACGTTGCCTAGAAATGGATCACCTAGGAGAAGGAGAGAGAGCGAGAGATAAGTGGTATCAGCCAGAGAGGGAGAAACAGGGAGAGCGAGAGAGAGCGCTTCTCTCTAATAACCATCTCCTCCCCCTATCTGCAATACAAGGGAGAAACAAAATAGAGCTCTCATCTCCCTTGAAATCTTCAGCTGGGACTAAGGAAGAGACACAGACAGGAGTACATACAGCCTAAAAATACATTAGGGGGAGGGAAAGGCGGAGGGGGAGATCTTTTGGAAGTGTGATACTCAGCTTAAGAAAAACCAAAATAAAACAAAACAAAAAAAAAAAGCCAAAAAAACAAAAAACCCACCCCATTTATTTAACCTTGCAACTCCACCGCAGGTATCAAATTCAAAGCTAGATGGGCACTTTTGCTTCTTGGTCTTTGACAACTGAGTCAGGGACATTGCCTGAAGGGGAAAAAAAAAAAAAAAAAAAAAAAAAGAAAGGAAAAGAGAAGAATAAAAAATCAGGGACACCTGGCCTCAAGGGGAAAATGAAGACCTAAAATCTATTAATATGACTTTAATTATCTATGTTCTTGATGGAATTCTCACAGTTTTTTAAAGTAATGAATTGGCTTTTTTCTTCCTCCCTCTTTAGGTAGTGGAGAAATTTCTATGGGCAAACACCAGAGCACACTTTTCATGCTCAAGGTAGCATGAATTCATTAACCAATTAATCCCCAGACTTCTTGTGCTGTAGTTAAACACATTACACAGAGAATTGCAGAGACTGTAATATGTTCCCATAAACCAATTTAAACCCCTTCTTTTTGTCTTCCTATACTTTCTTCTGCATTTGATTTTTCTAGTTCCTCTAGAGACATGAAACAGAAGTCAAAGAATTGCTCCATCATACTGGTTATATCCTAAACTCACATTCACCACTGGTAAGACCTGGCATTACTTTTACAAGCAATAACAGAGGTTAATCACCCTTTTTCTTCAGAAAGAAAGGAAGAACCATTTTTTAAGGTAGCTCCTTCCATATAGCACTTAGATTAAGTTGATCATATCCGACTTGCATATTTCTCCTAACTTGCTTAAGTCTTCTTTCAGCCACGGGACTACTTAGCAAGCACACTTGTATGCCTACAAAATTAAAGGATTTAGTTCAAGGGGAAGAATTAAGATTTTTAAGAACATATAAACTAAATCGGTGTTAAGGAGAAATAAAGCTGAATTTATTAAAAACAAACAAAACAAAAAGACCACAAACAAATAAAAACAAAACACAAAAAACACCAACAAAAACAACCCAATCATCAATTTCTACTTAGGTCCACATTGGCAAGCGAGTACTTCACTAAAAATGGTAGCAGTGTTCCCTGGCTAGAATGGGCTCCCTTCTAACAGCTGAGGAAAATTGCAACTAAAATTAACTTTAAGAGCCAAAAGAAAAGATACATAAAGAGAAGAAAAGATGATGAGCAGTGTAAACTCATAAGTTATGTCACTCATGTTACATTTGTCCATACCCTCAGTGCAAGTCCCAGATCTGTTATTGATAAGAGCAAACAGAAAAAAAAGGTTGTTGGCTTGTTTTTTTTTTTCCTATCAATGACAGTTTATGCAGAGTTTCATTGAGAGTAATTGGCATTAATTTTACAAGTCATCAGTTTTGATTCATCTGAGAAGCTTTTGGAGCTGCTTGAGTCATAGCTTCTCCACAAAAGAACAGAGTTCACAAATGTTAATTCACTTCTTTGGGGTGTATGTCAGAGCTGTACTCTGTAATAAAGTACAATGCACAGGAGGCAGAATAGGAAATGCAATGGAAACCTTAGGAAAATTATAACTTTTTAATTATCAGTTTAGATAATACTGAATTTTTGAGGTCTTA